>NC_057803.1:67704122-68066925 GCF_018294505.1 Triticum aestivum | reverse complement strand
ATGAAGGGAATCATAATTAAGCTATGAATGCATGCCCCCCAACCGAGGTTCACCTAGCAAAGTGGGATGTAGCACTCCCCCCCCACACTTTCAGTCGACGGGCCAGAGAGGCATATATCTCACCAAGATGGATCGTAAAACAGACCAATAATAATCCACCTTGGTCGTACAACCTCTCTCTTGTTGTTGGTCAAAGTGATGGCTGTCCATGCGACCCCGGAGATGGGCTAGCTCGCCAATAATCATGCAAGTAGCTAGTCCCCGAAGACAACCACTACATGCGTGTGGCGCAAACATATGTATGGAGAGGTGTGTTTTTGAGTAACAATGGAACAACTTTGACGTGGCACCGTGATTTCGAACTAGAAATCCCCACACTGAGTGAGGGTTAGGTTGACGATGTATATGTATGTTACACCATACTTCAAGCCAACGACGGGGATTCATATATGCATGCATGCGTGTAATATATGTGCTCAAACTTAATTAGGTCTGAATCTCACCATGACCTATACTACGATAACATGAACCAAATGAAGAATCCGCCATGGTAACCTATCTTGTTTTTATCAAGGTGATCATGGATGTCCACGCGGGCCCATGAATATATAGGCTTGTCGCCGATAACCACGCGAGGGAGTGTATCGTTCGAAGGCAACCACTACATGCATATGTATGGAGGTGATGCGTGGATGCATGTTTGAATACACAACATTGATCTGGCGCATGTGTCAAAAATCATACACTAGCTCCCCACACAGAGCGAGATCGGTTAATGATGGTGTCGTTGTACTAGCCACTTCGACTCGATGGGAGGGATTCGTGCGTACACATGCATGTGTGTGTGCTCAAAGTGTATCATGCATGTCAACCCAGAGCAAAAATAATAATCCCCTCCTAAGTCAAATTAACCTCTCTTGTTGTCAGGCAAAAAGGAGTGATGGACCAAGCGGGCCCACAGATGGAAAGCATCGATATCGCTGATAACCGCTTAAGTGGGTGCGAGAGGACAACCACCACCGATTTGCATGTGGGCCAACCATATATATGTTGAATACCCAAAATGCACAACTTTGATGTGCCACATACCTCAAAAACCATGAACCATGCACCCACACAGAGCGAGGTTCATATCAAGCATACTACATATGATGGCCCCTTCCCCCCTCTTCACCACATACTATATGCTCATGTCGTAATATATGTGCAACCCAAAAGAATCCTCATCGATGGTGAAATTAATTAACCTCTCCCAATGTAGGTCAAAGTGATGCATGCATGCATGCATGCATCGATGATGGCCTCGTGGGCCCACGGATGGAAGCGTCACATGTGAGTGTCCTAGCTAGGATATATATGCATGTGGCCAAAAAAGGTGTTGTGTGATGTTTGAATAACCAATTTCACAATTTTGATGTGGCACGTGCCTCGGTAACCAAAAAGTCCCGACACTGAGTGAGGTGTACTTGTTCACGAATGCATACGTATAGTATATATGCTAGTCACCTCCTACCTCTTCGACGCATACTATATACCACCATAACACAAACAAAAAAGATTTACCTTGCTGGTCAAATTAACCTCACTGCCGGCTGTTTGTCAAAGTGATGGACGACGACCTCGCAGGCCCACAGAAAGCGTCACACGCGAGTATCGAGTGTCATGTAGGACAACCATCGACTGCATGTGGCAAAACTCTCGTGTAGGACAACCACGGGATAATTAATGTTTTAAATAATGATTTCACGACTCTGATGTGGCACCAGCCTGCCTAACAAAACGGCCAACCCACATGGTGGCTCACAACTTGTAGTGTAATGCGAGCCACCCGCCACCCCAGACGCACACACACACACCGCGAATCCACCGCAACTATGATGCATGCTAAATTAATTATCCCGTGGTGAACATACATGTTACCAAAGGAGGGACGTTTTAATTTCAAAAAATTACAGAGATCATTAAGACGTTTTAGTACATTGATTGATTGATTTTCTATGGGTATAATGTGCAAAAATCAAATTTGAGCTACATGCACACGTGATAGTGCACCTAAATGGATTGCAAAAACACATGTGTCTCACTGGGTGCCTGTTTACTCCCTGTGCAACAAGTTTCAAACATTGAGAATCTTGATTTTTAAATTCTACTACATCCAAAACTTATTTGAAGTTCATGAAACTTATCGTGTTGTCATATGGACACCAATACAAAGTGGCATTGTACTTTTTTTGTCAAATTTGAGACCAGTTTTGATGTAATCTTTATCTAATTACAGATGGGAGATTATTAATAATTGGAAACCAATATCCCAAATGGATTATTTATTCGAACTGTGAGTGTTAGACCAACAATGGATACGTGTCATGCTTTGGTTAAGCAATAAAGCGGCAGCATTAATCATCCAAATAAAAAACAATATACGTACCACCGCGTGACCCGTGTGGCGTGCGAGTAGGCGTGAGTTGACGGGACGCATGCGAGCAGTCCGCCGTGCAGGAAGACGGGAAGGCGTGCGTGCAGGTGTGTGAATTTACGGAGGCGTGCTCGCTGCGCAGTGTCATCGAGAGACGTGTGAGTAGCTGTGTGAAACTTTGGTAGGCATGCCAGCAGTCCGATGCGTAGGCTCACCGAGAGGCGAGCCATCGGTTTGACCGCCGCCTGCCTCTCTCCCACAACTCCCACTTCTCCATATTAATGGTGCGCCCGAGTGGCCTCCCCCCATCCTCGCTACGCGCACACAATCCTCTCTCTCCGCTTGGATCCTCGACGCCACTCTCATTCCTCAAAGCCGTCAGTGTATGAGGACGCCGCCGAAGCGCCCCATCGGAGGGAGTGGCGACACCGGGGCTGCTAAAGCACCGGAGCACGGCATGGAGATCGAGACAGAGGTTGCCGTCACCACCGGCAACTTATCGCAGCACCCTAACGTCGTCGACGACGCCGAGCTTCCACATCCGGAGGTGGAGTTCCACACCGACTCCGATGACCACTGCGGCGACGACTCCGACAACCACTCTGGCGACGACGACGGATAGATGGTTAGTCATCTATACCCATTTATGTGTCAAATAGATCATAGGGTTTCTCTGGTTACTCCTGCCTCCCCCTTTTTGGAATAGAAATCATGTGGTTATGTTCTCCCAATCCATGAAATCTGAGTAAGGTTCGTTAGATCCGTGTAGTGTATTGGTTGTTTGAATGGTACAGGTGATAAGTGATTAGTTGTTTCATCTGTGCAAATGATTTCTGCTAGTAATCCGACTAGGGTTAGTGTTCGTGCTAATAATTCCTAGCCAGGACTTGACAATTGATTTTGAATGACCTACCATGTTTGTGCCATTATTTTCTTCAAGATTGGTCTGTACATAGACGACTGTGCTTAAAAATCGAACCATAATCTCTGGATATGTATAAATAAATAGCCATAAATTCCTAATCCTACTTCACGGCATGTAATCAGTGATTTGATGCCAAATTTGTTTTACTATTTGTATAGGTGCTGTCTGACGATATGGACAGCGAGGATGAAGATGCCCAGAGGAGGTATAAGAGGCGAATCCTGAGGGAGCTTTATGCGGGAATGCTAATAGGCGTATTAGGACCTGGAACGACGGCTATGGATGCCCATTTTGCAACCACAAGATTCATGACGCGTATCTAAGTGTTCTGGCGCATGCAAGAGGACGGGTCGTTGGCTCCTTCAAGCAGAAGTATTCTTGCAGGGTGGCGCACGATGCGTACACCGAGTACCTGGAGAAGCTTCAGGATCGTGCCGACCGCATGTGAGATGTGATGTGGGATGGATCGAACTATGTATGCATGAGTATGCTTAATGACAGTTGAACTATGTATTTATGGTTGAACTTTGCTTATGTACGTTTACACTTATTATCTATGTCTAAGTATGTTAAATATTTCGCCAAATTTTGGTAAAAATTACAACGGGGGACCAATAAACCAGGATGGAGGTAGTACATCAATCACACACGGTTCCCAAAATTGGAACCGTGTGCAATGACTTTCATTTTGCCTGCTACGTCAATCACACATGGTTCGTTCTAGCAAACCGTCGCCCCCAAAATTCTTTGTGGGACAGAAAACCCTCACCACCCAATTCAAAAAAGAAAAAAAGAAAACTCTCACCATCCCCACGTCACAAAAACCCTCACCCCGCCCGCCACCCCCTCGGTCCCTCCAGTACGTTCCTCATTCACACCTGCACAAGCTCCTCCGTGTCTATGCCATGGCACCGCCTATCGCGGCGGTAAACACTTAGCTCGACGCCTGCCGCCGCCGCCAGGCTGCTGGCAAAGCCCACCGCATTTCGCCACTTCCGCTTGCCGCCGCCTATCGCCATCGACTTTCTCGACACTGCTTGTGGTCGACCCAGCTCCACTCGGTTGGGGAATCTGTCGTACTGAGGGTTCTTTCTCATGGACGACAAGGTAAATTATTTAACGAGATATTATCTCATCTCTTATCCCAGTTCATCTGCCTCCTTTAATCACTTGGCGGAAATCATCGTGAATTCATTTTTATTCGAGGTGATTTGAGGGTTTTCTTTCATTCATAGAATGTACAGTGCTCCGACACTTCAGGACTTGGCGACCGCCGCTAGAGATTCCATCTCATTGTACCAGATAACTTGAGGATGCGCGCGGTATGTTCAATCTCACCCTAAACCGGTTGGCATGGCCTACTTTCCTGAACATAGTCTAAATATTGCTACATTTGGATAAAAGGTGCCACATGCACCATATACGTCAAAGGGGATTTTCCCCTCTTCTTTCTATATTAGGCAAATTAATGATGTATTGTTCTTTCGATTACTCTCATATTTCCATGACATCATGTTTACCCTATCGGTTTAATTATAGACTTTTGTCCTTCGATTTCAACTGCTGTATAGTTCTTTCAATTCGGGCCCATATTTGCATGTTACCATATTTTCTTTAACAATCCTACAATTTTCTGCAGAACATCCCTCGCTATGCAACAGATTATGTAGTGCACAATCTTTCTCTTTACATAAATCAAGGCTCCACGAATGTCATACTACACATAAACCATGGATTTACAATCGTTGCTACTGTAAGACTTGATGAACATGGTGACTCATATTTTGGCACTGGCTTTTGGAATGAAATTGCAAAGTTTTATGTACTGAAAGTTGGCACTAAAATTGCACTGCACATAGAAGGGCCTGGTCATGAGATATATGCTAACTTCCCTGACAAAATCATCCATCCAGACTTTGTTTGAAGTAAGTTTTCTTTTCAACTATCTGCATATGTTGACTTACTCAGCAATGTCAAATGAATTGTGTAGTATTTAAGCAACCAACTATTATTCCCTTTTCTTACTATATCCCTACCTAATAACTTCTAGTTACCAATACACTTTTCTATTGCCATGTCTTAACTAAATATTCCCTGTACTCCCATTTCTATCAGAAAGTGTCACTGACAAGGAGACTCCGAAGGTGGAGAACGGGGCTGCCAACAAGCGGAGGCGGGGCGAGCTAGAACCACAAGCGACTCCAGCGGGACTAGACTTAATTAGCAGCCTCCCCGATGATATGCTGAGAGTCATCATCTCCCTCCTCCCAATCAAATATGGGGCGCAAACAACCCTCCTTTCCCGGCAGTGGAGCCCCCTATGGAACTCCAGCCCTCTCGATCTCATCGACACCCACGAGCTCTGCCATGGCTATCGCAAAAGCTTGGATGCATTCTCCAAGATCCTTGGCAATCACCTTGGCCCAACCAAAGGCCTTAGAACAGGCAAGTTCCGTTCCAACAGCAAGGACTGAGCCAAGCTTGGTGATTGGTTCCGATCCCCCGCCCTAGATCAGCTCGAGGAGCCCACTTTTGATGATGGGCATATGCGTTCGCTGCCAACGTCCGCACTTTGCTTCGTGCCCATGATGTGCGTCGCCAAGTTTAGGAACTGCCATTTCCCGCTCCTTAATGACGCGCCTGCTCTTATTCTACCACGACTGAAGCACCTCGAGCTCGGTGCCGTCTGCCTCTCAAAGGGTGACATGGAGCGCCTGCTCCGTGGCTATAATGCACTCAAGTACCTTTGTCTTCAAGCGATCAATGGGTTGAGTACCTTCCACATCACCTCCATGACTCTCCGGACTATTTATGTGTGTTGCTGATGCGGAAGGAAGACATCACAAAAGGTGGACCACGGTATGGTCATCCAGGACACACCTGCACTTGAGAGATTACTTGTAGTTGATCAAGAAGGTCCAAGAAGAATCAATGTCATTTCTGCACTAAAATTGATAGTGGTGGGCTACTCGTCTAACAAATACTCCAAACTTGTTATTGGATCCACACCCGTTCAGGTACAACAACCGCCTTCTACATCTCCTTCTAAAAACTAACATTATTTCTAATTTTGAAGATGTTTGTTCGTCTGTCATTCAGAAAATGATTCCGACAAGCTTGACCCTGAAACTGCACATAATGAAGGTCTTGGCACTAGAATCTATCGGGCCCGACCTGGAGCAAGTTATCAGTTTCCTGAGATGCTTTCCGTGCCTGGAGAAGCTATATATCGAGGTGATGTTCCTTTCCTGATAAATGTTAACCATAAGTGAGTTCAATTTGTGACACCTTTTTCCAAGTTTACAATGACAATGTACTACAATTTCTGAAGGATCTTTTGGAGGATTTCAGTACATACATGCCCCCCCATATTGGTTGCTTGATCCATATGAATACATTCAATAAGCATTTCTCCTTTGGATTCATCTGTACTAGTTTTCTTAGGGAACTTTTCATCCACTCGAACCTCTTGTGAAGAAGGCTATATTTTTCTAGAATGTAATCAAATGCCCATGTTAATCATGTCAGATCGAAGATGGCATGTTAGTGCATTTTACAAATCCTGCAAACCAAATAGCTAGGCCTGTAGTAATGTTCAAAACTGCATGTAGGCACTAACATGTTTTCTTCTTTTGCAGATAAGATTAGGCCCGGTGGTGGATAATATGATACAATATAACAATCACGTCGAATGCCTAGATCTGCATCTCTCAGAAATTACTTTGAACTCCCACCGAGGGACCTTACCGGAGATTATATTTGCCAGATTTTTTGGTCTCAGAGCAAGGGTGCTGAAGGAAATGAGGTTTGCCCTACATTTATTTCGCAAAAATGAATGGTCTATTGATCAGCGCTAGTGCCCGCGGCAGAATGGAGTAGGCTCCAAAAATGCTGAATTTCATTTTGGAACTTCAGATGACAGAGTAATCGGAAGTCATCGGGTCAACCCCATACATGACTTCTCAGTGGCTGACCCCTTTGCAAAAATTGTGAGGTTTCGAAGCTAGACTTAGAAGCGGTGATATTAGTTTGAACCTCTCTGATATCCATGTTCAGCGCATCAGCGCGAGCGTTTGCAGCTGATGAGCTGAATTTCATTTATAATATCAGTTTTAACCTTGTAATCTTCGAATTTGAGCCATATAACTCTGGAATTTGAACCTTGTAACATTTCGAGCTTTTGTGGTACAATCGTTGAAATGGCATCGTATGAGACTCGTATGTCGCTAGCACTATTTTGACCTTAATATGCAATGGTCTTAGATTTTATTAACCATTCTCAAATCAGTCTACCTTGTCAATCTCACAGCACACGGTCTATATAGCTAACTCGACTGCAATCTTCGACAATATTGCACCCAGTTGGTTTCTTCCACCGTGTTGGGGATATTACTACTGGGCGTAAACCGGCCTATCTGGGCCGGGCCAACTTCATCAGTAGTTCCAGAGTGATAAAGCCCAAGAAGGCAGATGAGGGCCTAAGGCCCGTAGCCGGTTCAAGACTTGTAGCTATAAACCGGGATTTGTATATAAACTTGTACTGTAAGTTAGGAATAAGGAGAGACCAACCCGGAATACGAATATCGACCGGTGTTAGGACTATGTGAGCCGACGGGTGTCACCCGTGTATATAAGGGGACGACCCGGCGGCGGTTCAGAGAGAGATAACAACTCGAGACATAGGCGAAGCTTGTTTGCTCCATAGTCATCGAAACCCCATCAATTCCATCACAACTAGACATAGGCTTTTACCTTCATCGAAGGGGCCGAACTAGTATAAACTCTCTTGCGTCCCTGTGTCCGCTTTAACCCCTTCAAGCTAACCCATCGCGATGGCTCCACGACTAAGTCCTTTCTCTAGGACATCTGCCGTGACAAAGCCACGACAGTTGGCGCCCACCGTGGGGCTATCGCACGATGGTTTCCGGTTCTTGCAGGGCCGCTTTGAAGGACTCGAGGGCTACGTTGTAGGCCGGATGACTAAGAGTCGTCGCGGCAAGTTCTACATCGACGACGCAGGCTGGGGCCCCGAGGCCGGCTCAATTGAGTACGGGTACCGGGTCCCCTTTGGTGGCATTCACGTTTTCATTGGCAAGATCGGTGAACCGGGCCCTGAGCCGGACATCTGCACCGACCTCGTCGAGACGGCTCAGCGTGCGCGATCCGCCCGGGTTAAACCGGCCATGAAGCGTGCCTTCGTGGGAGTCATCCATGGAGAAAGTTATGAGGATGGATTGGAATCTCGCGGCGATACCGTCGTTTGTTCCGATGACGAGTCATCGACCGGAGAAACCGAATCTCTTTATCAGCTACAAGACGGCCGGATTGGGGGCTGTTCCGATGGCGATAGTATTCCGGACCCCTCTGATCTGCCCAACCGGGTTGGAATATTCATGACTGGCACACAAGCAGCGCATCATTCTTCGACCGCTGCGGCAACAACCTCTGGTTCAGCAGCGGTGACGGCTGCCGGGGCAGGAGGCCCTGTGCGCCCGCCGGCTCAAGTTCTATCAGAGCTATTTGATGCATTGGCTGTGCTTATGGCGGAGGCTAATCCGGCGGATCAGGGCGTTCACAACACCGAGATTGCAAAAGTGAAGGAACAGATCACCCAGGCCAAGGAAGATCTGGCAGCTGAGGACACCAGGATGGCCATGGAGCGGGCCGCTTTAGACGCACAAGCCTACAGGCTCATGTTGGACCAGAGTGCGTTGCAGGAAGTCATGAGGAGGAAGTACCAATCCCGTTTGCCTCCGGTTTTTGAGGCCAGAGACCTTTTCAACACTCGAGGAGTAGGAACCGGCAATCCGTTGGAGGGAAACCGGGCGGAAGCTCCCGGGACCGGTGCACCGGTTCAGCCTCGTCTGATGGACCCGCCTCGTCAAAACACCGTTATACCTTAGGCTGTTTTAACACCTCCGGGTCACTACTCCAACCCGATGGACAATCTCGTTGCCGTTGCTGCATGGCTGGAGGCCATTCCAATTGAAGGTGATTCGCCACAGGCAGTAGAGACGCGACGGGTCAAGGAGCTTCTGAGGACAGCTTTGGTCCAACGGGAAGCATACTCATACAGCCGCGACCGGATCCACTCGACCCCCCGTCCAAGCCGGAGCTATAGCAGACATATGTATGAACCGGCAGTGTCGAGTAACGAACGACGTGGAGCACCCCGTGGCAACAACCCGACGGGTGGTGCTGATAACGCTCAGGAAGTGGTGAACCGGGCCCGAGCGCGCAGGGAAGCCGAGTTAGCCACACATCATCAGGCTCGGCAGCTCACGCCGGTTCGTCCAACCATCTCGATCGAACCTGGTGTTACTTCTAGTTCTTTGGGAGTGCCTTGCCTTATCCCCGCTTTACGCAATGTGCGCCTGCCCAAGGATTTCAAGGGCCCGTGCAATGTTCCAAATTACACAGCAGATCAGCCTCCAGAGACATGGGTGGAGAGCTATGAGATAGCCATGGAGATGCTTGATGTGGATGACGCGGCGTGTGCGAAATACTTCACCATGATGCTTGAAGGAACGGCCCGTACTTGGTTAAAAAGCTTGCCGGCTAATTCTATCAGTTCATGGGCCCAATTACGAGCTCGGTTTATCAGCAATTTCCAGGATACATGTAAATAGCCTATGTCGATAGTGGACTTAGCTGCATGCGTCCAGGAGGAAGGATAATCAACGAATCATTGGGTGCACCGGGTTTCACAAGTGTTGCACTCATCAGACCGCATCAACACTGACACCGCAGTATTAACCCTAGAAGGCAACTGCCGGTTTGGGCCCCTGAAGCTGAAGTTGGGACGGATGAAGCGTCATTGCACTGACATGGGGACCCTCATGGCCGCTTTGGTGAAATATGCTGATTCTGATAGTACCAAGGATCCCGAATCTGATGATGACAAGACAGGGAAGGGAAAGAGGAACAGCAACTCCAAAGGTCAGCAGCATCACTTGGCAGACAATGGTGGTGGAGGCAAGCGTAAAGCGGATGGTAACATGGACTTTGTGGCTAATACCAACGCACAGGACAATGGCCAGCGACGCAAGGGTAAAGCGAAAAATCGTAATGGGGCACCCAACCCTAACCCAGACCGCCTAAACTATCTGCTAAGCCAGCCCTGTCCAAGACATGGGACGAAGGAGGCGCCAGCAAACCACCTTTGGAAGGATTGCTTTATTATGCAGGAGTTCAAGAATTCTAATAATTTCAGGTATGATCACGAATCTGGCGGTGGCTCAGGATCCGGGCCGGGTTATGGTGGAGGAAGTTCCGGTTCAGGATTTAATGGTAATCCAGGCGGACATAATGGTCAAAATAGTCAGAACAACCAGGGTGGTTACAACCAACAGCAGCAACAGTCAGGTTACCAGAGCAACCCAAAGTAGTTGAGTAGTGGGCAGTACCATGTCTTCACCACTAGCTTGGACAAGCGAGACCGGAAGGTTCAGAGGCGGGCGGTTAACTCTGTTGAACCGGCCATACCCCGTTATCTACGTTGGTCTGAACAGCCAATCATATGGAGCAGAGAGGATCACCCTCCCCAGGTCGATAATCCGGGTCAGTTGGCTCTGGTGGTGGCGCCTCAGGTGGGAGGTTAGAAGTTCACCAAGGTGCTCATGGATGGAGGTAGTAGCATTAATATCTTGTACTATGAGACCTTCCGTCGTATGGGACTGACAGATAAAAATCTTAAACCGTCTAATATGGTGTTCCACGGTGTAGTACCTGGCAGATCAGCATATCCTGTTGGTAAGATAGCTCTAGAAGTGGCCTTTGGGGATGATCATGATTCCAGGTCGGAGACATTGATGTTTGAAGTGGTGAAAATCCAAAGTCCATATCACGCCCTATTTGGGCGACCGGCCTACGCCAAGTTTATGGCACGGCCCTGTTATGTGTATTTGCAGCTCAAGATGCCGGGTCACAAGGGGACAATAACGATTCACGGAAGCCGCAAAATCGCTTTGGAGTGCGAGGAAGGTGATGCGGCCTATGCAGAGTCGGTTTGTGCCACCGAGGAGCTGAAGTATTATAAGGACAATGTTGATCCGGCGGACATGACTCCATTAAAGAAGCCAACTACGGAGCATGATCCGGCCCTGAAGTTCAAATCGGCAGCAGAAACTAAGCTTGTTGACTTTGTACATGGCGATTCGTCCAAGTAGTTCAGCATCAATGCTAATTTGGATCCGAAATAGGAAAGCACGCTCATCGAGTTCATCCGTGAGAATCGGGACATTTTTGCATGGAAGCCCTCTGATATGCCAGGTGTACCGAGGCAACTCGCTGAGCACACCCTTAATGTGGATCCTAAATACAAACCGGTGAAATAGTTCCTCCGCCGGTTTAACGAAGAAAGACGCAAGGCAATTGGGGAAGAGGTAGCCAGGCTCTTAGCAGCTGGTTTTATTGTTGAAGTTTTTCTCCCTGAGTGGCTTGCCAATCCGGTGCTGGTCCTTAAGAAAAACGGCACCTGGCGCATGGGTGTGGATTACACAGATCTTAATAAAGCTTTTCCAGCAGATCCTTTTTCCCTCCCCCGTATTGATCAAATTATTGATGCTACGGCGGGTTGTGAGCGTGTAAGTTTTCTAGATGCATATTCTGGCTATGATCAGATCAAAATGGCAGTTAAGGACCAGGAGAAAACGGCATTCATAACTCCCTTTGGAGCCTTCTGCTATGTGTCTATGCCCTTTGGGCTCAAGAGTGCCCAGGCAACTTATCAACGTTGTGTGCAAAATTGTCTACACAAATAGATTGGCCGTAATGTACACGCCTACATGGATGATATCGTGGTTAAATCCAGGGAGAAGGAGACTCTGATTGGTGATTTAAAGGAAACTTTTGATAACCTGGGGACATACAAGATGATACTTAATCCGGACAAATGCGTCTTTGGTGTACCGGCGGGCAAGTTATTAGGCTTCCTGGTGTCCAATAGGGGAATTGAGGCTAATCTGGAGAAGATCACAGCCATCACCTCCCTGGCTAAACCGAAGTGTATCAATGATGTTCAACGCCTGGCAGGCCGGATTGCCGCGTTAAGCCGGTTTATCAGTCATCTTGGTGAGAAGGCAATCCCTTTGTATCAGATGTTGAAGAAGACAGATCAGTTTGTATGGAGTTCTGCTGCTGATGAAGCATTTGAGGACTTAAAGCGGCAATTGGCCAATCCGCCTGTGCTCGCCGCTCCCATTGACAAGGAGCCGTTACTGCTATATGTTGCTGCTAATGCTCGGGCGGTCAGCGTGGCTATTGTGGTGGAGCGAAAGGAGGCAGGTAAGGAGCATCCGGTTCAACGTTCGGTCTATTATATCAGCGAGGTGCTCATTGAGTCCAAGCAAAGGTATCCGCATTGACAGAAGCTGATATATGGAGTTTTTATGGCAAGCCGAAAGCTTAAACAATACTTCCAAGGGCATCCAATTACGATGGTCAGTTCTGCTCCTTTGGGGGATATCATCCAGAACCGGGAAGCAACTGGCCGGATTGCCAAGTGGGCTATAGAGCTTGGGCCGCACGATTTGAAGTATGTGCCTTGGACGGCGATTAAGTCTCAAGCACTGGTTGATTTTATTAATGATTGGACGGAAATGCAAGCACCTGAAGAAAAGCCGGATCACACATATTGGACCATCCATTTTGACGGATCCAGGCAATTGGAAGGTTCAGGGGCTGGAGTCGTATTAACTTCCCCACGAGGTGATAAGTTTTGTTATGTTCTCCGCTTAATGTTCCCTTGTACTAACAATGCAGCTGAGTATGAAGCCTTGCTCCATGGTCTCCGGATGGCTAAGGAGATGAATCTAGGTCGAGTTAAGTGCTTCGGTGACTCGGACCTCGTGGCTCAGCAAGTGTCTGGCACTTGGGACTCTAAGGATCCACTCATGGCGGCATATCGTCGTGAGGTGGATATTGTTGCAGGTCATTTCAAAGGCTATCAGGTGGACCACGTGGACCGGCGGAAAAATGAAGCGGCGGACGCTTTAAGCCGGCTGGGCTCTCAGCGCAAACCGGTTCCGCCCAATGTTTTTCTGGATGTGCTGCACAACCCGTCGGTCAAGATCCCTGGTGAAGCGGATTTGTCTATTCCTGATCCGGAGGCTCAATTGGTGGCAGCTCTTCATGTTATTCTGGATTGGACGCTTCCCTACCTGGCGTACAAGAACCGGGGCGAGTTACCAGAGGATGAGACTCTGGCCAGACAGATAATCCGGCGATCCAAGTCCATGACTATTATCAACGGCGAGTTGCATCATTGTAGTGTGTCAGGAGCACTTCAACGTTGTGTTTCTCCTGAAGAAGGCCTTGAAATTTTGCGTGAGATCCACGCAGGAGATTGTGGTCACCACGCCGGTTCAAAATCTCTGGTGGCTAAAGCGTTTCGCCATGGCTTCTATTGGTTAACTGCTCATGCTGATGCAGAGGATCTGGTCAGACGATGTGATGGTTGCCAAAAGTTCTCAAGACATGCTCATGTACCAGCTCAAGAATTGAGAATGATTCCAATTACTTGGCCGTTTGCGACTTGGGGGCTGGATATGGTTGGGCCTTTCAAAAGGTCCAAAGATAAGAAGACCCACCTCCTGGTGGCGGTTGACAAGTTTACAAAGTGGGTGGAGGCAGAACCTGTTAGCAAGTGTGATGCGGCCATGGCGGTTCAGTTCATTAAAAAAAGTGATTTTCTGGTTTGGCTTTCCACACAGTATCATCACAGATAATGGTACCAATTTGTCCAAAGGTGCCATGAAGGAGTTCTGCGAACGGGAGCACATCCGGCTCGACGTTTCATCAGTGGCACACCCACAGTCCAATGGTCAAGCAGAAAGAGCTAATCAAGACATCTTGAGAGGCATCAAGCCCCGGCTCAAGGTTCCTTTGCAGAGAACACCGGGTTGTTGGGTAGAAGAATTACCATCTGTGTTATGAAGCATCAATACAACACCCAACAGGTCAACAGGATACACACCATTCTTCATGGTTTACGGAGCGGAGGCGGTTCTCCCCAGTGATATCCGTCATGATTCACCTCGTGTGACGGCTTATATTGAAGCGGACAACGAGACAGCACGGCAAGATGCTTTGGACCGGTTGGATGAAGAGCGTGACATAGCAGTCGCCCGATCGGCGATTTTCCAACAGGATCTTCGTCGTTATCACAGTCGCCGAGTCAGAACCAGAACCTTCCAGGAAGGAGATTTGGTGCTTCGGCTCATCCAAGATCAGACTGATATGCATAAGTTATCCCCACCTTGGGAGGGGCCTTTCGTGGTCAGCAAGAATCTGCACAATGGGTCATACTATCTGATCGATATTCGAGAGCATAAGGACTCACGTACATCAGAGGAGGAGACCAACAGGCCGTGGAACATAGCTCATCTTCGGCCTTATTATACCTGAGCCATTGGTTCTACTTATGTACATATTACAACGATGTATATATTATGATTAAATATAATAAACTGGAACCTCAGCTAAAGCGGGGTATCTGTTCTTTTACATCATGTGTGGTTACACGGAGTTGTTCTAAAGCGGCCTCCGGTTTACCCCTTGAGTTCGCTTTTAAAAGCATCATGTTATATCACTTGGAGGTTTGGTCGTGTCCGAACCAATACCATACCTCTTGATAGGCGAGAGCCACCAGATCACTTGGGGACTTGGTCACGTCTGAACCAGTCATGCCTCTTGATCGGCCTAAGGCCACATAATCACTTGGGGGCTTGGTCGAACCCGAACCATTGCCATGACACTTGGTCGGCATAAATGCCACGGTTTCATTTGGGGACCTGGCTGACTAGAACCATAGTTACACCTAACGGGAGCTTGGTCGTGTTCGGCCATGGTAACACCATTTGATCAGCTCAAATAAACCTTTTTTGCAAACGGTTTTGTCATTGCTTTTGCTTCGCACTTTTCTTTTCAAGGTACTTTTTTCTTTTTTATTGCGTTTTTTTAAACCGACAAAGTTTTCAACCAATCAATTGACGGAACACAATTCACGTCAATCCGAAGACTATTTCCCGGTTTGATCCTTGTTGTTAACATCCTCTTATGGAGTAACACGGTGTTTATTATAACCTGGCACGGTTTATATGGTAAACCAGCGTCATGTCTATACAGGAGCTGTTATCTCCTCCAACAGTGTGGGTCTGCAAAACTCCGCTTCAAGATTGGCCAAGCCAACTTCACGCTCAACGATGGCAGGTATTATGTATCTCAAAAATTTGGTCATATACTTAAATTTTTTTGGATGTTTTGACTTCATATATGCAGACATCATATTCCGCCTGACGGTACAACCGCGGTGGCACTTGAAGAGTTTCTTATTGCAGAAAGTGCTTTGGAAAGTTCATCAACACAGGAAGAACAAATTATGCACGAAGGCATATCAACATCAAAAGTATCAGCTAGCCTATTACAAGGCAACACGGTGCCCATAATAATATCATTGTTTTTCGCAAAGGAGAGGCAGTTTTAAAACCGGCTTCCGGTTCAAGCTTGGTCACCAGCCTGGCCTGATGGTTGTGGGTCATCCTGCACCGCTTCAGCCTCCGTTTCTCTACCCAGTGGCTGGAAATCAACAGTTGTCTAGTCGATTCCCATTAATGCTTGAAAAACAGCTTCATCATGGATCAGCAATGACGGGTCAATATCGGGAGCGTAAGTATGCTTACGGATTGGAGGGATTAGATTTTCCGATTCATGGATTGGTGCAGCTATTCGCTTGTTCTGATTGTCATATTGGGCTTGATAATGAGACAAGTCTGCTTCTTCAGCCAATTGACAAGCTAGCGGACGTACCTCCCGGTTTATTGCTCGCAGATCCGCTTCACCAAACTCTGACCCGTCTTCCTTCAAGCTGGGATAACCCGGAGCCGCTTCAATAGGATCAAAATCCGGCACCCAGGCTTTTGCCCGGATTAAGGCATTGATCGCACCGGTTCGAGTAGCAGATTTCTTCAGCTCTTCAACCCGGGCAGGAAGCACCGAGTTTCATCAGAGTGTCTTGAATCAAAGTGGGCGCCGGTTTGTTATGGGATGCGGTACAGATGATCCGCTGGGCACCAGTATACAATTGTTCAACCAATGTATAGGCGGCTTTCAGTTTCTTCCGCACATCTGACCCCAAGTGACCAATGCGTGTCCCTGAAATACCATAAAGGGTTAATAAACCGGCAACTCTGTAAGAAGGCAGAGCCAATTCAGAAGTCAAACTGGCTTACCAAAGATAGCAGTAGTCATGGCATGCACGTGCCGCTTTATGCTGGTCAGTTCATCCGCCACTAGTTTTAGTGCAGCCTCAGCATCCTCTGCTCTTTTGATTAAAGCGGACTTCTTAGTGGCCCAATCCGCCCGCTTCTTCTTGAAGCTCTCCTTAAGCTGTTCCATGGCGCTTAAAGTGTTGGCTAATTCCTCTTTTGCTTTGGAGGTTTCAGCTTGTTGGGTTTTCAGGTTTTCTTGGAGATCGGTGACTTGGCTTTCTTTCGTCTTCAGCTCCGCCTGCATGCAGACAGTTATATGCTTCAACAAAACAGTACAAGGATTGAAGTACCAACCACATAACAAGTTATGCACTTAGCACTTGGGGGCTAATGCATATTCGATCTTCATCTTTCAATTGCTTACAAAGTCCCAAGATCAATACAAGTATTGAACTTGGCACTTGGGGGCTAATGGCTATTTGCTCATATATATATTCTGATGCGGCAATCTCAATTACTTAAAGTACCAGTTTAACTACGCTAAGTTGAACCGGCCCTTGGGGGCTACATCGGCGAATTTCAAAGTATTAAGATTTATATTAGTAAGTCCCGGTTTGAAATAAGATTACAAACCGGCCCTTGGGGGCTAGGAGAGTCAGCAAGTATTGAAGCATACAAGCAGGAAAGAGCATATGGAAGTTACCTCGTATTTATCCTTCATCATATTAACCAGACTGGCTTCATAGTCATGGCTGGTATACAGCCGGTTCAGGTAGCCGGAATGGATATCTTGGGCGTTCAGAGCAGCGTAAGTTGCCAGATCAGCATTCCACTTGCCTTTACCAAAGGCAGCAAATTCTTCCTTGGCAGAATGTTTGGACAAAGCAACAGGATTGCTTGGCTCGGTATGGCCAGTGCCAGTAATGACAACCTCATCCTCCTGAGTATCGCCGATTTGCACTGGGGCTGTTGGCTTGTCAGTAGGTTTTGCTGGACCGGTGGATCTCTCAATCCGGATGGAGCCTGTGGGTTGTTTGACAGGACCTGAGGCATCAGTAGGTCTCTCTTCGGCAATAAGATCATCGTCTTGCTACGGTGGATCGTTGGGTATATCCTCAGGAATAGCCGCTTCAAGATCGGGTGTTTTGCCTGGCTCAAGAACGACATCTTCTTCGGCCGCTTTGTCCAGGCGGGCCTTCTTGCTTGGCCTAGGTTTGGCCCTGAAAAGAATAACAAAATCAAATACATCATATGTTCTAAGGCGATGTGCTGCAAACATCATAATAAGTATAGCTTACCCAAGCACCGTTTTGAGCGGTGGCAGCTGAGTAGCCGATGACTCGCTAGAAGATGAGTGGGAAGTAACCTGGTAATCGGAGTCAGATGGATTAAGAGGTTGACGAAAGCAGACCGCTTTAGGACAATCACTGACAAGCAAATTAGAGACCTCTGAACGGTGTTTCCGAACCGGACTGTTCGGTAAACCGGCGGAGGTAACTACCTGGCCGTTGTGCCGGGTTGTGCGACGAGCTTCGTGCTGTTGGGTCTTCATAAGAAATTTGGGATCCAAATAAGCAAGAGGATGAGAAAATTTAACTTTCCGGTTTGCCTGACGGATTTTTAGCGAAGGCAAAGGTTCTGAATCGGAAGAGAGAATAATTACCTCTGCAGCATCAGCGTGGCTGGCTTCGGCATCATCCTGACAAATATCATCATCAATAAGACGCATGAAAAATAAGCCAAGTGAGTCAAGCTCTACCTCAAGGTCCGGATTATCCACATCATCATCAGGGGCTGGATTAGAAGATGGAGTAGTTCTTTTCCTGTGGGCAGTCTTCTTTACAGCTTTAGTCTTTTGCCGGGTTTCTCTTTCCGGTTTGTCTGGTTTTTCTGGTTTCTCCTGCGGCAATTTCTTGTTCCAAAACGGGTCATTGCCCTGATTACACAGACACTGATATTAAACAATGACCAGATATATCAATAACAGATTCAGCAAAAGGAAAAAATCAAGGTCTTACAGCTGGCGGTTTGTTGGTGGCACAGAAGGGAAGCAGGCCGTTTTTAGCACAGATATGTTCCGGTTCATTCAGGATCTTATTCACAGCCTCTGTGATTTCTTCATCGGTGAGCTGGATTTTGGAATGTCGCAGTGGGTCATCAACACTGCCGGTATACTCGCACATCAAACCGGAGCGCTGACTAAGGGGCAGTATGCTCCATGATATCCAACAGCGAGCGAGATCAACCCCTGTTAAACCGTTGGCCATAAAGGCTCTGAGCTTCGACAGTTGAGGAGCATATTTGCTTCTCTCCTGGGCAGTCAATCTTTGCGGAAAAGGGTGTGTATTGCTGAGCCGCTCCGGAGGAAAGCCAGGCATGGGATTCTCACCAGCAGGGGAGGTGTCTTTGCAATAGAACCATGTCTGATTCCACTCTTTGGGGTGGCTGTGCAGTTTGGCATGAGGGTATGTGACCTCTTTCCTTTTCTGGATCGCCACGCCACCCAACTCCGTATTGGAGCTGTCGGTAAACTCAGTACGGCGGTTTAGATGGAAAAGGTCTCTAAACAATTCCACTGTGGGCTCCTCTTGAAAGAACGCCTCACAGAGCACTTGGCAGTGACACATATTTGTAACAGAATTGGGGCCAGTGTCTTGTGGATGGAGTTGGAAATCGGCCAAAACATCCCGGTAAAATTTAGAACCGGGCGGCTTAAAGCCCCGAGCTAAGTGATCTACGAAAACAATAACCTCTCCTTCTTGAGGAGTGGGAGGGCATTCTTTGCCAGGAGCCCTCCAATGGATGGTATCTTTGCTGCCTAAAGCGCCGATCAGGACTAGATCGTCCAGCTGAGCCTCTGTGACGCGAGAAGGAACCCAATTGCACTCATATACTTGCTTGGCCATGATGGAATCTACAAGGTAGAAGATCCCGGTTCAAAAATGCATTTGATCAAGGTACATTGGTATGTGCAATGTTAAACCGGAGACAGAACTATCTGAACCGGAGTTTTATGAAGCAACAACATCTAGCGGTTCAACAAGGGGACTAATGGTATATACCGGTTTGGCAATTTTTTTCTACAAGGTTAAACCGCCTGGTTTAAACATTGAAGCAGATGAGTAAGTTTATAGAAACAGATTTCGTAAGATTTCTCTACAGCGATGGATCTGAAGCAAGTTCAGAAAAAAGATAAATATTCAGAGGTCCAAAAGGAGCAGTACCGAATCAATGAGCAAGACATACATACAGATCTATGGTTTTGAGATGTGTAAGTGAAGGCGAAGGGTAAACAGCTACCATTGCACAGAATAAAGATTTGCGGAGTCATCTAAAGATCTATCGTATGAGCAAGAGGCAGACGATGAACACTGAAGAACTGTGAAACCCTAGGTCAGATCTGCGGGGGAAAGAATAGAAGATTTACCGGAGCTGAGGAAGACGCGGAAGGTTGCCGCGATGCTCTGGTGCGCCCAGGTTGATGCAGCGGCCAAGGTTGAGGCAGAGGTCGACGGCGGCGGCAGAGCTCCGAGGCTGGCGACGCGAGGAAGACGAAGAAGAAAGGCACGAAGGGGAGAAAAAAATGACCCTCCGGTCCTATTTATAAGGCGAAAGAACAAGTGTCAGGCTCGACAATCAAGGGGCCACGAAACGGAGCTGTCGCCTCGATTTCCATAGATCTATTAAACAAAGAAGCATAATGGATAGCTTCGTTATGACAGGTGACGTCACTCAGGTTTACAGCAATCAGAGAAGATGACATCATGGCGATTTACCAATTTATGAGAAGATGTTGAAGATGAATCTTTTGTTAAAGGATTGACATGAACCCGTTCAAATCAATCTGGGGCCTAATGTTGGGGATATTACTGCTGGGCGTAAACCGGCCTATCTGGGCCGGGTCAACTTCATCAGTAGTTCTAGAGTGATAAAGCCCAAGAAGGCAGATGAGGGCCTAAGGCCCGTAGCCGGTTCAAGACTTGTAGCTATAAATTAGGATTTGTATATAAACTTGTACTGTAAGTTAGGAATAAGGAGAGACCAACACGGAATACGAATATCGACCGGTGTTAGGACTCTGTGAGCCGACGGGTGTCACCCGTGCATATAAGGGGACGACCCGGCGGCAGTTCAGAGAGAGGCAACAACTCGAGACATAGGCGAAGCTTGTTTGCTCCCTAGTCATCGAAACCCCATCAATTCCATCAAAACTAGACGTAGGCTTTTACCTTCATCGAAGGGGCCGAACTAGTATAAACTCTCTTGCGTCCCTGTGTCCGCTTTAACCCCTTCAAGCTAACCCGTTACGATGGCTCCATGACTAAGTCCTTTCTCTAGGACATCTGTCGTGACAAAGCCACGACACATCGTGTGCACTGTAGTGCGCAGAATTAATTGTCGCACTCGAGTGTCCATCATCACCCTTCTGGTGTAACTTTGACCTCATCACCCAAGGGTAAACTTATGACCAAAGTCATTTCACACACTTTGTTTTTACAAAGCCTTTTGCCAATAAACGCCCGCAATTTGTCCCTCTTCTAGCCGACACGTGGCCAAACTAGCTGGGCAGGAAGCTTGTGTGGTAAACAGCGTGGTAGCGCGCGAACAATCTCTTCGAGCCACGCCTGGGGTGCGGTGTTGTCAAGCGTGCACTGGATTCTGGAATCCTCCGCTCTGAATGCCGTGACAAGACGTGACGATTAGAGGCTGGCCCCCATATATTACAACGGCCATTTAACCTACCCTTGTGTCTCTTCAACCTTTCGATCGCGCCCCACCATTGCAAGAAGCACACCCACCATGAGAAATTCTTAGAGGGTATCCTGTGCGGCTCCAATGGCGCTCCGAGCGGCTGCCGACGACGAGCAGCAGTTTACCATGCGTGCAATGGTGGACACCCACAGAAGGTTCATGGACCTCTTGGTGGTGTACACCAACGACCCGGTCTAGGCGGAGCACTCCATCCACATCATGGAGTTGTTGCTTGCCAAGGAGAAGTACAAGGTGGTCAGGTTCGACCTCGAGTACACCTGTGCTCGTGCCGGGTCTCGTCCCAAGGTCTTCGTCGCCCAGATGTTTGTGCACCACCACTTCCTCATCTACCACTACTGCCTGGCCACAAGGCCTTGTGAGCGTTTCGCCAGGTTTGTCAACAGCCCCCACTACATGTTCGCTATGGTGGACATCACCAATGATGTAAAGGCGCTCGAGAATTCGGGCATCGCCTTCCAGAATCTTGTCGACATCCAGGGCCAATACAAGATCAGGGGCAGCACGGAGCATGAGAAGGACTCACTGGTTCACCTCGTCGAGGCCATCATCGACCCCTACTACAGAGACATGAAGGATTCGTGCAACAAGGACAAGCGTGCCTGGCACTCGACCTGGATGGAGAAACTCGACAAAGCTCACGTCGTGTATGCGGCCAAGGAGGCGTACACGAGCTACGACATGTACAGGCGGATCGTTGACACGAGGAAGTCTCTCCTTTCCCAAAACGGCCAGGGATCCAGCCGGAAGCAGAGCAATGGCAAGCGTCGTCGCAACAATAAGTAGATGATTAGTTCCTTGTTTCTTCTACCTTAATATGCATTTAATTGCTTTCTTTGGTGTGTGGAAATGTTATGTGTGTAGTCACTTGTGTAATTGTATGCTTAATTTGGTTATGCAATGTTGTCTTTTTAAGTATATATGTTGATGTTGTAGACAGAGCGTAGATGTTGTGTGGACAAAGAAAATCACATCGCACACGGACTAAACAATGGAACCCGTCGGTGATGTTTTCATCAATCACTCACAATTGTATACCAACAATTGTTTGCTCACAACACACACGACTTGTTAGCAGTAATCGTCTGTGTTGTTATCGGTCTTCGCACACGTCTCTGATTACAGACCTGTTTGCCTCGTATCACACACATCTTGTTCGTTTGAACCATTTCTGTTCTCATTTCTCAACGCAAATAGTTCATCCGAGTGAACCGCATGCTGTATATCACACACCTTTGATCTGGCTGACTGTTTCTTTTGTGTTGCCTAATCACAAACAGTTCATCCGAGTGAACCATACACTGTGTATCGCGCACGCCTTCATCTGGCTGCCCGTTTCTTTTGTCCCTCCTCATCACAAACAGTTCATTGAACTGAACCGTATGCCCTTCATCGGACACGCAAATAAAACCTGGATCGTGTTTGATGCATCCTTCATCGCAAACATTTTACACATTTCTGACGGTTTTCATACAGCACCATTTGCGATTATTACATCGCACACGGTTTCTTGGAGGGTCTCTGATCATAGTGTCACGTTAGCAACATCCTGCAGTAGTGAAGCACCTTGATGGGTGAATAAGATAGGGCATCTGCCTCTGACTCATCCACTAGGCAGCTACATTGACTTAGGTCTCCCTCTAGCTCAGAATCACTGTTAGGATCATATTCTGAGCGTGAATTTGTAGGTGGAGAGCGTTTGCATTGCATTGCATCCAGACTTGATTTCAGTCCCTTAATGCCAAGTTTGACAACCATGGCATTTTTCTGCTTTATTATTTTCATGTGTGCAAGCTCATAATCATTATGATGTTGTTCAGTATCTGAGATTCATGAAAACATAAAAGTAGTCAGATTAACTATGGAATGCATTGTGGATTCAACTCGAAGAGTGTCTCCCCATAAGCCCCTGCATATGCAAAGTTCACCCCCAACCGTGCTGACCAGACCACACACAGAAATACAAACCTCTTATGTCTCTATAACAGGCAGACACACATTTCAAAACTGAAGTAGGAACATTAGGATCATATCAAATTTGTATTTGAATAAATAAACTAAGGAATTATGAGTGGCATAATGTTTAGCTTCAAGGGTGGAGTGCTGGTAGTGCGACACAAAGCAAGTAGGCAGATTGTATTCCATGTAAAAGATCGTAGTCTATGTAAAAGGTGGAAATGACACTTTACAATGCAGTGTTCGTTGCCCACACACGATGGAAGAGATCACACAGAGAAATACTATTCACTCATGTCTGCGGTTCCAATATTTTGAAACAGGGCGGTCCACCCTTAAAGAATATTGACAACAAATATGCCAAGGAAAGCATAGATGTAGTGAATCAATCATTACTTGTGAGCTTACCAGGACAAATATGTAGAATTGTAATTGAAGTAAGAGACCGTCAAAAATATGAATCAAGAAGTTGGTCTAGCACTTATTGTTTGCAACTAATCGACATGAATAATTGGATATCATATTGAATGAGTAAGAAAGATGATGCAGCTTGAAGCTACGTCGGTATTTCCCCAAAGAGGAAGGGATGATGCAGCACAATGATGGTAGGTATTTCCCTCAGTGATGAGACCAAGGTTATCGAACCAGTAGGAGAACCTTTCAGGTAGCGGCGCCCCAAGATAGGCAAACATACGTGAATAAATTGTAGTAGATTGATAGATCGAACACCAAATAAAATAAATAAGAATAAATTGCAGCAAGGTATTTTTGTATTTTTGGTTTAATAGATCTGAAAATAAAAGGCAAATAAAATAGATCATTAAGGTAAATATATTCAAGAAGAGACCCGGGGGCCGTAGGTTTCACCAGTGGCTTCTCTCGAGAAAAATAGCAAACGATGGGTAAACAAATTACTGTTGGGCAATTGACAGAACTTCAAATAATCATGACGATATCCAAGCAATGATCATTATATAGGCATCACGTCCAAGATTAGTAGACCGACTCCTGTCTGCATCTACTACTATTACTCCACACATCGACCGCTATCCAGCATGCATCTAGTGTATTAAGTTCATGGAGAAATGGCGTAATGCAATAAGAACGATGACATGATGTAGACAAGATCTATTTATGTAGAAATAGACCCCGACGTTTTATTCTTAGTAGCAACGATACATACGTGTCGGTTCCCCTTCTGTCACTGGGATCAAGCACCGTAAGATCGAACCCACTACAAAGCACCTCTTCACATTGCAAGATAAACAGATGTTGGCCAAACAAAACCCAAATATCGGAGAATAAATACAAGGCTATAAGCAATCATGCATATAAGAGATCAAAGAAACTCAAATAACTTTCATGGATATAAAAAGATAGATCTGATCATAAACTCAAAGTTCATCCGATCCCAACAAACACACCGAAAATAGAGTTACATCATATGGATCTCCAAGAGACCATTGTGTTGAGAATCAAATGAGAGAGAGGAGGCCATCTACCTACTAACTACAGACACGAAGGTATACAAAGAACTACTCACGCATCATCGGAGAGGCACCAATGGAAGTGGTGAACCCCTCCGTGATGGTGTCTAGATTGGATCTGGTGGTTCTGGACTCTATGGCGGCTGGAATTGGTTTTCGTCGACTACCCTAGGACTTCTAGAATAGTGGGGTATTTATAGAGGAAAGAGGCGGTCCGGGGGCACCCGAGGTGGGCACAACCCACCAGGGCACGCCTGGGCCTCCTGGCGCGCCCTGGTTGGTTGTGCTCCCCTCGGAGAACCCCCGGGCGCAGCGTTGGCCCATTGGGTGTCTTCTGGTCCATAAAAAATCTCCGTGAAGTTTCGTTGCATTTGGACTCCGTTTGGTATTGATTTCCTGCGCTGTAAAGAACATGCAGAAAACAGCAACTCACAGTTGGCACTATGTCAATAGGTTAGTACCAAAAAATGTTAGAAAATGACTATAAAATGATTATAAAACATCCAAGATTGATAATATAACAGATGGAACAATCAAAAATTATAGATACATTGGAGACGTATCAGCATCCCCAATCTTAATTCCTACTCGTCCTTGAGTAGGGAAATGATAAAAATAGAATTTTTCACGTGGAATGCTTCCTAACATGTCATATCATATTCTTTTCTTTATAGCATGGACATTTGGACTTTTATATTGTTCAAAGCAATAGTCTAGTTTTGACATGACAACTTAAATACTCAAGCATATCAACAAGCAACCATGTCTTTCAAAATATCAATGCTAAAATAAGCTATCCCTAGCCCATCATGATCAATCATTGATCCATTCATGAAACACACTCGCATATTAAGTACACCCAATGCTCGAGTACGATCATAGTGCCTCCTAGTTGGTGCTTTATAAGAGAAGATGGAGACTCAAATTCAAAATAAAAATTGCATAAAGTAAAGGAAAGGCCCTTCGCGGAGGGAAGTAGGGATTTGTAGAGGTGCCAGAGCTCAAAGCGAAAATTGAGATATAAAAACATTTTGAGAGGCATACTTTTCCCACCAACGAAAACGACTTAGAGTTCCCAAGATTTTCCATGCTAGATATATCATAGGCGGTTCCCAAACAGAAATTAAAGTTTATTCCCTTTTCAACCATACTTTCACTTTCCATGGCTAGCCGTATCCACAATTGCCCTCCATACCAATACTTTCCAAGCAATTTATTATTTGACAACATAAAGTAAATTCATTTTTCATTTTGGGACTGGGCATCCCTAATACCTTTGCCTTACTCTTGTGCAATGACAAGTGAATAAACACTCATCGTGAGAATAACACATCTAGCATGGAAAATATTAGCCACCCCTCACCGCCTTGTTAGCGGTACGAGCACACAAAAGAGAAATTTATTTTGAATATTAGAGATGGCACATACAAATTTGCTTAGAATGGCAAAAGAATGCCACATATAGGTAGGTATATTGGACTGATGTGACAAAACTGGTTTAAAGGATTTTGGATGCACAAGTAGTGATCATACTTAGTGCAAAATGAAGGCTAGCAAAAGATTGACAAGCGACCAACCAAGAAACGAATAATCTCATAAGCGAGCATTAAGCGTAATTAACACCGAATAATGCACCACAAGTAGAATATAATTTCATTGCATAATTATTAACTTTCGTGCTTGCATAGGGAATCACAAACCTTAACACCAATATTCCTACTAAAGCGTAATTACTCATCTACATGACTCACATATCACATCATCATATCTCAAAACTATTACTAAGAATCAGGTTTATTTTGTTCAATGATCTTGATGAAAGTTTTTATTATATCCTTCTTGGATATCTATCACTTTGGAACTAATTTTCATATGTTGCTTTTGATAAGCTCAAACAAATATAAGTGAAGATCATGAGCATAAAATTTCTCTCTCTCAAATTATTTTAAGTGAAGCAAGAGAGAATTTCTTGAAAATCTTACTAACACTCAAATAAATCTAAGTGAATCAAGAGAGCATTTCTTCAAAAATACTAAAGCACACCGTACTCAAAAACATATAAGTGAAGCACAAGAGCAAGTCCATAGCTCATAAAAATTTAAGTGAAGCATAGAGAGCAATTCTAACAAGTCATGACATAATTTTGGCTCTCTCAAATAGGTGTGTACATCAAGGAATCAAGACTTAAAACACAAAATAAAACAAGCAAAGACTTTTATCATACAAGGCGCTCCAAGAAAAACACATAGTATGTGACGAATAAAAATATAGCTTCGAGTAAAATACCGATGGTCGTTAGAAAAGAAAGAGGGGATGCCACTCGGGGCATCCCCAAGCTTAGTTTCTTGCACTCTTTGGATAATAGCTTGGGATGCCGGGGCATCCCTAGGCTTAGTCTCTTCTTACTCCTCATTCCTTCATCCATCGTAAGATAACCCAAAACTTGAAAACTTCAATCACACAAAACTCAACAAAACCTTCGTGAGATCCGTTAGTATAAGAAAGCAAATCACTACTACCAGTTCTGTAGCAAACCAATTCATATTTTGTTCTTGAATTATATCTACTGTATTCCAAATTTTCTATGGCAAAAACTCATCAAAGAAAACCATAGAGCCATCAAAACAAGCACACAACGCAAAGAAAACAGAATCTGTCAAAAACAGAATAGTCTGTAGCAATCTGAAAAATTTCGGATACTTATGAAACTCAAAAAATCTTGAGAAATTATGAAAACCTGATAAATTTGTATATTAATCTTCTGCAAAAAGAATTGGCGTTTTATCACGCTCTGGTTAAAAATGAAAATTCTCTTTGTGAGTGCAAAAGTTTCTGTTTTTCAGCAAGATCAAACAACTATCACCCAAGAAGATCCTAAAGGCTTTACCTGGCACAAACACTAATTAAGACACAAAAAACACAATCATAACAGTAGCATAATTGTGCTAACACTCAAGAACAGAAAGCAAAAAGCAAAAATAAAATTTATTCATTGGGTTGCCTCCCAACAAGCGCTATAGTTTTACGCCCTTAGCTAGGCATAAAGCAAAGCTCGAAGTTTTGTCATCTTTGTTTTGGGATCCATAAGATTCCCTCATGATTGATTCATATGGTGGCCTAATTTTTGTCCTAAGGAAGTGTTCCATACCCTTCCTCGAAGTAAATTGGAACTTAATATTGCCTTTTTCATATCAATCACGACACCGATAGTGCGTAAAAATGGTCTACCAAGAATAATTGGACAAGACGGATTGCAATCAATATCAAGAACAATAAAACCTATGGGCACATAATTACTATTTGCAAGAATAAGAACATCATTAATTCTTCCCATAGGCTTTTTAGTAGTAGAATCCTCCAAGTGCAAATTTAAGGAGCATTCTTCAATATCGATAAGACCAAGCACATCACATAGAGATTTCGGAATTGTAGAAACACTAGCACCCAAGTCACACAAAGAAAAACACTCATAATTTTTAATCTTGAATTTTATAGTAGGTTCCCATTCATAATGCAATTTTCTAGGAATTGAAACTTCTAATTCCAACTTTTCTTCTAAATCTTTCATCATAGCATCAACAATACGTTTAGTAAAAGCTTTAATTTGTTCATAAGCATGGGGTGAATTTATCATGGATTGCAACAAAGAAATACAATCAATCAAAGAGCAACTATCATAATTAAATTATTTGTAATACAAAAGAGTGGGCACATCACTAGTTAAAGTTTTGATCTCTTCAAACCCACTTTCATCAATTTTCTCAACAAGATTTTCACCCTCCGAATTATCGGGACCCCTTCTAACTAAAGTTGACTCTTATCCAGTCCCTTTTCATCAATCTTAATTTTACTAAACAAGGAATCAATACAAGAAACACCAATCATTTTAAAATCTTCAGCATTTTTATGAAAGCAATCACTAGAAAATGCTTTTTCTAAAAATTCTCTTTTAGCTCTAAGCATAGCGGTTCTTTTCTTACTTTCATCCATAGAAACATAAAGAGCTTTTATTTATTCCTCAACTTTAGGCACAAAATTTTTCATCTTGAGATTTTCTACATCATGAGCAATTCTATCAACACTTCTAGACAGATCATCAATCTTATGCAACTTTTCTTCTATGGTAGTGTTGAAAACCTTTTGCGTGTTGATAAATTCCTTAATATTATTCTCAAGATCAGAGGTGTTCCTATTATTATTATAAGTAGGATTTCCATAGGAATTGCCATAATTATTGGAGGAATTACTAGGAAAAGGCCTAGGATAAAAATTACCTCTATAAGAATTGTTGTTGAAATTATTTCGAGAGATAAAATTCACATCTACGGCATCACTAGTTTGCTCAATCAAAGTAGACAAAGGCATATAATCAAATTCAATAGGAGCACTTTTACTAGCAACCAATTTCATAAGAGCATCAACTTTTTCACTGAGAAGAAATTTCTTCAACCGAATTAACTTTTTTTACCAGTAGGACCTCTTTCGGTATGCCATTGCGAATAATTTGCCATAATATTATCAAGAAATTTGGTAGCCTCACCCAAAGTAATTTCCATGAAAGTACCACCCGCGGCAGAATCTAAAAGATTACGAGAAACAAAATCCAATCCCTCATAAAAATTTTGTATGATCATCCAAAGATTTAACCCGTGAGTTGGGCAATTCCTTACCATCATTTTCATCCTTTCCCAAGATTGTGCAACATGCTCATGTTCAAGTTGCTTGAAATTCATGATCTGGGTTCTAAGGGAAATAATTTTTGCACGCGGAAAATACTTAGTGATAAAAGCATCTTTGCACTTATTCCAAGAATCGATACTATCGCGAGGCAAAGAAGAAAACTAATTTTTTGCAGAATCATGCAAAGAAAACGGAAATAATTTCATCTTCGCAACATCATTGTCCATATCTTTTTTCTTTTGCATATCGCATGATTCCACGAAGGTATTAATATGGGACGCGGCATCCTCATTAGGAATACCGGAAAATTGATCTTTCATAACAAGATTCAGCAAAGCAGTATTAATATCACAAGACTCTGCACTAGTGGCGGGAGGAGCAATCGGAGTGCCAATAAAATCATTGTTGTCGGTATTTGAGAAATCACACAACTTGGTGTTCTCTTGAGTCATGATGTCTACGCAACAAGATTGCACTCAAAAACAGATCTGGCAAGAAAACGACGAACGAAAAAGAGGGGCAAATAAAACAACAAATATTTGTGAAGTGAGGGAGAGGAAAACGAGAGGCAAATGGCAAATAATGTAAATTGCGAGGAGATGAGGTTTGTGATTAGGAACCTGGTATATGTTGAAGATCCTCCTCGACAATGGCGCCAGAAATTCCTTTTGATGCGGCTTGAAGCTACGTCAGTATTCCCCAAAGAGGAAGGGATGATGCAACACAGAGACGGTAGGTATTTCCCTCAGTGATGAGACCAAAGTTATCGAACCAGTAGGAGAACAAAGCAACAACACGTAAGCGGCCCCTGCACAAAAATAACAAATACTCGCAATCCAACGTGTAAAAGGGGTTGTCAATCCCTTTCGGGTAGCGGCGCCCCAAGATAGGCAAACAGACGTGAATAAATTGTAGTAGATTGATAGATCGAACGCCAAATAAAATAAGTAAGAATAAATTGCAGCAAGCCAGTTTTGTATTTTTGGTTTAATAGATCTCAAAATAATAGGCAAATAAAATAGATCACGAAGGCAAATATATTAAATAAGAGACCCGGGGGCCGTAGATTTCACTAGTGGCTTCTCTCGAGAAAAGTAGCAAACGGTGGGTAAACAAATTACTGTTGGCAATTGATAGAACTTCAAATAATCATGACGATATCCAGTCAATGATCATTATATAGGCATCACGTCCAAGATTAGTAGACCGACTCCCGCCTGCATCTACTACTATTACTCCACGCATCGACCGCTATCCAGCATGCATCTAGTGTATTAAGTTTATGGAGAAACGGAGTAATGCAATAAGAACGAGGACATGATGTACACAAGATCTATTTATGTAGAAATAGACCCCATTGTTTTATCCTTAGTAGCAATGATACATACGTGTCAGTTCCCCTTCTGTCACTGGGATCAAGCACTGTAAGATTGAACCCACTACAAAGCACCTCTTCCCATTGCAAGATAAATAGATCGAGTTGGCCAAACAAAACCCCAATATCAGAGAAGAAATACGAAGCTATAAGCAATCATGCATATAAGAGATCAAAGAAACTCAAATAACTTTCATGGATATAAAAAGATAGATCTGATCATAAACTCAAAGTTCATCCGATCCCAACAAACACACTGCAAAAAGAGTTACATCATATGAATCTCCAAGAGACCATTGTATTGAGAATCAAACGAGGGAGAGCAAGCCATTGATACGTCTCCAACGTATCTATAATTTTTGATTGCTCCATGCTATATTATCTACTGTTTTGGACATTATTGGGCTTTATTTTCCACTTTTATATTATTTTTGGGACTAACCTATTAACCGGAGGCCCAGGCCAGAATTGCTGTTTTTTTGCCTGTTTTAGGGTTTCGAAGAAAAGGAATATCAAACGGAGTCCAAACGGAATAAAACCTTCGGGAACGTGATTTTCTCAACAAACAAGACCCGGGAGACTTGGACCCTACGTCAAGACACAAAAGAGGAGGCCACAAGGTAGGGGGGGCGCGCCTACCCCCCCAGGCGCGCCCTCCACCCTCGTGGGCCCCCTGTTGGTCCACCGACGTACTCCTTCCTCCTATATATACCTACGTACCCCCAAACGATCAGATACGGAGCCAAAAACCTAATTCCACCGCCGCAACTTTCTGTATCCACGAGATCCCATCTTGGGGCCTGTTCCGGAGCTCCGCCGGAGGGGGCATCGATCACGGAGGGCTTATACATCAACACCATAGCCCCTCCAATGAAGTGTAAGTAGTTTACCTTAGACCTACGGGTCCATAGTTAGTAGCTAGATAGCTTCTTCTCACTTTTTGAATCTCAATACAATGTTCTCCCCCTCTCTCGTGGAGAACTATTCGATGTAATCTTGTTTTTGCGGTGTGTTTGTTGAGACCGATGAATTGTGGGTTTATGATCAAGTCTATCTATGAACAATATTTGAATCTTCTCTGAATTCTTTTATGTATGATTGGTTATCTTTGCAAGTCTCTTCGAATTATTAGTTTGTTTTGGCCTACTAGATTGATCTTTCTTGCAATGGGAGAAGTGCTTAGCTTTGGGTTCAATCTTGCGGTGTCCTTTCCCAGTGACAGTAGGGGCAGCGAGGCACGTATTGTATTGTTGCCATCGAGGATAACAAGATGGGGTTTTCATCATATTGCATGAGTCTATCCCTCTTCATCATGTCATCTTGCTTGAGGCGTTACTCTATTTTTAACTTAATACTCTAGATGCATGCTGGATAGCGATCGATGAGTGGAGTAGTAGTAGTAGATGCAGGCAGGAGTCGGTCTACTTGTCTCGGACGTGATGCCTATATACATGATCATACCTAGATATTCTCATAACTATGCTCAATTCTGTCAATTGCTCAACAGTAATTTGTTCACCCATTGTAGAATACTTATGCTCTCAAGAGAAGCCACTAGTGAAACCTATGGCCCCTGGGTCTATCTTCATCATATTAATCTCCTACTACTTATTTATTTCCTTTGCATTTTACTTTGCCTTTATTTTACTTTGCATGTTTATCACAAAAATACCAAAAAATATTATCTTATCATATCTATCAGATCTCACTCTCGTAAGTGGCCGTGTAGGGATTGACAACCCCTGTTCGCGTTGGTTGCGAGGATTTATTTGTTTTGTGCAGGTACAAGGGACTCGCGCGTAGCCTCCTAGTGGATTGATACCTTGGTTCTCGAAAACTGAGGGAAATACTTATGCTACTTTGCTGCACCATCCCTTCCTCTTCGGGGAAAACCAACGCAGTGCTCAAGAGGTAGCAGCCATCTAGCTACTAACTACGGACCCGAAGGTCTACAAAGAACTACTTACGCATCATCGGAGAGGCACCAATGGAAGTGGTGAACCCCTCCGTGATGGTGTTTAGATTGGTATGGTGGTTCTAGACTCTGCGGCGGCTGGAATTGATTTTCGTCGACTACCCTAGGGTTTCTGGAATGGTGGGGTATTTATATGGCAATTAGGCGGTCCAGGGGGGCACTCGAGGTGGGCACAACCAACCAGGGCACGCCCGGGCCTCCTGCCGTGCCCTGGTGGGTTGTGCTCCCCTCGGAGCACCCCCAAGCACTGCCTTGGCCCATTGGGTGTCTTATGGTCCATAAAAAATCTTCATGGAGTTTCGTTGCATTTGGACTCCATTTGGTATTGATTTCCTGCAATGTAAAAAACATGCAGAAAACATCAACTCGCACTTGGCACTATGTCAATAGGTTAGTACCAAAAAATGATAGAAAATGACTATAAAATGATTATAAAACATTCAAGATTGATAATATAACAGCATGGAACAATCAAATATTATAGATATGTTGGAGACTTATGTGCATACGCAAGCTTAATTCCTGCTCGTCCTCGAGTAGGTAAATGATAAAAACAGAATTTTTGATGTGGAATGCTGCCTAACATGTCATATCATGTTCTTTTCTTTATAGCATGGACATTTGGACTTTTATATTGTTCAAAGCAATAGTCTAGTTTTGACATGACAACTTAAATACTCAAGCATATCAACAAGCAACCATGTCTTTCAAAATATCAATGCTAAAATAAGCTATCCCTAGCCCATCATGCTCAATCATTGATCTATTCATGAAACACACTCGCATATTAACTACACCCAACGCTCAAGTATGATCATAGTGCCTCCTAGTTGGTGATTTATAAGAGAAGATGGAGACTCAAATTCAAAATTGATAATATAACAACATGGAACAATAAAAATTATAGATACGTTGGAGATGTATCAAAATACAAGTAAAATTGTTAACAAACCTGGCTTGTAGTAGTAATCTGGGTCAATGTCACTACGACCAACAATCCAAAATGACCAGTGTTTCCCAGGGCTGGAATTTTGAAACTGTGTGAACTTTACAGGTACTAAAGATTACTGAAATACATCTAAACCATTAAGTGTAGGTAGCACTCAGTACACAAAAACCCTAATGACAGTCCTGCCTAATGAGTAATGAATCAATTAGAAAATGGGTGATGAGGAGTGGCTGTTGAGTGTTGAGGACGCATCTTAGGATAAATTGGGTTGGCTTAGTGGCTGCTACACGCCTGAGCCCTAAACAGACCGGGAAGGTAGGCACAACAGCGCGCCCGGGCAGCGGTGACTCTATTGGGCGAGCGGCTCCTGACCTCCTGTTAGTCCGGCGTCTCCTCCTAGAGTCATGCCGTCCGGAGACGGCAAGTCGCCGGCGAGGCAGGCAGCTGGGGGCGAGTAGAGATCGGAAGCGCAATAGAACAGAGGGGAATCGGGGCCTGGGCCGACCCAAAATCCTAGGGTCGGCCGCGGCCCAACGTGGGCACCCTGTAGAGATACACACCCGAGCGGCGAACATGCATTTTTGAAACTAAATTAGGAACATTTAGCTGGCCAATTAAACGACTCTATTTAAATAATATCATATTCGCATTTGAACAACTAAGCTTGTTTAGCTTGATGGGTGGAGCACTGCTATTATGACACAAAGCACATATAGTGATTGTATAGTGATCATAAAAGGGGGAAACCCTAAGCAAATTTTTTTGAGCAAAAGAGGGTTTCCCCTCCGATTTCTATTAGAGAAACCACCACGGAACCAACATGATCAATTAAACCCTAAGCATGATCAATTAAACCCAATTATGACTGTGCCATGGCAGATTTAAAGTTGCAAACCGCAGAAGTGCTATTTAGCATCCATTATTTGCTTCGAACTAAGAACTAAATTCTAAGAGCTGAAATGAAAGTGTAGTAACCATGTTACGATCTATTTTCTGCTTGAGATCAAAAAGTTGAGGAGATATGAAGTACCACCTCTCTTGCGGCGCCGTGTAGGCATCGGGGGTGCGATGGCTGTCGGTGGTGTTGAAGCAGATCTGCGATGGTAGACAGGTGCATCGGGGGATAAGTCCCGCTGCGATGGACGAGAAGGTCGTGTGAGGAGCCCCGGCAAAGAGGACGACGACGCCGATGAAGCGAGAGGACGCTATGCAAGGCTCCTGGTCCATCGACGTGGATGAGAAACGTCCATCTCTAGCAGTGGACGATGCGGTCTTGGTAGGCGCTTTGGCATGGTGGAGGACGGTGGAGATGGATGGGGTGGTGGACGGAGAAGGCTGGTGTGGGCATGGTGTTCTAGCGCGGACGGTGTATGAATGGGAAAATGGAGGGAGAGGTACGGGGAACCATGTTTTTGGGACGCGCCTGTCTGAAATATGGGAAAGTTACGAACTTAGCCCCCGTTTAAAATTTGGATGTCTCGTCGGCTGGGGATAGGATGGTAATCTCACATCTCCTTAATATTTGCCCAGAGCAATTTCGAGCGAGGAGAGGGTGTTTTGGCGCCCATGGTGTATGAACGGGGCTGACAGGTAGGGTGGTTGTGTCATGTCTGAGTGAAGTTACAAACCTGCCCCTATTGAAAATATTTGCCTACATCGATTTCGGCCGAGACGAGTTTGTTTTGCCCCCCCCCCACCATGTACGAATGGGGAAATGGAGGGAAAGACAGAGGTCTTTCGGACGAGCTTGAATCAAATGTGTTTTTCCGCCCATGTTTGGCGCCCACCGTATCGGAATGGGCTCAGAGGCGGTCGTGTCACGTCTAATTGCAGTTACTAACCTACCCCTATTGAGAGCAGGGGAAATCAGGCCGATGGATTGTCCGTGTAAGGGGTAGGCAGTAATTTCGAAACACTTGCTTCAGGCAGCCGACTTAGGAGTGGACATTTTGCCACTTCTTTCGAATTTTGGGACAATAAGCATCCACGTTTACCCTGGAAACGAAATTCGAATCCATTTTGTATTCCTATATGAATCTTTATAAATCATTCTATGTGTTTTTATATATCTTCAAAAGCACGACAAAGATGTCTTCCACTGTCATATATGAATATGATTTATGAATGCCGCTACTCGAATTTAGGAGCTAGAATCCAGTTTAAGGTGAATTCAAATATTTGAAACCACTTTATGTCCAACTGAAGTGTCACACACAACATAATGTGTATTCCCATTTAGATATGTACACAAGCGATGTATCAAGATTCAAATACCGAGTCACACTACCACAGGATGCTGCTAACGCGACACTATGATCGGGGACCCTTCGACGAAACTGTGTGTGATGCAATAATCGCAAAGGTTGGTGTAAAAGAACCGTCAAAAAAGGCGCAAAACATTTGCGATGGCGGAGCCATCAAACACGGTTCATATTTTTGTTGCGTGCGATGCAGGGTATATAGTTCAGTCCAATGAACTGTTTGCGATGAGGCGGAACAAAATAAACGGGCAGCCTGATGAATGCGTGTGCGATATACCGCATACGGTTCACTCGGATGAACTATTTGTGATTAGGCAACACAAAAGAAATGGTCAGCCAGATCAAGGTGTGTGTGATTGAGGGCATACGCTTCAGAAGGATTAACTTTTTGCGATTAGGCAACAGAACAGAAATGGGTCAGCCAGATCAAAGTGTGTGTGATTGATGGCATACACTTCACATGGATGAACTGTTTGCGATTAGCCACAACAAACTGAAACAGTTAGATAGATCAACGTGTGTGCGGTAGATAGGCACACACATTCTAATTAAAGGAAGCGTGCGCGATGGTAATAACGAGCACGCACGGTTGTTGGAACAAGACGTGTGCTGACATGGCCTATTGCGGTGCACCCTATGGTGCAAACGCCACGTACGCGGCCGAGAAGGCGTACGTGCCCACGTTATGACTTCCAGGAATAGTGCCACACTTATAACCATCAGTAAATTTTGAGCATGCGTCCCGTCACATTCCAAATTGCAAAGCTGTTCACACCGATCAAAACCTAAACGGTTTCCCACTTAGGAGCGTATTACTACTCGGTTATAAGTACTAATACTCCAAGATGACTGCAAATTCCTCCTCAACTCCTCATCCACAAAAACAAAGTGATTCATCATCGTTCCCTTTGTGTATGCCATGGCCAGCGTGAGTTCTGGGTCGAGAGATTGCCACCAGGGAGATGCGAGCATGGAAGCGGAAGCATGAGAGATGTCTCGCCTCACCACGAACGCAGCCGGCTTCTCCCGCTGTGCGGCCGTAGCAGCACAGAGGTCTTGCCGTGTCGCTGAAGCAGCACGCAGGCCCCGCCGCACCGTCGATGCGGCAGACTGGTCCGGCCGCACCGCGAAAGCAGAAGAGATGTCCCGCTGCACCGTGAATGCAGCAGAGATGTCCTCCCGCACCGTGACAGCCTGGGAAAATGTATCACGGGCAGGCGAGGACTCTTACAGGCACATGCATGCGATCGTCCATAGCTAGATGGATCAGATCTCTGGCTTGGCGAGGTTGCAGGACAACATGAAAGCCTCTTTTGAAGAGGCTACTAGCGTCATCCGACAACTAAATGAGAGCAATGTGAAGCTCCGGGCCGAGCGCGACCTGCTGAGGGCGAAGATCGTCGGAAGTGCAGAGTGGCAGGAGGAGACCACTGCCTTGTTGAAGAGGACCGGCGTCATCGCCGAGAAACTTATGGATGAGAATGCCATACTGTGCATCCAACGCAGAAGGCTGGTGAAGGAATCCGTGAATGCTCTCAAGTAGCATCTTGAGGACAAGAAAGAGCTCATCGTCGCTCGCCGCAGAGACTAGTTCCCGCGACCTGCAGCAACGTAGAGATCAGCGAGGCAGATCGTTGTCTTCCTTCTTCTTTTGCCCTTGTGTATTTCGGGCATTGCCACATGTGGCTTTTTTAAATTATGTTCCTAAATATGTAAGACAATTATTATCCACTGTCATCGTCCTTATATCCATCATGCTTGCTATAAGTCACAGTCCATGATATATAGGTCCGTCATATCTTACATCAAGATCCATGCAAAACTTTCTTTTCTGATTTTCATTTTTCTCTCTTAAATCTCAGTCCAGTGAGACACATAGCCACGCCGTACAACAAGGGCTCGGACGCCATTAATGGAGACGTTGGGAGGGAGGTGCGCGGTGGGTAACGGTCAAAGGGCTCTCCTCCCGATGAGCACGTGCAGGGGTCTGATCACACACCTCCCATACTCAAATAGCTACCCCGCACGGCACCTCCTAGCCAATAAAAAAGGGGATGCGTGGCGGCACGTAAATGGTAAGTAGATCACCCACGGTTTCAATAATACTTGTGTTTCCAATTTGTAACATGACAACACTTGTTCCAAAATGACTTTGTTGATTGTTAATGTGTGCGCCTTCGCAAATCTGACAGAAAAATTACCACAGCATGTTGGTGCCATGTCATGACACCATGCCAAGTTTCATGATTTTCAGGCGTGTTTTTGATTTACAGGAATTAAAAACCAAGTTTCTCAATCTTTCCGGTGGAGCCACGACGCTCAGATGTTTGAATTTCATTCCCATTTCTTGCATGGGACCTAGAAATTCACCCAAGGACACACATGTGATTTTTCAAATAACTTTGGTGCACTGGAGCATGTGCTTGTAGTTCAAATTTGAACTATGCACATTAAATGCGCAGAAACTCAACTAATGTATAAAAAAGGCCAAACGAACCCGGAATAATTCCAAAATTTAGCACAATACTTCTATTTGGTCTAATCTGCCTGTGTAAAAAAATTAAGGCGGGAGAAGGCAGTGTAGGTATCTCATTTCGCACATGGAGGTGACATGTTCCCTCTCGGAACCACGAGCCTTCTTGAGGGAAGCTCCGGTTTGCAAGAAGCTTACACCAAAGCTTGTCCCAATTCGGCCTAAAAAATTACCGCAGCATGTTGGTGCCATGTCATGACACCATGCCAAGTTTCATGATTTTCAGGCATGTTTTGGATTTACAGGAATTAAAAAACCAAGTTTCCCAATCTTTCCGTCCGAGCCACGACGCCCAGATGTTTGAATTTCATTCCCATTTCTTGCATGGGACCTATAAATTCACCCAAGGACACACATGTGATTTTTCAAGCAACTTTGGTGCACTGGAGCATGTGCTTGTAGTTCAAATTTGAATTATGCACGTTAAATGCGCAGAAACTCAATTAATGTATAAAAAAGGCCAAACGAACTGGAATAATTCAAAAATTTAGCACAATACTTCTATTTGGTCTAATCTGCCTGTGTAAAGAAATAAGGTGGGAGAAGGCAGTGTATGTATCTCGTTTTGCACACGGAGGTGACACGTTCCCTCTCGAAACCACGGGCCTTCTTGAGGGAAGCTCCGGTTTGCAAGAAGCTTACACCAAAGCTTGTCCCAATTCGGCCTAAAAAATTACCGCAACATGTTGGTGCCATGTCATGACACCATGCCAAGTTTCATGATTTTCAGGCGTGTTTTTGGATTTACAGGAATTAAAAAACCAAGTTTCTCAATCTTTCCGGCCGAGCCACGACGCCCAGATGTTTGAAGTTCATCCCCATTTATTGCATGGGACCTATAAATACACCCAATGACAAACATGTAATTTTTCAACCAACTTTGGTGCACTCGAGCATGTGCTTGTAGTTCAAAATTGAATTATGCACATTAAATGCGCAGAAACTCAATTTATGTTGTTTTCTGTATAATTCTGAGCCAATGCTATATTATCTCAAATACAATCCTATATGGCAATCTTTCTATATCAATTAACTCTTTCGAGTTCATGCCTTCACCTTGTCACCTTATATCAATGTTAGAACCCATATCATATATTAAGCCCGGCTATATTGTTTTTGTTTAACCTTGCCATGTCTGTTTTGTTGTTCTTTTGATTCTTGTTTATGGCACAGTTGTTTATTTGGATTTTTTTTATTTGCGATAGATTGCTCAGAGTGTGACGAGTAGAATTATCTGGAATTGTCAGTGCGACAATCTTCATCAAACGTCACAGGCAAGTTACACCTTGATCATACTTCAACATATTATTTTTGCTATGCATGTAGTTCTATATGACATTACTATATTATGCATGTGTAGGAAGATCATGGTAGTATGTTATTGCTACCAAGTTTCTGCTTAGTATGGCCTTATTGTAGATCGTGGTAGCGTGTTCTTGTTATGCTATGTAGACGGGGATTGGTTCGTGTATTCATCGAGATTATGTGAGGACTATATATAATATAACTTGAGTACAAACGTAATATTTAATTCACCTCTGGGCGGAAGTGGTATTGCTTGGTGTTGAGGGAAGGCATCATGGGGTCTTGCACCTTTTCTAAGGCCATGCGCTCATGAGAGTGCAGCCTAAGTGGAATGCCACCCAGGTACAAAAAGATCAGATAGACTTAGTGACTAGTAGCTTCCATGCGCGGCCACTGGCTATATGGGCTCTGGCTTAGTTGATTAGTTGTTGGAACCCTGGCCCAGACAGTGTTGACAGATGTAGCATATGTAGGTGGGATGTGGCTGTCAGGTGGTTAAGGGAACCTCTTCTGAAAGACTTCGTCTCAATCTTCGGATTGGGCGTAGTGGGTAAAGCGTACTAAACTCTGCAGAGTATTAAAACTAATCATGATTAGCCGTGCCCCCGGTTATGGGCAATACTGAGCCACTATGCCATTAGAGTTGTTGGATGATCTTGGCAGATGATACCTTAATAAAAATTGTGTGGGAGATTTGATAATGGGGATAGGTTGGTATTGGATTACCCAATTCAATCTTATGTATTTAATTGTAGCAAGATATAATTAAAATTTGACTATTATATTATGTAGTTATCAGGGAAAAATTAGCTTTTTGCAAAACAACCACTACAATATCCTCTTGATATACCTTGCATATAAAGGTAGGTCTATTATATCATTCCCTGTGTGACTTTCCAATACATTCAAAGTATTGACCCTTTGTGGTTGCAACGTTTTATGTTGCATATTTTATACGACGAGTGAGTGATGCGATGTAGGGTTACGATGTCTAGACATGACATTTGCCTGTGGTGTTGATGGATTCTATGAAGATTTTATTAGCTTTTCCGCTGTGTTTTGTTTGTAAGCTAGCCTTGAGCTACGGAGGTATGTAATATTTTAATTCTGGATCTACGATGTAATATTATGACATGTGGTTTATTCTTGATATTACATCTTGTATTGTGTGTGCTAGCTATTGATCCAGGGACTAGCACAGTGAGCACAGAGACATCGAATATTATCAGGTTTGGGTCACTACAATTCATATCTAGGAAGGCTAGTTCTAGCAGGTGTTTCTAGAGTTTCAGTTTCAAGCTCATCATCAGATTCAACAACATCATGTTGTATAACTCTAGCAATTTATTTATCAGGAAAATCACCAAGTGGCACATCATCATTATCAAGCAAGGTACTAGCATCATCATAAGCATCATTCATGGTAGAAGTAGCATCATCAATAACTTGCGACATAGCAGAATTAATAGCATGTGGTGGTGTTGCAAGTTTATTCATAACAGAAGGTGAATCTAAAGCAGAACTGGATGGCAGTTCCTTACCTCCCCTCGTCCTTGAGGGAAATATCTTAGTCTTTGGATCCTTAAGATTCTTCATAGTGATAATATGATAATAATCCCAAGTGACTCAACAAATATACTTATGCTCCCCGGCAATGGCGCCAGAAAAAGGTCTTGATAACCCACAAGTATAGGGATCACAACAGTTTTCGAGGGTAGAGTATTCAACCCAAATTTATAGATTCAACACAAGGAGAGCCAAAGAATATTTGAAGGTATTAGCAGCTGAGTTGTCAATTCAACCACACCTGGAGATTAATTATCTGCAGCAAGTAATCAGTAGCAAAGTAGTTTGATAGTTTTGATAGTAGTGACAACAGCAATAGTAACAGTAACCGTAACAATGATAGCAGTAATGACCTAGCAGAAACAATATGGAAAAGTTCGTAGGCATTGGATCGGTGACTTGTTGGATGATATTCATCATGAGATAGTTATAACCTAGGGCGATACGGCACTAGCTCCATTTCATCGATATAATGTAGGCATGTATTCCGTAAATAGTCATACGTGCTTTATTAAAAGAACTTGCATGTCATGTTTTTTCCTACCCTCCCGTGGCAGCGTGGTCCATATTGGAAACTAAGGGATATTAAGGCCTCCTTTTAATAGAGAACCAGAACAAAGCATTAACACATAGTGAATACATGAACTCCTCAAACTACGGTCATCACCGGGAGTGGGCCCGGTTGTTGTCACTCTGGGGTTGCCGGATCATAACACGTAGTAGGTGACTATAACTTGCAAGATCGGATCTAGAACATGGATATAATGATGATAACATAAACGGATCAGATCTGAAATCATGGCATTCGGGCCCAAAGTGTCAAGTATTAAGCATGGCAAAGTCATAGCAACATCAATCTAAGAACATAGTGGATACTAGGGATCAAGCCCAAACAAAACTAACTCAATTACATGATGAATCTCATCCAAATACTCACCGACCAGCGAGCCTATGAAGGAATTACTCACTCCCGATGGGGAGCATCATGGAAATTGCGATGGAGAAGGGTTGGTGATGATGAAGAACGAAGATCCCCCTCTCTGGAGCCCCAATCGGACTCCAGATTTGCCCTCCTGAGGAAGAACGGGGCTTGGCGGCGGCTCTGTCTCGTGGATCGTGATAATTCTTTCTCCCTGGATTTTTTATGGAAATATGTGATTTTATGTGGGGCTCGTCTACGGGGCCACCAGGTGGGTACAACCCACCCGGGCGCACCCTGGTGGGTTGTGCCCACCCAGGGGCCCCTCTCTGGTGGGTCTTGGCTCCAGTAATTCTTATTATTGATATAAAAAATCCTCAAAAAGTTTCGTTCCATTCCGAGAACTTTTATTTCTGCACAAAAACAACACCATGGTAGTTCTGCTGAAAACAGCGTCAGTCCGGGGTTAGTTTCATCCAAATCATGCAAATTAGAGTCTAAAACAAGAAGAAAAGCGTGAGAAAAAGTAGATACGTTGGAGATGTACTAGTAACTAGTTACTCCTACCTTTCTACTTCCTTTCGTTGATATGTGGGGCATCCAGCAATGGGGTCCACGTGCCATGCACCAAATTAGAGTGCACAACTGCATGGTAGACTCACCCCGGCCGTAGCGCTGCAGTAATGCCCAATGAGCCGTCAAATCACAAAAGCCCCACCTTTCTAGCTTTAGCAGGAAGCTGGACAAACGAAGCAGCAATATTTCACTGGGCCTGAATCCCCTTCTCCCCCATCTGCTTGTTCAGAGAAAACCCCCTCTCGGCGATTGCATAGGGTTTTCTCATGGAGAACCAGTACGAATTCTTCATCCATCCCTGATAAATCCAAGTCCCTTGGTCGCGGGTAATCCTAGGATGGCAGCCGCCGCCATTGATGCATTTTTCTTCCTACTGAATCTAGTGTGTTTCATTTGCAGTGCCCAAAGTGCGAGGACCCTACAGGTTTCTACGCCCTCGGTGAGACGCCACACTTGTTCCTTCTCATCCTAACACGGGATTTTAAAATATGCACAGTATGTTCCTAGAATCCTTTTTCCTATCTAGGAGGGTGGGGTTTTTTGAACATGTTGTCGACTAATTTTGAAATTGGATTGCTATATTTGGATAAAAGGTACTAGTACCATGGTCAACACTGATGTGAAGGAGGAAATTATTTCTAGGTTTGGATAGGGAATACATTGTGTTCTCATAATATTTTCCTGCAGTGCATTCCTTGCTTTGCCAGAACACATGTACTCAAGATGCTCGGCCTTTCCATAACTGAATACACCAGTTTAATGGTCACATTGGAGACAATCCATGGATATAAGTTCCAAGTTGGGTTCATGAACTAAGAAGATCGCTGCTTTTTTTATGGCTGAACTTGGATAAACTTTCTCAAGTGTTACAGACTGAAAGTTGGCGCGCGAATATTGATGGAAATAGCAGAACATGGTCTCATCTTCACTGTGATCTTCCACCCCGACGTCGTTCCAATTGTTCATCCATGTTAGTTTTGTATCTGGTTCTTGCTTGTTGCCTCGATTACTTCTTAATCCACCTATTTTGTCTAACTAATCACAATTTAACTTTATAAGTAGCAACGAATCTCTCACAAAGATGCTACTTCTAACTAACATTTCTTATAATTGGTGGCACGTGTAGGTTTTTCAAAGTTAAGTAGTCCACTCATTTTTTATTCTATAAGAACTCGACTATTATTGATGGCACTGAAGTTTACTGGGACGAAGACATCCACAAGTTCCTACACTTTATTGACCGACTTGAGGTCCTTGTGGGGCGTTTCAATGGTGGAAGGCCACGTGGGATATGCGTGCCATAGTTGCAGTCGTTGAACATGTCCAACTATGTCGAGAAACTTATGGTATGAGCTGTTTTGTTTTATATATGTTGTTCATAAACTTTTGGTTATACACAGTTTTACAGTTGTGATCTTCTTGAAACAGAAACTGCCCAGTTCTATTGTTCCTATACAGATGCCTGACCATGGTCGGGTCAGACTTGCGCTTGGTCACAACATGATGTTTATGTCGACCTACTCCATTCCCCTTGGAGGTGAAAAGATGCTTATTCATGGGCGGTCTCAAACAACGAAGGCCCGTCCATCTTGGAGAATAGGACAGAAGGTTATGCTGATGCTTTTCCATGGCTCTAAAGCGAATATCCTGTTTATTGACCACATTGCGAGATGAAGCCGCTTTCAGAAGTTTGTGGATGCGTGGGGTGGCGCCAGGGCCTTGTCCGCGACTTGGCGGCCTCACCCTTGGTTAACTGTAGACAAAGTAGCACTATTCGAGGCGTGCTTTGTATGGTTGAACCTGTATAAGTACTCACACTGCTTTCAGCTATGGTTATTAAGTGCCCCTGCTGGTTTCAGTTAAAGTTGTTAAGTACTCCTGCTGCTTTTACAGTCTGTCGTGTTTCTTCAGTCATGTCTTCCTCCAGCCGCCAAAACCAAACCAGCGCCGACGGGGCCGCCTGCTTTCTCCTCCCATGGCTAGCTACGCCTCAGCGCATGCATCGCCGCCCCACCGTCTCCTAAATCATTAATGCCGATGTCCGAGGCCTTGCCGTTGTCCTCCGCGTGCTTTGGTGCGCTCGCCATGGCGCCGCCCTCTCGCATTGTCAACATGGTCAACAAACAAGAGGAATCGGGAGAGGATTGTATGTGAAGAGGATGACAGTAGAGGCCAACCATGTCCATGGCCGTACGCAAGGAAGTTCCTCATTTTTTGTTATATATACTCCATTGTCATCCTATGGAAACAGAAAATGCTTCCTCCTAGTAGTTTCCTGACATCTGGGACCCACGACATTGTCAGCGTATATAGTCAATAGACAAGAGAACAACACAAGATCGGCTGACACCTGGGACGTAGCTGCTCGAGCAGTATTTTTTTTGTTATTGTTGAGTCGGAGCAGGGTTTCAACTGGGTTGTGGCCCGTCTAGCCCAGGCAGTGGCGGAGCTAGACGAAAGTCACTCGGGGGGCGAAACGAAAATCATCAATATTTGGGGGGGGCAAATGTTAAAAAACTTCTAATTTATGTCTCCCTAAAAAATTTCTTCAGAAATTGAGCCAAGGCTGGGGGGCAGCAGCCCCCCCTGGCCCCAACATAGCTCCGCCACTGAGCCCAGGCTTATATTTTATGTTCACCACATGACCAGCCCAGCTATTTTTTCTTTGTGAAAATGAGCCTAGTTTATTTTTTCTGAAGAATACCCAATCTGGGACTACTTATTTTTCTACGCCCTGATGGGCAGTAACTCTTTCAAGACGCCTGCAAATCTTGAAAGTAATATGAAATGGGCTATAAATATAAAAACCAGATGACAAATTGGAAATTACTTTATATTTTTTTTAACAAATTCACATTTTCAGATTCCAATTTCACCGGGCTTTAATCTAATTTAAATATATCTTCAAAGTACTTTAAATCTGGCTCAACATTTCGGTATTAAAAATAGTTTGGAACCCATAGAAATATGCGAAATTTCATTTAAATTTTTAACCCTGGCCAACAAAAAAACGGACTGCAATAAATTGCATAACAAGTTGCAATGAGCTATAAATTATATCAAAAAGGGAATGGTCTGACTTGTGGGCCTATTAAGTTGATCCATATGCAAGATTTTTTTACTTATCATATATGTCAACAAACGATTCTAGCAGACGTAACCGTTGGATGTCAATCCAACGGCCGTCGTGTTTCTTCAATCTCTTATCTTCTTGCTCCAGCCGCCAAATCCAGCGCTGACGGGACCGCCTCCTCCCACCTCCCGTGGCCGGCTGTGCTGCCGCGGAGGCCTCACCGCCCCTACTACTCCCACTGCTGGCCAAGCCATCCCTCTACTCACCCACATCCCTTCACTGTTGTGGATTCGCCGCCTTTGGGTCATTCCCTTCCTGGGTCTCGCCGTTGTCCATCGCGCTGGTGTTCTCGGCACGGCGTGGTCAACGTTGTCAACAAATGACAACATTGGAAGAGGGATGTACATGGAGAGGCTGATAGTTGGGATCCACATGGTCCATGGCCGCACGCAAGCAAGTACCTCCTTATTACGCCAAAAAGAATGAATACTCCCAATGACAGCTTGGACCCACCAGCTATATCTTCGCATGCAAGGAAGTGTCTCCTTATTACTCACAAAAAATGAATACTCCCCCTGCTATATGGGACCCACCATAGTGGAAGGCTGACTTGTGGGCCTACTAAGTTGACGCGGACGGAGGGCTTTGTCAACTTAGTCAACAAATGAGTCTATCACCAGTGACCGTTGGATTGTTAACATCCAACGGTCATCCTGCTTCTTCAACCTTTGATTTTCTTGCTCCAGCCATCCAAACCACCGCGTGCTCTTTCCTCCCGTGGCCGGCTGTGCTGCCGAGGAGGCCTCACCGCCCCCTACTACTCCCACCGCTGGCCAGACCATTCCTCTACTTACCCACACCCCCTGTTATTCTGTGGCGACGGAAGCCTGACACCGAAGCTGAACCAGTGAACCCTCGTACTCCTCTCCGCGTGGGCATCCACTGTCGCGTCTTCCTCGGCTCCGCGTCATCCCCTTCCTAAGCCCCGTCGTCGTCCACCGCCTTGGTGCTCTCGGCGCGGCGTGGTCAAGGAACGACTTCCATCGAAAGAGTACTACACGAGGAGAGGCTGACAGCTGGTTCCATGACCGCGGCAAGGAAGTGCAACCTTATTATGCGCAAAATAATGATTCCTCCACCTGATAGTAGGGACCCACTAGACGGGCCACCGTATTTCGTGAAAAAACCTTCCCCCTGACTGCTGGGACCCACCAGCTACATCTTCACACGCAAGGAAGTACCTCCTTATCCTCAGTCAGGACCCACCTGGTCGAAGCTTACGTAGCGTTGTCATTCTGGTCGCGAACATGTACGTACATACGATCGGTCTGTCTGGAGGCTGCAGCGATGAACCGTGGCCGAGTAAGGAAGGGCACATGTTGTAGTATAAGCGCGCACGTGTCGTAGTAGAGGCGCGCATGTAGCATGTCACGCAGTCCAGTTGATATTGTGTACACGTACGTACAGCCAGGGTGCACGAAAGTAAATACGACCACGTACGTACATACGGGTGGGGTCTCGAATACCTACCCACGCATACGTATGGCCAGGGGTCGTGTACATGGCTGGGTCGGAACGGAGAAACTGCGCTGTCGTGTTCATCGAGAGGCAACAGAATGCATCATGTTCATCGGGAGCCAACTGGCTTGGACGGAACAGTCGATCAAAACGAGGCCTGGCGTACCGCAGAACGGAGGAAATGGCCTTCTGTTCGACCGGCCATGGTCGAAACGGGATCTTGTTCATCGGGATGGGTCTGGCATACCGCAAAATGGAGGAAACGGATTTCTCTTGGACCTCCTACGATCGAAACGGGGTCCTGCTGATCAGGAGGGGTGTGGCGTACCACAAAACGGAGGAAATGGACTTGTGTTGGAGTGCTACGGTCGAAACATGGGTCCTGTTAATCGGGAAGGGTGTGGCATACCGCAAAACAGGACTCCACGGGCTATTGTTCATCTCCACCGTTGACCTCCTCCAGCCTTCACGGGCTACTGTTCATCCACCGTCGACCTCCTCCAGCCTCCACCTGCGACTGTTCATCTACGAGCTCCTGTACATCCATCCTCCATCGCTCTTCCACCGGCTATTGTTCAACCAGCCCTCTCTACGGGGTCCTGTTTAACCACCCCTCCATGGGCTACTGTTCATCCAGCCCTCCACCGGCTACTGTTCAACCAGCCCTTCACGGGGTCGTGTTCATCCAGCCCTCCATGGGGTCCTGTTCATCCACCCCCAACCGGCTCGATCGATCGGGGTCCTGTTCATCCAGCGGGAATGGCCTCTACTACCATGGGGTCATGTTCAGCCAACCCCCAACGGGAACTGTTCATCCAACCTCCCCCCAACAACACTCACTATTCATCAAGAGGCAGTAGGTTCGATCGGCTTTAGTTAGCAGCATTAGCGAAGGAATCGCTCGATCTGGTTCAGTTAACAGGCAGGGACCGATCGCTCGGGTTATGTAATGTGTAGCCTACAGTGCAATCGCTCGGGTTCAGTAGGCGAACGCCTCGCTCGGGTTCAGTTAGAGCGCAACACCTCGCACACATGCGTGTACGTGTATGAGAGAAACACGCAAACCTCCGTGCATCGCTCGGCCCCGACCACCCACCGTAACCGGGAACTCCCCAATATTTTCCTCGCCCTCGCTTCTACCACGGGTTTTTTCGTCATGGACGGCCCAAAGAATATCATGCAACTGCGTCTTCGGCCCGCCCAGGACGAAAAGCCCATTTTTTGTTATGATTTTTTGTCATAGAAGTAGGAGCCCACCACATCTATGGTGGCACCGAGTTTTGTCACAATTATCGTCATAGAAGTGTCATTAGCATGACGGGAAAAAATTCGTTCGGCCCAAAATGTCACGGATGTGTCTTTTTTTTGTAGTGTAGGTTCAATCTTGCGGTGTCCTCACCCAGTGATAGCAGGGGTAGCGAGGCACATATTTGTATTGTTGCTACTAAGGTAAAATGACGGGGTTTAATCATATTGCTTGGTTTTATTCTTGATACATTATGTCATTGTACTTCATGCATTACTTGCTTTTCATGAACTTAATACGTAGAGAGGCAAGCATAGAAGCGCTCTCGAAGTGGAGTAATAATAGTAGATACTATTAGGAGTCAGTCTACTTGTCACGGTCATAATGCCTATGTACATGATCATGCCATGAATAACTTCATAACTATGCACTTTTCTATCAATTTCCCAACAGTAATTTGTCTACCCACCATATGCTATCTTTATGAGAGAGATGCCTCCAGTGAAAACTATGCCCCCGGGTCTATTTTAAATGATATTGTTAAAACCAAAAATAACTTGCTGCAATTTTCTTACTTTCATTTTAGTTTGCAATTTATCTATCCACTATTACTAGATTTGATCCTTGCAATTAAATAGTATAAGGGGATTGACAACCCTCTTGCCCGTGTTGGGTGCAAGTATTTCATCTGTTGTGTGCAGGTACCGTAGACGGTTATTTGCATGGTTCTCCTATTAGTTTGATAACCTTGGTTCTCTACTGAGGTAAATACTATCCGCTACTATATTGCTTCACGCTTGACGCCACTCACAAGTATCAAAAAGAATTTCTGGCGCCCTTGCCGGGGAGACATCATCAAACAACTCGAGGTTCCTCCATACACATTATAATTTACTTCTTCTACTTTTTATTTGCCTTTTCTTTTCCATCTCCCTCCACTTCTCAAAAAATTCAAAAAACACAAAAATATTTTATTTTGCTTGCTTTCTTGAAATTTGCCATTATGTCTCAAGAAAACACTAAGTTGTGTGACTTCTCAAATACTAATAACAATGATTTCATTAGTACTCCAATTGCTCCTCCCGCCACAAGCACAGAGTCATAATTGATGTTGCATTGCTAAACCTTATTATGAAAGAACAATTTGCTGGAAATCCTAATGAAGATGTTACATCTCGTCTTAATACCTCTGTTGAATTATGTGATATGCAAACGAAAAAATATGTTTATAACAATATGGTTAAGTTGAAAGTATTTCCTTTCTCACTACGAGATCGTGCTAAAACTTGTTTTCATCCTTACCTTACAATAGTATTGTTCATGGGATAAATGTAAGGATGTTTTTGTTGCTAAGTACTTTCCTCCTGCCAAGATAATATCTCTTAGAAATCAAATCACCAACTTTAAACAACATGAGCAAGGACATGTTGCACAATCTTGGGAGAGAATAAAGTTAATGATTAAAAATTGTCCCACTCATAGACTAAGCTTATGGATGATAGTACATTTTTTTATGAGGGACTAAACTTTGTCTCGAGAAATCTTCTAAACTCTGTTGCAGGTGATACATTTATGGGAATAAAATTAGGAGAAGGCGCGAAGCTTCTTGATAATATGACAACAATTATTCCCAATGGCACACCGAACGAGCTCCAACTGGTAAGAAGGTAAACTCTGTCGAAGAAGTTTCTACTTTGAGTGATAAAACGGATGCTCTTATGAATATCCTTACTAGTAAAAATGCTCATGTTGATCCTAATGATATTCCATTATCTACTTTGATTGGGCAAAATAATTATGCGATTGATTTGAATTTTGTCGCTAGAAATAATTTCAACAAGAATAGAGGGATTTTCAATCCTAGACCATATCCGTAATCCCTCTAATAATTATGGTAATTCCTATAGTAATTCATATAATAATAGGATACCTACTGAACTTGAGAACAATATTAAAGAATTTATTAGTTCTCAAATTATTTTCAATGCTATGGTAGAAGAAAAACTAAACAAAGTTGATGATATATCTTGAAACATGGATATAATTTCTCATGATGTGGAACCTCTCAAAATTAAAATTTTACCACATATGAATGATGTTACTGAATCTCTAAAGTCTATCCAAGTCACCATGGATGAGAGTAGAAAAAGAATTGAAAGGATAAGAGCTAAGCATGAATTCCTAGAAAAAGCACTCGCACCCACTTTTATCATAGTAATGATGAAGATATTAAAATGATTGGTGTGTCACCTATTGAATCTTTGTTTAGAATATAAAACTTGATCAAAAAGGGACTGGGGATGAGTCAACTTTAGTTAGAAGGTGTCCCAATTGTTCGGAGGGTGATGATCTCATTGATAAAAACAATAAAGGTGGGTTTAAAGAGGTCAAAACTTTATATAGTGATGTGCCCACTACTTTGGATTACAAGGACTTTAATTATGATAATTGTTCTTTGATAGAATGTATTTCCTTGTTGCAATCCAACATAAATTCACCCAATGCTTACGAACAAAATAAAGCTTTTACTAAACATATTGTAGAAGCAATGATTAATGCTCATGAAGAAAAGCTAGAATTGGAAGTATCAATACCAAGGAAATTACATGATGAATGGGAACCTACTATTAAATTTAAGATTAAATATTATGAATGTAATGCTTCGTGTGATTTAGGTGCTAGCGTATCTACTATACCAAAATTGTTATGTGACGTTCCAGTCTCATCGATATGGATGAATGTTCCCTGAACCTGCATTTAGCGGATTCAACTATTAAGAAGCCATTTGGTACCCGTGGATTTTACTGTGCTAGATATTTAATGCAATCCATCTTTTCTTATCATACTTGGTAGGACTTTCCTACGAACCATAGATGTTGTTATTGACATGAAAGAATGAAATATAAGGTTCCAATATTCATTAAAGAAAGGGATGTAACCCTTCCCAAGAAAGAGAATTAAACCACCATATGAATCTATTATGAAAGCTATCTATGGAATTACTTTGAAAGATGACAATACTTGCAACTATGCATTATGCCTAGCTAGGGGCATAACACAATAGCGCTTGTTGGGAGACAACCCAATAGTTATCTTATATTTTGCTTTTTATTTTTGTTTTGATGTGATGTCATGATTATTTCTACTTTTTATTGTGTTTTTATCTTTTAATCAATGTTCATGACAAGTAAAGCCTTTGGGATGATTTGAATGATAGTTGAATTGATTCTATGCAAAAACACAGACTTTTGCGTCCAATGTTGGAATTTGCATTTATTATTAGAACATGGTAAAATTCTGAGTTTTTACACAACATAAAGATAAAAATTATTTACGTTGTCCTAAATATTTCATAATTTCTGGAGTTACACAAGTATAGTTTTTGTTCAAATCATTACAGACTGTTCTATTTTAGACGGGTTCTGTTTTTTTATTGAATAGTGTGCTTATTTTCATGATGCTATGGGTCATATCGGGGGTATAAGTCATGAAAAAGTTAGATATAGTAGGCATTATTAAATAATATATATGAATAGGTTTACAATAGTACCTAGAGTTTGTGATTTGCCAGTTATACTAACGGATCTCACGAGGTTTTGTTGAGTTGTGAGTGCTGAAGTTTTCAAGTTTTGGTTGAGTTTGCGATGGACAACGGAATAAGGAGCGGCAATACCCTAAGCTTGGGGATGCCCAAGGCACCCGAAGGTAATATTCAAGGAAGACCCAAGCATCTAAGCTTGGGGATGCCCCGGATGGCATCCCCTCTTTCGTCCACGATTGTATGTTTACTCAGAGCTATATTTTTATTCATCACATGATATAAATTTTACTTGGAGCATCTTGTAGCATAGTTTTTTTGTTTGCTTGTTAGTTTTCCTCAATCATTGTTTGCTGGACGCACCTTTTGAGAGAGACAGCCATTTATCATGATTTGTTAGAATAGTCTATGTGCTTCACTTATATCTTTTGAGCTAGGCAATTGCTCATATGCTTCACTTATATCTTTAGAGCACGGCCGTGGTTATATATTTATATAGAAATGATTACACTCTCATGCTTCATTTATATCTTTTTGAGAGTCTTAAATAAGAAGTGTTTATGGGCACAAGTTATGCGACTAGTTCAAGAATGATAGGTATATAAGAATGATATAATAAAACTTTCATGTAGATCACTGAATATGAATTGTCTGGTTTAATTATATTAATGTAGTAATATGAAAGGGTATTGGTTCATGATCATTGATTAGTAGAAATATCAATATTAAAGCTTGTTATGTATTACTCATTTAAGTGTCCGTCATGGCATGGTGGGGATATTGGAGCATTTTTATTCCTCAATGAAATCCTTTGTGTTGTTTGAATCGGGGGCATGCGAGTAGTACTTTGCTCTGAGGGCTAATAAAAGTTTCACAATAAATATATGAGTAATTTATGACTAATGTGAATTCATGGCCTAACGGTACTCCACATATTGCTAGCCTCTCCGGTACCGTGCATTGCCCTTTCTCACCTTGAGAGTTGGTACAAACTTCGCCGGTGCATCCAAATCCCATGATATGACATGCTCTATCACATATAAGCCTCATTATATCCTTCGTCAAAACAACCACCATACCTACCTGTCATGGCATTTCGATAGCCATTCTGAGATATATTGCCATGCAATTTCCATGGTAACTTCCCCAGTGAAACTTGTCAAAGCCAAGTGTGTTGAAAGCGAGTGCATCACGACCGTTCCCCCACTTCTCTGTTTGCTGATGAACTTGCTGAACGAGCCTCCGATCCGGCCTTGGCGCTCTTATCGATCTTTGCTTAGATCTGCTCCACATCAAGGTTGACGTCGTCAATACAGGTGGTGATGAGACTGTCGAGCGCATCCATAGTCTCCTTCAAGAGCTTCGTGGCGGATTGGACGATCTCGTCGCCTTGCTGCTTGAGTTATTGATCAAGCCCTTCCTCGAAATCAGCTCGAAGAAGTTGATGGATCCGGTGCCCTTCACCAGACAACCTCTCCATGGCTTCACCCCTCTTCTGCAGCTTGAATCTCGTGGCATGGATGTGGCACGGGATCTCCAAGATTGAACAACCCTGATTACCAAATGTAAGTATCTATCTATTCTCCTCGAACTTTATCTAATTGATGAACTAAAGAAGGGGAATTATGTTGTTCCTCCCATCCACCTACACAACATATTTGAATTACAACAAGAGGTCCTCACCTAGCTTGGGGAAGCCACCTACTTTGTGTCTAATCCAAAATGAGATGGAGAAGACAAAGATTACATAACAAAGAGTCATTGGACCCTTAACGGGCCCAGTTTGAGCCTAGAAGCCACTGAGGAGTCCACTAGTTGAATCACCCTTGTCCCGCATCCGCATTCGCTGACGGTTGATCTTGATCACCTGCTCCTTCTTCTTGTCAGTGAGCTCGCTGGCACTTCTACAGCTTGATACAACCCTTTTGTGATATCAGTTTTTGAGCCTGATCACACCCCCTTCAGGAAAATGCCCTCAAACTTGGGGCATAAATCAACTTGAAATATGCATATTGCCTGAAGGTAATACTCCCTTCTTGTTAAAAATAAATAGCGTAGGGTCTCGTTTCCTTCCCCTCCTTCCTCCAGACTATACTGGCAAGCCTATGAATCCTCCTCCGTACCGTCCATCTCTGTAATCGGTGGCAGAAAGGGGAAGCGTGTTGCCTCAATCCTTCTCGATCTCCGGCGTAAATACATGCCGTCTTGGGAGGGGAGGGGGTGTTAGGATTTCTCACCGAGAATGCACAATGGTGAGATTTGGCATCAGGTGCTTCAAATCGATTTATGATTTTGACGGTGATGACTGTGGCTCGATGACAGAGGTCCTTGCAGGCACGTGCATAAAGTCTTTTCGATTGTCAAGGAGAAGTTCAGGTTGGCTTTGGCAGGGGACGACGGCGGCTGTCATCGATGGCTCGTTCGGATAGCGGTAGTGGTTGTCCCATAGTCCAAGGGCCTCGATTATTTTTTACTAGTGAATTGCGATCTTGCTAATCACATGTCCTTGTTCCATAGTTCAAGGGCCTCAATTAAGTTGACTATGTTTAGGATTGCTTTGTACTCTTGGTGAACTTCAATAATATATCTAGGTCATTTTCAAAAAAATTGTGGACGAAATCACATCACCTTTGAACAAGTAGCATAATCCTAATCTTCATCTATTGTGAAAGGGTAACTCCAAGTCTGTGCGTGCTGCATAAGATAGAGCGCAAACGAGTACCTCCTTTAGAGCGCTAGCGAAGCTCTGGGCAGCCCATTTGCTGGCTTCTGCCATGTTTTTTCTCCCACCAATTTTGAGAAGGTTCTAGAGCCTCCCCTAAACCTATTTTTTCTCTAATAATTTTTGCCGCCGGTTTTACTTTGGGTCTTTTTTAGAAAAAAATGAATATATTTTGAAATACATGAACATTTCTCAAAAAACATTTCACGAATATTTTTCAAATTTGTGAGCATTTTTTATCTGAGAAATTTTTAAAGTTCAAGATTTTTTTAAAATCCTAGGACTTTTTTTATTCATCAACAGTTTTTGAAATCCAGGAATTTTTTTTGGTTTCGTAAATATTATTCGAATTCAAGGACATTTTTAGACGGTTTTCTGTTTTTAGCATGTTTAAGATAAACCGAAAACAAAACACCATAGAAACTCATAGGTATAGTTCGTCATCCCTTTGGACTGGTCTATTTAGCGCAGCAAGGGGGCCGAGGAGTACGCAATTGCTCGCCCCAACGCGCTCGGCAGCTATGACTCGCCCGTTGCAAGACATAGCTCCATTTCTCCTCTAGCGCAGTGGCGTGAGCTTTTCTCTTTGTGGTTTTCTTAACAGATTTTTCACTATTTGCTCAGATTTTATTTTATTTTTATTTTTTCTTCAGTTCCTATGTTGCTTTCATGGGTTTCAGTAATTTGTTGGTTTTCTTCGGTCTTTTCATTCGAAAAAATTCCTATATTTTTAATATACATAAGGAACATTTCTTTATGTTAATATTTTTTAACTACACAATTTACATCTTGTCTCTTATATGTTTCGATGTCCATTTTTTTCATATATACTCTACATTTGTATATACATATAAAGAATTTTTATATTCTTTTAACATTTTTTGAAGACATGATAAACATTTCTCTAAATGTAACATAAACATATTTTGAATTACACGAACATTTTTAATTTTATACATTTAAAAAAATATCACATGCATTTTTTCTAAATGTGTGAACAATTTCAAATGTTATGAACTTTTTTTAATTCAATCAACATTCTTTAAAAAATTAGAGTACCAAAATAATTACACTATGTTCTAAATCTAAAATTCACAGTGAACATTTAGGGGAAAATGTACATTGAGATTTTTTGACATATCTGTATATATATAAATAATTATAATAATAAACCCAGCAATTGAAAACAAGAAAACAACAATAGAAACTATTGTATATAAAAGACCAAACCTAAGAAAGTTAACTAGGCCAACCCATTTCAAACTGTCTTGATGCGACTCATTTTTTCTCTCGCTAGAAGCGAGACATAATTTCGTGAGAGCAAGTGACCGGAGGTTACCCCTTGCTGTGGACCTCTAGGGGTCACTTTGGTTCACTAGGAGCACACCAAGTGGTGTGCCCAGCCACGGGCACATATCATGTGTTGGTCACTCTCTCTGGATTTTGTTATTTTATATTTCTTGTACGTGTTTTCAGGTTTTAGCTGATTTTCTTGAATATTTTGGCTTTTCAGTTTTCGGCAGGTTTTGATTTTTTTTGTGGTTACCTAAAAGTATAACATATTGTCTAAGGGCAACTTCAACGCAGACCCACAAATCGCCCGCATATGTTTGGACCACACAGTCTGGACATGTTTTGCTATCCAACGTGGTCCTGTGTCGGTCCGCTTGGCGGTCCTGATGCGCTTTTTTCTGCAAACCAGAGAAAAACTAGGGGGGCTTTGCGGGTGTCCAGAGAGCAGCCACGCCCGCACCTGACTAACCTTGCCCACCAGAAAACCCTGCCTCGCACGTGCGCGTTTCCAGCCCGGCACCAGTTGCCCGCATTCATGTCGCTGTAGAGCGGCCGCTCCACATTGACGTTGGCCCAGAGCGGGCGCGACATCTCGCTAGCGCCGGCATTGAAGCAACGCGCCGTCCGCGTCGCATCCCCGGTGTGCGTGTCTGCTCAATGTCAGAGAGACGTAAGCAGTACAGGATGGGGCGGATATCTACCATGCCCGTCCGTATGACGCGAGTAAGCAGGCTACCCGGCCGAGGAACCAACTCCGGCGTCGCGCATTGACGCACCAGGACACTTGGCATCACCGGAGTCCGCTATATAAAGGCGGCTTGATAAGGAGTTGCCCGATCTTCTCAGTGAGCGGATGATGTCGGTGATGAACTTGCATGATAACTTGTGGGACACACTCGAACTCTCCGGTTGTTCCCTTGTTGCCAATGCGACAGATCTTCAACCCTATGGATATTCGCAACACCACACATTTGTGCACGTAGTCGCCAACCACGAAGCGGTTTGCAATCTACCAATTCCCCGTGGAACTACGGATTACACTTGACTTTCAATAGTAAAACTCCAGATCGATGCAAAGTTGGAGTGGGTAAATATTCCTGTGCGGTGCAAACAGAAATATGAATTCAAAGGAATGCTTAAGGCACTTTAGTCTGGTATGGGTTTAATCAAAACACGGTCTAACCCTAAAAGGCATGACTTACGAGGGTATATAAAGACCACCGCACGTCCAACCTAGTGTTGGGGTTGAAATCAAATATATTTCTAACTTTCCTAACTTAAATGACTCTATCTGGAAAACTGACAGAAACAACCATTGTATTGTTTTGACGACCACTACTCGATCTCTGCGAACCAGGGGCTATGGGTATACAGTTTGGAAAGCACACGAGTCAGGCTTCCCAAATTGTATTGGCATGCCTTATTTTATAGCACGGACGCAGATCCTGCACGTATATAAATGTCGGACCTCTTGGTAGTCAATCCGAGTCTGACAGGGAATATCTTGTTTGCATCTTTATTTTCTTCATGTGATGATGGCGCCACTTCCTCCCACACCTCCCTCAGGCTTGCCACCATTCCTTGCGCATAACTTCTTGCCCATGCACCCGTCTCGCCATTAATTCAATCCTAACGATACAAAAAGTCCATGACTTGGGCAATACAAAATTCTTCTGAATCAAAGTATCATGTTCACCTAGGAACGAATTCACCTTGTGATATTTGTCAGCAAGGCTCAATATTTCTTTCCAGCTTAAGCCCTCACAATTAGCATAATCCACGAATATGTCTTCATCATCCTCCCTCTCTTCAAGAAAAGGTGTCCTCGGCTTTGGGTAAAGTGGAAGAAACAAAAAGAACAACATGTATGCTGAGTATATGTATATATATATAACATGTTGTATCATTTTTATTGACATGAATGATACCGCACATATGCAATATACATTTGAAATTGTAAGTATAACACATATTATTTTCATATGGGAACATGGAATATCTTATAACTTGGCGACTATAATTGCAGGTATAAGTGAAGTACATATAGTCATGATCAGAATGAGGAACAGAAGATATCTATGGAGTCTTATTGTTCAGTATTAAGTCTTGTCCTCACAGAAGATCGATGATCAAATTTTCTATAAGCAAGGTCAAACCAATCCAAAATACTTAAATGTACATATATTGGATACCATGCTTCAACTGTGTCACTCTGATATGTAGAACAAATACATGTATGATCATGATCATTACTCGCAGCGTGTGAGATGCAACTCAATTTGCAAATACTAGTGAAATCTATAGCGGTAGCATATAAATGCAATAAGTGTTGGAATAAACACAACGTATCAGATTCTATCATAGCAATACGACAAATTACTCCCAATGGCACACCGAGCGTGCTCCAACTGGAAGGTAATATAAATTTCCAATTTCCTCTAAAGAAAGGTATGGAACATTTCCCTGGAAAGAAGATTAATCATCCTTATGAATCTATAATGTGAACCACCTATGGCATTGCCTTGAAAGATGACAATACACGATACTATGCATTATGGCTAGCTAGGGGCATTAAAAATAGTGTTTGTTGGGAGGCAACCCAATAGTCATCTTTTATTTTTTTTCCTGTGAGTCAACATGATTATTTCTATTGTAGTAATTATGTTTGTATTTTTTTACTTTGACTTTTATGCCAAGTTAAACCTTTAGGTTGATGTGATATTTATTTGGAAAAAACAGAAAGTCTAGCGTCTAGTGCGTGAATATTTTATCTTTGCTATAACATGATCAATTGCTGAAATTTTTATACATTACTTCTATGCAAAGTGTTTACGTTGGACTAATTTTTTAGAATTTTCGGAATTGCATGAGTATGACTAAAAGTTGCATCATTACGTACTATTCAGTTTTATGAATCTGCCTAAAAACATTATTATATTGGGAGGTATAAGTCATGGAGATGATAGAATATAGTAAGTATTATGTAAGAACAATTATGAATCTATCTTTGACAGTACCTAAGCTAATGATATATTTTATTATTGTTGGGAAACGTAGCATGCAATTTCAAAAAAAATCCTACGATCATGCAAGATCTATCTAGGAGATGCATAGCAACGAGAGAGGGAGAGTGTGTCCACGTACCCTCGTAAACCGAAAGCGGAAGCGTTAGCTTAACGCGGTTGATGTAGTCGAACATCTTCGCGATCCAACCGATCAAGCACCGAATGTACGACACCTCCGAGTTCTGCACATGTTCAACTCGATCACGTCCCTCAAACTCTTGATCCAACAAAGTGTCAAGGGAGAGTTTCGTCAGCACAACGGCGTGGTGATGGTGATGTGATCCGCGCAGGGCTTCGCCTAAGCACTATGACAATATGACCGGATGAGTAAACTGTGGAGCGGGGCACCGCACACGGCTAAGAGAACAATTGATGTGCTTTAGGGTGCCCCTTGCCCCTGTATATAAAGGAGGAGAGGAGGAGGCCGGCCCTAGGGGGCGTGCCAAGTGGGGGGAAATCCACTAGGACTCCTAGTCCTAGTCGTTTTCCCCCTTCCTTCTCATGGAGGGGGAAAGGGGGAAGGAGAGGGAGATGGGGAAGGAAAGGGCGGTCGTGCCCCCTCCCATTGTCCAATTTGGACTGCTCATGGGGGGCGCGGGCCACCCCTTGTGGGCTGCCCTCTCTCCCTCCTATGGCCCATAGTGGCCCATTACTTTCCGCGGGGGGTTCCGGTAACCCATCGGTATTCTGATAAATATCCGAATCACTCCGAAACCATTTTGGTGTCCGAATACTGTCGACCAATATATCAATCTTTACCTCTCGACCATTTCGAGACTCCTCGTTATGTCTGTGATCTCATCTAGGACTCTGAACAATCTTCGGTCACCAAAACACATAACTCATAATACAAATCGTCATCGAACGTTAAGCGTGCGGACCCTACGGGTTCAAGAACTATGTAGACATGACCGGGACACATCTTCGATCAATAACCAACAACAGAACCTGGATGCTCATATTGGTTCCTACATATTCTACGAAGATCTTTAGCGGTCAAACCGCAATGATAACATATGTCATTCCCTTTGTCATCGGTATGTTACTTGCCTGAGATTCGATCGTCGGTATCCTCATACCTAGTTCGATCTCGTTACCGGAAAGTCTCTTTACTCATTCTGTAATGCATCATCCCGCAACTAACTCATTAGTCACTTTGTTTGCAAGGCTTCTTATGATGTGCATTACCGAGAGGGCCCAGAGATACCTCTCCGATACTCGAAGTAACAAATCCTAATCTCGATTCACGCCAACCCAAAAAGACACCTTCGGAGATACCTGTAGAGCATCTTTATAATCACTCAGTTACGTTGTGATGTTTGATAGCACACAAGGCATTCCTCCGGTATCCGGGTGTTGCATGATCTCATAGTCAAAGGAATATGTATTTGACATACATGAAAGCATTAGCAATATAACTAAACGATCAACATGCTAACTAACGGATGGGTCTCGTCCATCACATCATTCTCCTAATGATGTGATCCCGTTATCAAATGACAACTCATGTCCATGGTTAGGAAACCTTAACCATCTTTGATCAACGAGCTAGTCAAGTAGAGGCTCACTAGGGACTCAGTGTTTTGTCTATGTATTCACACATGTATTAAGGTTTCCGGTCAATACAATTCTAGCATGAATAATAAACATTTATCATGAATAAGGAAATATAAAACAACAACTTTATTATTGCCTCTAGGGCATATTTCCTTTAGTCTCCCACTTGCACTAGAGTAAATAATCTAGTTCACATGGCCATGTGATTAACACCAATAGTTCACATCGCCATGTGAATAAGACCCATAGTTCACATCGCCATGTGACCAACACCCAAAGGGTTTACAAGAGTCAATAATCTAGTTCACATCTCCATGTGATCAACACTTCAAAGAGTAGTAAGGTGTGAGCATGTTTTGCTTGTGAGAGAGGTTTAGTCAATGGGTCTGCCATATTCAGATCCGTATGTAGTTTGCAAATTTCTATGTCTACAATGCTCTGCATGGAGCTACTCTAGCTAATTGCTACCACTTTCAATATGTATCCAGATTGAGACTGAGAGTCATCCAGATCAGTGTCAAAGCTTGCATCGATGTAACCCTTTACGAAGAACTCTTTGTCGCCTCCGTAACTGAGAAACATATCCTTATTCCACTAAGTATAATTTTGACTGCTTTCCTGGATCACTATTGTACCCCTTTGCCAAACACGTGGCAAGGTACATAATAGGTCTGATATACAGCATGGCATACTTTATAGAACCTATGGTTGAGGCATAGGGAATGACTTTCATTCTCTCTCTATCTTCTGTCGTGGTCGGGCTTTGAGTCTTATTCAACTTCACACCTTACAATACAGGCAAGAACTTCTTCTTTGACTGAACCATTTTGAACTCCTTTAAAATCTTGTCAAGGTATGTACTCATTGAAAAATCTTATCAAACATCTTGATCTACCTTTATAGATCTTGATGCCTAATATATAAGCAGCTTCACCGAGGTCTTTCATTGAAAAATTCTTATTCAAGTATACTTTTATGCTATCCAGAAATTCGATATCATTTCCAATCAACAATATGTCATCCACATATAATATCAGAAATGCTACAGAGCTCCCACTCACTTTCTTGTAAATACAGGCTTCACCGTAAGTCTGTATAAAACCATATGCTTTGATCACTTTATCAAAGTGTATATTCCAACTCCGAGATGCTTGCACCAGTCCATAGATGGATCGCTGGAGCTTGCAAACTTTGTTAGCACCTTTAGGATCGACAAAACCATCTGTTTGCATCATGTACAACTTTTCTTTAAGAAATCCATTAAGGAATGCAGTTTTGACGTCCAGTTGCTAGATTTCATAATCATAAAGTGCGGCAGTTACTAACATGATTCGGACAGACTTAAGCATAGCTATGGGTGAGAAGATCTCATCGTAGTCAACTCCTTGAACTTGTGGAAAACCTTTCGCGATAAGTCGAGCTTTGTAGACAGTAACATTACCATCAGTGTCAGTCTTCTTCTTGAAGATCCATTTATTCTCTATGGCTTGTCGATCATCGGACAAGTCAACCGAAGTCCATACTTTGTTCTCATACATGGATCCCATCTCAGATTTCTTGGCTTCAAGCCATTTTGTGGAATCTGGGCTCGTCATCGCTTCCTCATAGTTTGTAGGTTCGTCATGGTCTAGTAACATGACCTCCAGAATAGGATTACTGTACCACACTGGTGCGGAACGTGCTCTGATTGACCTACGAGGTTTGGTAGTAACTTGATCCGAAGTTTCATGATCATTATCATTAGCTTCCTCTCTAGTTGGTGGAGGCATCATGGGAACAGTTTTCTGTGATGAGCTACTTTCCAATTTGAGAGAAGGTACAATTACCTCATCAAGTTCTACTATCTTCCCACTTACTTATTTTGAGAGAAACTCCTTCTCTAGAAAGGATCCATTCTTAGCAACAAGGATATTGCCTTCGGATCTGTGTTAGAAGGTGTACCCAACAGTTTCTTTTGGGTATCCTATGAATACACACTCCTCCGATTTGGGCTCGAGCTTATCAGGCTGAAGATTTTTCACATAAGCATCGCAACCCGAAACTTTAAGAAACGACGGCTTAGGTTTCTTGCCAAACCATAATTCATACGGTGTTGTCTGAACGGATTTAGACGGTGCCCTATTTAACGTGAATGCAGCTGTCTCTAATGCATAACCCCAAAATGATAGTGGTAAATTGGTAAGAGACATCATACATCACACCATATCTAATAAAGTACGGTTACGATGTTCGGACACACCATTACGCTATGGTGTTCTAGGTTGCGTGAGTTGTGAAACTATTCCACATTGTTTTAAATGAAGGCCAAACTCGTAACTCAAATATTTGCCTCCGCGATCAGATCGTAGAAACTTTATTTTCTTGTTACGATGATTCTCCACTTCACTCTGAAATTCTTTGAACTTTTCAAATGTTTAGACTTGTGTTTCATTAATTAGATATACCCATATCTTCTCAAATCATCTGTGAAGGTCAGAAAATAATGATACCCGTCGCGAGCCTCAACACTCATGAGACCGCATACATCGGTATGTATTATTTCCAATAAGTTATTGGCTCGCTCCATTGTTCCAGAGCATGGAGTTTTAGTTATCTTGCCCATGAGGCACGGTTCGGAAGTATCAAATGATTCATAATCAAGTGATTCCAAAAGCCCATCTGCATGGAGTTTCTTCATGCGCTTTACACCAAGATGACTTAAACGGCAGTGCCACAAATATGTTGCACTATCATTATCAACTTTGCATCTTTTGGCATCAATATTATGAATATTTGCATCACTACGATCGAGATTCAATAAACCATTCACCTCGGGTGTATGACCACAGAAGGTTTTATTCATGTAAACAGAACAACAATTATTCTCTGACTTAAATGAATAACTATTTTGCAATAAACATGATCCAATCATATTCATGCTCAACGCAAACACCAAATAATATTTATTTTAGGTTCAACACTAATCCCGAAGGTAGAGGGAGTGTGCGATGGTGATCGTATCAATCTTGGAATCACTTCCAACACTCATCGTCACTTCGCTCTTAACTAGTCTCTGTTCATTCTGCAACTCCTGTTTTGAGTTACTAATCTCAGCAACTGAACCGGTATCAAATACCCAGGGGTTGCTATGAACACTAGTAAATTTACACATCAATAACATGTATATCATATATACTCCCTCCATTCCCTTATACAAAGCCACAAACTGAAATTACAGGTATCAAGGTAAAATTTAATGATTGCTTTGCAATCAAACTTTTCTTTTTGTTAACCAGGATCATTAATAGGCCCGCATGCATGCAAGGAAGGAATGAGAAGGAAGTAGCATAGTGTCATTATGACTACATGCATGCAAGTATTAAACAAGTTGCTAGTACGAGGAAACATCATTAATGTTTGCCTCGATTACTATTTGTGGTCTTGTATAGATGTAAAATATATTTTTCATAGTGGGCTTGTATAAGGGAATGGAGGGAGTACCATTGTTCACTTTGTCATCCTTCTTATCCACCAACTATTTGGGGTAGTTCCGCTTCCAGTGACCATTTCCTTTGCAGTAGAAGCACTCGGTTTCAAGCTTGGGTCTAGTTTTGGGCTTCTTCATGGGAGTGGCAACTTGCTTGCCATTCTTCTCGAAGTTCCCTTTCTTCCCCTTGCCCTTTTACTTGAAACTAGTGGTATTGTCAACCATCAACACTTGATGCTATTTCTTGATTTCTACCTTCGCCGATTTCAGCATTGCGAAGAGCTTGGAAATCATTTTAGTCATCCCTTGCATATTATAGCTCATCACGAAGTTCTAGTAACTTGGTGATAGTGACTAGAGAACGCTGTCAATCACTATCTTATCTGGAAGATTAACTCCCACTTGATTCAAGTGATTGTAGTACCTAGACATTCCGAGCACATGCTCACTAGCTGAGCTATTCTCCTCCATCTTGTAGGCAAAGTATTTGTGAGAGGTCTCATACCTCTCGACACGGGCATGAGTCTGAAATACCAATTTCAACTCTTGGGACATCTTATATGCTCCGTGGTGTTCAAAACATTTTTAAACTCCCGGTTCTAAGCCATAAAGCATGGTGCACTAAATTATCAAGTAGTTATCATACCGAGCTTGTCAAACGTTCATAATGACTGCATCTGCTCCTGCAATAGGTCTGTCACCTAGCGGTGCATTAAGGACATAACTCTTCTGTGCAGCAACAAGGATAATCCTCAGATCACGGACCCAGTCCACATCATTGCCACTATCATCTTTCAACTTAGTTTTCTCTAGGAACATATCAAAAACATAGGGGAGCTACAACGCAAGCTATTGATCTACAACATAGATATGCAAATACTATCAGGATTAAGTCCATGATAAATTAAAGTTCAATTAATCAAATTACTTAAGAACTCCCACTTTGATAGACATCTCTGAAGTCATATAAATGTACATGATCCAATTCAACTAAACCATGTCCGATCATCACGTGAGATGGAGTAATCAATGGTGAACATCTCTATGTTGATCATATCTACTATATGATTCACATTCGACCTTTCGATCTCCAGTGTTCCGAGGCCATGTTTGTACATGTAGGCTCTTCAAGTTTAACTTGAGTATTCTGCATGTGCAAAACAGTCTTGCACTCGTTGTATGTGAACGTAGAGCCTATCACACCCGATCATCACGTGGTGTCTCAGCACGAAGAACTTTTGCAACGGTGCATACTCAGGGAGAACACTTATACCTTACAATTTAAAGAAGGGATCATCTTATAATGCTACCATCGTACTAAGAAAAACAAGATGCATATAAAAGATAAACATCACATGCAATCAAAATATGTGACATGATATGGTCATCATCATCTTGTGCTTTTGATCTCCATCTCCAAAGCGCCGTCATGATCTCCATCGTCACTGGCTTGACACCTTGATCTCCATCGTAGCGTTGTGGTCGTCTTGCCAACTATTGCTTCTACAACTATCGCTAACGCATGCATAGTGATAAAGTAAAGCAATTACACGGCGTTTGCATTTCATACAATAAAGCGACAACCATAAGGCTCCTCCAGTTGCCGATAACTTTTACAAAACATGATCATCTCATATAATAACTTATATCACATCATGTATTGACCATATCACATCATAACATGTCCTGCAAAAACAAGTTAGATGTCCTCTACTTTGGTGTTGCAAGTTTTACGTGGCTGCTACGGGCTTCTAGTAAGAACCGTTCTTACCTACGCATCAAAACCACAACGGTGTTTCGTCAAGTTTGTTGTTTTAACCTTCAACAAGGACTGGCCATAGTCAAATTCGATTCAACTAAAGTTGGAGAAACAGACACCCGCCAGCCACCTTTATGCAAAACAAGCTGCATGTCTGTCGGTGGAACCGGTCTCATGAACGCGGTCATGTAAGGTTGGTCCGGGCCGATTCATCCAACAATACCGCCGAATCAAAATAAGACGCTGGTGGTAAGCAGTATGACTATGATTTCCCACAACTCTTTGTGTTCTACTCGTGCATACCATCTACGCATAGACCTGGCTCGGATGCCACTATTGGGAACGTAGCATGCAATTTCAAAAAAATTCCTATGATCACGCAAGATCTATCGAGGAGATGCATAGCAACGAGAGGGGCAGAGTGTGTCCATGTACCCTCGTAGACCGAAAGCGGAAGCATTAGCTTAACGCGGTTGATGTAGTCGAACGTCTTCGTGATCCAACCGATCAAGCACCGATGTACGACACCTCCGAGTTCCGCACACGTTCAACTCGATGATGTCCCTCAAACTCTTGATCCAGCAAAGAGTCGAGGGAGAGTTTTGTCAGCACGACGGGTGGTGACGGTGATGGTGATGTGATCCGCGCAGGGCTTTGCCTAAGCACCACGACAATATGACCGGAGAAGTAAATTGTGGAGGGGGGCACCGCACACGGCTAAGAGAACAATTGATGTTCTTTGGGGTGCCCCCTTGCCCCCGTATATAAAGGAGGAGAGGAGGAGGCTGGCCCTAGGGGGCGCGCCAATTGGGGGGAAACCCACTAGGACTCCTAGTCCTAGTCGGTTTCCCCCTTCCTTCTCATGGAGGGGGAAAGGGGGAGGAGAGGGAGAGGGGGGAGGAAAGGGGGGCCGCGCCCCCTCCCCTTGTCCAATTCAGACTGCCCATGGGGGAGGGGCGCGCGCCACCCCTTGTGGGCTACCCTCTCTCTCCCCTATGGCCCATAGTGGCCCATTACTTTCCGCGGGGGGTTCCGGTAACCCCTCGGTACACTGATAAATATCTGAATCACTCCAGAACCATTCCCGTGTCCGAATACTATCGTCCAATATATCAATCTTTACCTCTCGACCATTTCGAGACTCCTCGTTATGTCCGTGATCTCATCTGGGACTCCGAACAATCTTCAGTCACCAAAACACATAACTCATAATACAAATCTTCATTGAAAGTTAAGCGTGCGGACCCTACGGGTTCGAGAACTATGTAGGCATGACCGAGACACATCTCCGATCAATAACCAACAGCAGAACCTGGATGCTCATATTGGTTCCTACATATTCTACGAAGATCTTTATCGGTCAAACCGCAATGATAACATACCTCATTCCCTTTGTCATCGGTATGTTACTTTCCCGAGATTCGATCGTCGGTATCCTCATACCTAGTTCAATCTCGTTACCGGCAAGTCTCTTTACTCGTTTCGTAATGCATCATCCTGCAACTAACTCATTAGTCACTTTGCTTGCAAGGCTTCTTATGATGTGCATGTTGGGGAACGTAGTAATTTCAAAATTTTCCTACGCACACGCAAGATCATGGTGATGCATAGCAACGAGAGGGGAGAGTCTCGTCCATGTACCCTCATAGACCGCAAGCGGAAGCGTTATGAGAACGCGGTTGATGTAGTCGTACGTCTTCACGATCCGACCGATCCAAATACCAAACGTACGGCACCTCCGATTTCAGCACACGTTCAGCTCGGTGACGTCCCATGAACTCCGATCCAGCACAACTTCGAGGGAGAGTTCCGTCAGCATGACGGCATGATGACAGTGATGATGATGCTACCGATGCAGGGATTCGCCTGAGCACTGCTATGATATGACCGAGGTGGATTATGGTGGAGGGGGGCACCGCACACGGCTAAAAGATCAACTGATCAACTTGTGTGTCTTGGGGTGCCCCCCTGCCCCCGTATATAAAGGAGCAAGGGGGGAGGCCGGCCGGCCCTAGCACGGAGCACCAAGAGGAGGAGTCCTCCTCCTAGTGGGAGTAGGACTCCCCTTTCCTAGTCCCACTAGGAGGGGGAAGGAAGGAGTGGGAGAGGGGGAAAGGCAAGGGGGGCGCCGCCCCCCTTTGCTTGTCCTATTCGAACTCAAGGGGAGGGGCGTGCGGCCTGCCCTGGCCGGCCCCTCTCTCTCCACTAGGGCCCAACAAGGGCCATTAACCCCCGGGGGGTTTCGGTAACCCCCCGGCACTCAGGTAAAATCCTGATTTCACCCAGAACTATTCCGATGTCTAAATATAGGCTTCCAATATACCAATCTTTATGTCTCGACCATTTAGAGACTCCTCGCCATGTCCATGATCATATCCGGGACTCCGAACTACCTTCAGTACATCAAAACACATAAACTCATATTACCGATCGTCACCGAACTTTAAGCGTGCGGACCCTATGGGTTCGAGAACTATGTAGACATGGATGAGACTCGTCTCCGGTCAATAGCCAATAGCGGAACCTAGATGCTCAAATTGGTTCCTACATATTCTATGAAGATCTTTATCGGTCAAACCGCATAACAATATACGTTGTTCCCTTTGTCATCGGTATGTTACTTGCCCGAGATTCGATCGCCGGTATCTCAATACCTAGTTCAATCTTGTTACCGGCAAGTCTCTTTACTCGTTCCATAATGCTACATCCCGTAACTAACTCATTAGTTACATTGCTTGTAAGGCTTATTATGATGTGCATTACCGAGAGGGCCTAGAGATACCTCTCCGACAATCAGAGTGACAAATCCTAATCTCGATCTATGCCAACTCAACAAGTACCATCAGAGACACCTGTAGAGCACCTTTATAATCACCCAGTTACGTTGTGATGTTTGGTAGCACACAAAGTGTTCCTCCGATACTCGGGAGTTGCATAATCTCATAGTCATAGGAACATGTATAAGTCATGAAGAAAGCAATAGCAACAAACTAAACGATCATCGTGCTAAGCTAACGAATGGGTCAAGTCAACACATCATTCTCTAATGATGCGATCCCGTTAATCAAGTGACAACTCATGTCTATGGTTAGGAAACATAACCATCATTGACTCAACGAGCTAGTCAAGTAGAGGCAAACTAGTGACACTCTGTTTTTCTATGTATTCACACATGTACTAAGTTTCCGGTTAATACAATTCTAGCATGAATAATAAACATTTATCATGATATAAGGAAATATAAATAACAACTTTATTATTGCCTCTAGGGCATATTTCCTTTAGTGCATTACCGAGAGGGACCAGAGATATCTCTCTGATACTCGGAGTGAAAAATCCTAATCTCGATTCATGCCAACCCAACAAGACACCTTCGGAGATACCTGTAGAGCATCTTTATAATCACCCAGTTACGTTGTGATGTTCGATAGCACACAAGGCATTCCCCTGGTATTCGGGATTGGCATGTGATACGTCTCTAACGTATCTACTTTTCCAAACACTTTTGCCCTTGTTTTGGACTCCAACTTGCATGATTTGAATGGAACTAACCCGGACTGGCGTTGTTTTCAGCAGAATTGCCATGGTGTTATTTTTGTGCAGAAATAAAAGTTCTCGGAATGACCTGAAACTTCACAGAGAATATTTTTGGAATATATAAAAAATATTGGTGAAAGAATCAACGCAAGGGGGGCCCACACCCTGTCCATGAGGGTGGAGGCCATGCCCCTGCCTCGTGGGCCCCCTGATGCTCCATCGACCTCAACTCCGACTCTATATATTCACATTCGAGGAGAAAAAAATCAGAGTGAAGGATTCATCGTGTTTTACGATACGCTGCCGCCACCAAGCCCTAATCTCTCTCGGGAGAGCTGATCTGGAGTTCGTTCGGGGCTCCAGAGAGGGGAATCCATCGCCATCGTCATCATCAACCTTCCTCCATCACCAATTTCATGATGCTCACCGTCGTGCGTGAGTAATTCCATTGTAGGCTTGCTGGACAGTGATGGGTTGGATGAGATTTATCATGTAATCTAGTTAGTTTTGTTAGGGTTTGATCCCTAGTATCCATTATGTTCTGAGGTTGATGTTGCTATGACTTTGCTATGTTTAATGCTTGTCATTAGGGCCCGAGTGCCATGATTTCAGATGTGAACCTATTATGTTTCCATTAATATATGTGAGTTCTTGATCCTATCTTGCAAGTCTATAGTCACCTATTATGTGTTATGATCCGTTAACCCCGAAGTGACAATAATCGGGATACTTACCAGTGATGACCGTAGTTTGAGGAGTTCATGTATTCACTAAGTGTTAATGCTTTTGTCCGGTACTCTATTAAAAGGAGGCCTTAATATCCCTTAGTTTCCGATAGGACCCCGCTGCCACGGGAGGGTAGGACAAAAGATGTCATGCAAGTTCTTTTCCATGAGCACGTATGACTATATTCGGAATACATGCCTACATTACATTGATGAACTTGAGCTAGTTCTGTGTCACCCTATGTTATAACTGTTGCATGAGGAATCGCATCCGACATAATTATCCATCACTGATCCATTGCCTACGAGCTTTTCACATATTGATCTTTGCTTAGTTACTTTTCCGTTGCTACTGTTACAATTACTACAAAGCTGCTACTGTTACCTCTGCCACCGTTACCGTTACTTCCATACTACTTTGCTACTAAATAATTTGCTGCAGATATTAAGTTTTCCAGGTGTGGTTGAATTGACAACTCAGCTGCTAATACTTGAGAATATTCTTTGGCTCCCCTTATGTCGAATCAATAAATTTGGGTTGAATACTCTACCCTTGAAAACTATTGCGATCCCCTATACTTGTGGGTTATCAAGACTATTTTCTGGCGCCGTTGCCGGGGAGCATAGATCTATTCTTTAAGTCACTTGGGATTTATATCTGCTGATCACTATGAAGAACTTGAAATATAAAAGAACCAAGATTTTTCCCTCAACTACGAGGGGAGATAAGGAACTGCCATCTAGCTCTGCACTTGATTCACCTTCTGTTTTGAGTAAACTTGCGACACCTACTCCTGCTATTCATTCTGATATGTCGCATGTTATTGATGATGCCACTTCTGCTATGCATGATACTTATGATGAAACTACTTCTATGCTTGATACTACTGTGCCATTAGGTGAATTTCTTGATGAACAACTTGCTAGGGTTAGAGGGAATGAAATTATTGAAACTGATAATATTGATGAAAGTGATGATGAAGATTCTCCCCCTAGAAACTGCTAGAGACTTCTTAGCTTGCAATGATAGATACAATCTTAAGAAATTATTAGCTAAGCTTAAAGAAAATTCTTTGAATGCTAGAATGAAAGATGACCCTGCTTTTGCTACTTCACCAATCTTTATTTTTGATAAGAATTATGATTTCTCTGTCGATCCTGAGTTAATTACTTTGGTTGAATCTGATCCTTTCTATGGCTATGAATCTGAAACTATTGTGGCACATCATACTAAATTAAATGATATAGCCACCCCGTTCACTAATGATGAGAAAACTCGCTATTATTTTATCCTTAAGTTATTTCTGTTCTCATTAAAGGGTGATGCTAAAACATGGTTTAATTCTCTTGATCCTGGTTGTGTGCGTAGTCCCCAAGATATGATTTATTACTTCTCTGCTAAATGTTTCCCCTCTCATAAGAAACAAGCTGCCTTAAGGGAAATATATAACTTTGTGCAAATTGAAGAAGAGAGTCTCCCACAAGCTTGGGGGAGGCTTCTCCGATTACTTAATGCTTTGCCTGATCATCCTCTCAAGAAAAATGAAATACTTGATATCTTTTATAATGGACTAACTGATGCTTCCAGAGACCACCTGGATAGTTGCGCTGGTTGTGTTTTCAGGGAAAGAACTATTGATCAAGCTGAATTGCTATTGAATAATATGTTAAGTAATGAAAATGATTGGACACTTCCTAAACCAACTCCTAAGCCAACTCAGAAAAAAATGGGCATTCTATTTCTCAGTCCTGAAGATATGCAAGAGGCAAAGAAATCTATGAAAGAAAAAGGTATTAAAGCTGAAGATGTTAAGAATTTACCACCTATTGAAGAAATACATGGTCTTGATAACCCGACACAGGTAGTGAAGGTAAATTCTCTCTATAGATTTGATGAAGGTGATATTCCTCATAATAAGTCTGCTAGCCAATGCTTAGATGAGTTTGACAATTTTATTGTTAAACAAGAAAACTTCAATGCTTATGTTGGTAGAGAATTGAAACGTAATGCTTATATGATTGAACACTTGAGTGATTATATGTCTAGAGTTAAAGGTGAACTTAAACTCATTAGTAAACATGCTTCTATGGTTACCACTCAAGTAGAACAAGTACTTAAAGCTCAGAATGATTTGCTCAATGAATTAAATAACAAGAAAAATGATATTGCTGTTAGAGTTGTGACTAGAGGGGGTAAAATGACTCAGGAACCTTTGTATCCCGAGGGCCATCCTAAGAGAATTGAGCAAGATTCTCAGAGAACTAATGTTGATACACCTAGTCCTTCCAAAAGAAAGAAAAATAAAAATGATAGGACTTTGCATGCTTCTAGTGAACCTGTTGTTGACACACCTAAGAATCCCAATGATATTTCTATTTCTGATGCTGAAACCCAATCTGGTAATGAACATGAACCTAGTGATAATGTTAATGATGATGTTCATGTTGATGCTCAACCTAGCAATGACAATGATGTAGAGATTGAACCTGCTGTTGATCTTGATAACCCACAATCAAAGCATCAACGTTATGATAAGAGAGACTTTGTTGCTAGGAAGCACGGTAAAGAAAGAGAACCATGGGTTCAGAAACCCATGCCCTTTCCTCCTAAACCATCCAAGAAAAAGGATGATGAGGATTTTGAGCGCTTTACTGAAATGATTAGACCTTTCTTTTTGCGTATGCGTTTGACTGATATGCTTAAAATGAATCCTTATGCTAAGTACATGAAAGATATTGTTACAAATAAGAGAAAGATATTGAAAGCTGAAATTTCCACCATGCTTGCTAATCATACTTTTAAGGGTGGAATACCAAACAAACTAGGAGATCCAGGAGTGCCAACTATACCATGCTCCATTAAAAAAACTATGTTAAAACTGCTTTATGTGATCTTGGAGCCGGTGTTAGTGTTATGCCTCTCTTTATATCGTAGACTTGATTTGAATAAGTCGACACCTACTGGAATATCTTTGCAAATGGCTGATAAATCAACTGCTATACCTGTCGGTATTTGTGAGGATGTGCCTGTTGTGGTTGCAAATGTTACTATTTTAACGGACTTTGTTATTCTTCATATCCCCGAGGACGATAGTATGTCGATTATCCTTGGTAGACCCTTTTTGAATACTGCAGGGGCTGTTATTGATTGCAACAAAGGCAATGTCACTTTTCATGTTAATGGTAATGAGCATACAGTACACTTTCCGAGGAAACAACCTCAAGTCCATAGTATCAATTCTATTGGAAAATTCCAACAGTTATTATTGGAGGTTTCGAATTTACTCTTCCTACTGTCAAGAAGAAATATGATATTATTATTGTTGGGGATGTGCATATCCCCATTGAGGTAACCTAGTGTTATTTGAAAATTCTCCGGTTTCATGATTATTCGGAAAGAGTTTGTTAACAAGACTTGATCAACCTTGTTAGTGGATTCCTTTTGATGAGTATAAGATGGATGAAGTTAGAAAGCACAACTCTCTGTATCCTCTTTTTACTTTCTATTATTTAGATTAAATAAAGCAAAAATAGTATTGTTTGTCTGTTTTCTGAATTATCCTTGCAATAAAAAATACCCCGAAAATAAAAGTTCTCCAAATGTCCTGAAAATTTAATATGTTTTTTTCTAGAATATCTAAGAATTATTGGCACTGAGAACATACCAGGGGGACCCACCACCTGTCCACGAGGGTGCAGGGCGCGCTCCCCTACCTCGTGGACCCCACGTGGGCCCCCTCCACTTATTCTTGCACCCACACACTTCATCTTCCTCCAGAAAAAATCACCCACCAGCTCAAACCCGAGTTCTAGCTCATCTTGCTGCCATTTTTGATCTCCTTGCTCAAAGCTCCATTCACAAAACTGCTTTGCGAGATTGTTCTTCGGTATGTGACTTCTCCAATGGTCCAATTAGTTTCTGTTCTAGTGCTTTATTTATTGCAAATTTTTGTTCCTTAGGTGACCCTGTTCTTGAGCTTGCATGTCAAATTTGTGTGGTCAAAAGTAGTTTTAATGCATGATATGGCCTCTAGGCACTTGTGGGAGTAGTTGCTATTAATTTTGTTGAGTTTGGTTCAATTTTATTTTAAATTACTAAAAAATTCAGAAATTTTCAGAAAAATGATGAAGAGATTATTAAGGGGCTCTTCGAGCCGAAGCTCGAAGGATAAGCGAAGTGAAGAAAATAAGAAGCCCAAATATAATCTCCCTCGCACTGCGGAGGTTCGGCCGTGTGAATGGCCTTGTGATGAATTCTTGAGAGCAGCCGGGATTCATGATGACTTTTATTATTTGGCTGAGAATGCAGGCCTCATCGACTTCCTCCGCGACCAGCGAGAACAGTATCTCCTACTCACTAATATTTTTGTGCAAAATTTTCATTTCCATGCTAGGAGATCGCCACGTTCAGTGGATTTTTATTTATATAATGAGTATAAGGAGATGTCACTTCATGACTTTTGTGCGGTTTGCAAGTTGCCCTTTGAGGGCAGCATATAGGAACCACATCGTAATGATGTGGAAGGGTTTATTGATATGATTGCTGTAGGGGAAACGAGGAAAGTTTTCGAGACAAGAATTACTAGTATACATTTTCCTGTTCTACGTTGCTTTGACATATTTGCTAGTAGATGCTTGATTGGTCGTGGGAATAGTGGAAACCTTAGTGCCCCTGATATTGTTATTTTGTGCCATGCCTTGTTTCGTGATGCTACTTTGAGTTTAGGCGCCACTGTCGCTAAACGGTTAAATTTGAACCGTACAAAGGGTCCCATCTTTGGAGGCATCTTTGCCTCGCGCCTTGCTGCACACTTTAACATACCTATTAGGCATTATGAGAAAGAGGAAAAGTTGCTGCCTCCTATTTTTCTAGATTATAAGAGTATGGTAGCACATGATTTTATTGTTAAGGATAAGAAGAAGATGCTCAAATATAGATTGATATTTAATAAAATTACTTTGAGATTATTACCTTGCCTGCGCCCTCTTTGTTTGACATATTTTCATGCACGTACCTCATCTTGCCGGAGGCCGTTTATGCATACTGGAGCCTGACACCAGCTCCAGAGCCTGAGCCGGAACGACCACTTAACCCTTATCGACAGTCTGTTTATCAGTGGAATCCGGAGGATATCGCCAACCAGTGGCACCCAGATGACACTCCGCACACCGGAGAGGGTCACTTTGAGCCATGGCCATAGACCAACTTAGGCCAAAAGTCTAAGCTTGGGGGAGTACGTATTTCTCACCGACATTACATTCATGTTCACACACTCATGCCAGTTGTCGGTGCTTATACTTTTTCATTGTATCATCCATGCTAGTTTATTTTCTGTTTTCAGCTTTCTTCTTGTGTGTTAGAAAAACCTTAATAAAAACAAAAAGATTAGTTGAAGCTTATAGCTAGTTTACTTTCCATGCTTGTAGTAGTAGTAACTAAAAGAAAACCCAAAAATATTTCTCGTTCTTCTTTTGCTTGTTCGGAGCTTTCCCGTGTAAATAGTTTTATTTCCTTTGTTTTCTTTGGGGGTCAAGAGGAGAAGACCATGATGGAAATGTTGAGTGGCTCTCATATGCATTATTGTTGATCTAACACAGAGCCCACATAACCTTGTCTTCTCCCTTTGAATGCTTGCAGATTCCAGCTTAGTCCCATGCACGTGCACTATTATTATTATTATTATCCACGCCGTTCGGTCGTGCAAGTGAAAGGCAATAATGACGATATATGATGACCTGTTTGAGATGAGAAAAGCTGGTATGAACTCGACCTCTCTTGTTTTTGTAAACTAGATAAAACATCGCGCGTTGCTACGGAATACGTTGTAAAATATACTAATGTGATTTGATTTTATTGAACATGGATATTTGGATTAATAATACAATAACTAAAGCTGATTATACATATGTGTTATTATATAATTGTAAAATATTTATTAAATATAACTATCTTTTCTTCATGCATGATACATATGATTTAGAATTGGAAAAATATATAATGACGAAATTATATTATCCATGTAGCTAGTTAATCTATGATTTTTGTGAGAAAATGCCGTTAGCGCTTCATGGTTAATTATTGGGTTCTAAACTATTTGTTTGTTTGTTTTTGCGCATGGGTTGCCCTTGCAGTCTTGAAAGAAACTGAAATAAGGGCCACACTTTGGGAAAAATAATTGGAAGCTAAATGGATGTTTCATATTTTGGTAAGAACAGAGGCATGATGGTGAGGCACATGGGCTTTTTGGCAATTGGAAGGAAACTTTTAAACATGAATTATATATGGCGTTACCCCATAGAGTTAGGAAAGCAATATATACTGCTCAAGAATGGCTCGATAATCTGATGTGATCATTTTCCTTATTTTTATCTTTTGCATGCCTATTAACTTTAACTTACTTGTATAAGATATCCTACGGTTTCATGTCAGAATAACTTTTTTGACTGAACACTACATGTACCTTAATCATATATGCTTCGTTGTTCTGATATAAGAAATGATCAGATGTCATAATTTGTAAAAAAAACAAATCAATAAACATGCAACAAATAATTCGATCTTTCATCCATCTCTAAACAGAACTACAGAAGGCATGGCAAAAAATAATAAGCAAATCATATAACACAACCTTATGCTAAAGTTGCAAGATAATAGGAGGATTAGGAATGGAGCAATCAGGAATAGCCTGCTACAATTTCCACAAATCAAAAAAGGAATAGCCTGCCACGTGGTACATATGCCATGAGGGGGAGGACATGATAAGCAAATCATGTAGCATAACCTCACACTGAAGTAGAAAGATTACAGGAGGATTAGGAATGCAACAATCAGGAATAACTTGATACATTTCACACACAAAAAAAGGAATAGCCTGCTACGTGGAACATATGGCATGAAGGAGAGGACCTGCAGGCAATGGAGAATACAAATTTCGCCGAGCACTATAATTAGTATGAGAAGAAATAGAGGTGCATGAACAAAATTAACTGCATGGGCAAGATTAATTTAGGAGACACAATCAAGGATTCACACCAGGGGTTATTTACTTGCTCAGAGTATGGGCGAGGTGCTGCGGTCGAAGGCTAGATAAGAGTAGGGGACTTGTCCATGATTCAACAGGCAAGAGATGCGGGGTGGAGGCACTGGAGATGACACCAATTCCACCGTGGAGCGAAGGTCACGGTGGCGGCAGCAACAGCAGGCGACATGGGGTTGGTCGATAGTGGAGGTCTACAAATTCAACACCTTCAGCAATTACAGTAGCAGTAACTTGTAGGTGCTTGGTACCAGATGACATAACGGCTCGGGTAGGGAGACTAGGAGAGGAAGACGACGACCAGGCCCTAGGTCACTGTCCGCTCCGCCCGGGTGCATCAGAGGAAGACGATCCAACTTGAGCTGATCCTGCGGTCACCACAACGCGTTGCCCCAAGATTTTAACCTTTATTTGCCGTGATTAGAGGATGGAAGCTGGATGGCATGAGGAGTTTAAGGAAAGGGTGTAATGACACCGTTGATTAAGGGAGAAGAAGCAGATGGTGTGGTGGAATTTTATAAAGTAGAGAAGAAGATATTCTCAAAAAAAAGTAGAGAAGAAGATAAGGGATTGAGGATGGGAAACGTCCGTCATGTGAGTATACACCTTGCAATGCAATCTATGCGCTGGTTAAACATAATTAATGACACGGGATCATGCATAAAGTGGATGGAGTTGTTTACCGTAGGAAACAAAACACAAGAGGCAAGAGGGGGCTGGGCTTCGGTCTGTTTGCATGCAAGTGGAAACTGAAGGCTTGATGTGGTACGTATGGATTTTTAGAATTGCTGACTTGGCTAGATGATGATGTGGATAGCCTGCATGTTTAGATAAATATGGTAGTGGGGATGAACTTCTTAGGTATATAGGATATGATTAGTTCATCATTCCTGATTCAGCCTATTATGAATGAAACATGTTTGCAATGACAATTAGACATTATAGTTGCTTATACCATGCTTAAGTAGCTAGGAGTTTATAATGGTTTACCTTGCGTGCCAACATGCTATTTAAATTGTTGTGATGTGGTATGATAGGGTGGTATCCTCCTTTGAATGATTCGAGTGGCTTGACTTGGCACATGTTCAAGCATGTAGTTGAAACAAAATCAACATAGCCTCCACGATATTTATGTTCATGGTGAATTATATCCTACTCATGCTTCCATTCAGTGTTGATTAATTTTAATGCATGTTCATGACTGTTGTCGTTCTCTAGCTGGTCGCTCCCCAGTCCCTTTCTAGCCTTCACTTGTACTAAGCGGGAATACTGCTTGTGCATCCAATTCCATAACCCCCCTAGTTATTCCATATGAGTCCACCATACCTTCCTATATGCGGTATCTACCTGTCATTCCAAGTAAATTTGTATGTGCCAAACTCTAAACCTTCAAATGAAATTCTATTTTGTATGCTCGAATAGCTCATGTATCAACTAGGGTTGTCTATATCTTCTATGCTAGGTGAGTTATTCTCAAGAGGAGTGGACTCCGCTCCTTACTCACGAGAAAATGGCTGGTCACCGAGATGCCCAGTCCCATGCTCAAATCAAATCAAAATAATTGCAAACAAAACTCCCACAAGATTGTTGTTAGTTGGAGGCACCCGTTGTTTCAGGCAAGCCATGGATTGATGCTTGTTGGTGGTGGGGGAGTATAAACTTTACCATTCTGCTTGGGAACCGCCTATAATGTGTGTAGCATGGAAGATATCGAGATCTCTCGATTGTTATGTTGACAATGAAAGTATACCACTCAAAATATTATTCATCTCTATTTCAAAATCGAGCTCTGGCACCTCTACAAATCCCTGCTTCCCTCTGCGAAGGGCCTATCTATTTACTTTTATGCCGAGTCATCACCCTCTTATTAAAAACCACCAGTTGGAGAGCATCGCTGTCATTTGCATGTATTACTGTTAGTTTACATTAAGTATGACTATGACTGGATCTCTTTGACCATGAATTACAATGTTTAGTCAGTCCTTGATCTTCAGGGGTGCTCTACATTTATGTTTTGCAGTCTCAGAAAGGGCTAGCGAGATACCATCTTGTTATATCATATTATGATTGTTTTGAGAAAGTGTTGTCATTCGAGATTTATTATTATTGCTCGCTAGTTGATTATGCCATTGATATGAGTAAACATGAGACCTGAATGTTATTCTGAATATGGTTAGTTCATAATCTTTGCTAAAAACTTGAATGTTGGCTTTACATATTTACAACAACAAGAGCAAACAGAGTTTGTAAAAGTTTTTCTTTATCACTTTCAGTTTGTCAACTGAATTGCTTGAGGACAAGCAAATGTTTAAGCTTGGGGAGTTGATACGTCTCCAACGTATCTACTTTTCCAAACACTTTTGCCCTTGTTTTGGACTCTAACTTGCATGATTTGAATGGAACTAACCCGGACTGGCGCTGTTTTTACCATAATTGCCATGGTGTTATTTTTGTGCAGAAATAAAAGTTCTTGGAATGACCTGAAACTTCACGGAGAATATTTTTGGAATATATAAAAAATATTAGCGAAAGAATCAACGCAAGGGGGCCCACACCCTATCCACGAGGGTGGGGGCGCGCCCCCTGCCTCGTGGGCCCCCTGATGCTCCACCAACCTCAACTCTGACTCTATATATTCATGTTCGGGGAGAAAAAAATCAGAGAGAAAGATTCATCACGTTTTACGATACAGAGCCGCCGCCAAGCCCTAATCTCTCTCGGGAGAGCTGATCTGGAGTCCATTCGGGGCTCCGGAGAGGGGAATCCGTCGCCATCATCATCATCAACCTTCCTCCATCACCAATTTCATGATGCTCACCGCCGTGCGTGAGTAATTCCATCGTAGGCTTGCTGGACGGTGATGGGTTGGATGAGATTTATCATGTAATCTAGTTAGTTTTGTTAGGGTTTGATCCCTAGTATCCATTATGTTCTGAGATTGATGTTGCTATGACTTTGCTATGCTTAATGCTTGTCACTAGGGCCCGAGTGCCATGATTTCAGATCTGAACCTATTATGTTTCCATTAATATATGTGAGTTATTGATCCTATCTTGCAAGTCTATAGTCACCTATTATGTGTTATGATCCGTTAACCCCGAAGTGACAATAATCGGGATACTTACCGATGATGACCGTAGTTTGAGGAGTTCATGTATTCACTAAGTGTTAATGCTTTTGTCCGGTACTCTATTAAAAGGAGGCCTTAATATCCCTTAGTTTCCGATAGGACCCCGCTGCCACAGGAGGGTAGGACAAAAGATGTCATGCAGTTCTTTTCCATAAGCACGCATGACTATATTTGGAATACATGCCTACATTACATTGATGAACTTGAGCTAGTTCTGTGTCACCCTATGTTATAACTGTTGCATGAGGAATCGCATCCGACATAATTATCCATCATTCATCCATTGCCTACGAGCTTTTCACATATTGATCTTTGCTTAGTTACTTTTCTATTGCCACTGTAACAATTACTACAAAACTGCTACTGTTACCTCTGCCACCGTTATCGTTACTTCCATACTACTTTGCTACTAAATACTTTGATGCAGATATTAAGTTTTCCAGGTGTGGCTGAATTGACAACTCAGCTGCTAATACTTGAGAATATTCTTTGGCTCCCCTTGTGTCGAGTCAATAAATTTGGGTTTAATACTCTACCCTCGAAAACTATTGTGATCCCCTATACTTGTGGGTTATCAGCATGATCTCATAGTCAAAGGAATATGTATTTGACATACATGAAAGCAATATCAGTATAACTGAACGATCCTAAGCTAACGGATAGGTATTGTCCATCACATCATTATCCTAATGATGTGATCCCGTTATCAAATGACAACTCATGTCCATGGTTAGGAAACCTTAACCATCTTTAATAAACAAGCTAGTCAAGTAGAGGCTCACTAGGGACTCAGTGTTTTGTCTATGTATTCAGACATGTATTAAGGTTTCCGGTCAATACAGTTCTAGCATGAATAATAAACATTTATCATGAATAAGTAAATATAAAACAACAACTTTATTATTGCCTCTAGGGCATATTTCCTTCAATTATACTAATGGATCTCACCAGGTTTTGTTAAGTTTTGTGTGGCTGAAGTTTTCAAGTTTTGGGTGAGTGACGATGGAAGAAAGAATAAGGAGCGGCAAGAGCTCAAGTTTGGGGATTCCCAAGACTCCCCAAGGTAATGTTTAAGGAAGATCCAAGCGTCTAATCTTGGGATGCCCCGGAAGGTATTCCATCTTTCGTCTTCACTCCATCGGTAATATCACTTGGAGCTATATTTTTATTCATCACATGAGGCTTGCGGCGGCGGAACTCCTGATCTAGGTTTCTTTTCAGGGGTTTCTGTATTTATAGGAGTTTTTGGCGTCGGTCTCACGTCAGGGGGGGCTCCGAGTTATCCACGAGGCAGGGGCGCGCGCCCATGGGTGTAGGGCGTGCCCTCCACCCTCTTGGATGGCTCGGGACTCTTTTGGCCCAACTATTTTACTCCGGGGGCTTCCTTTGGTCCATAAAAAATCATCAAAAATTGGCACGTCAATTGGACTCCGTTTGGTATTCCTTTTCTATAAAACTCAAAAACAAGGAAAAAAAACAGAAACTGACATTGGGCTCTAGGTTAATAGGTTAGTCCCAAAAATCATATAAAATAGCATATAAATGCATATAAAACATCCAAGATGGATAATACAATAGCATGGAACAATAAAAAAATATAGATACATTGGAGACGTATCAATCAACAATCTTACTACCGTCAACACCAACTTTCTCCCCTCTATGCAGCGGTGTAACACCCCATCTCTACTTGAACATGGTGCTCAACTCCATATATTATTTCCCAATGATAGTTGGCTATCCTATGATGTTTGAATAGATCCGTTTTGTCCTGTGGGTTAATCGTGATCTTGGTTGGTATGATTGTATATTTTATTTACGGTGCTGTCCTACGGTGCCCTCCGTCTCGTGCAAACGTGAGGGGTCCCCACTGTAGGGTGTTGCAATATGTTCATGATTTTCTTATGGTGGGTTGCGAGAGTGACAGAAGGTTAAACCCGAGTAGGTGGGTTGTTGCATATGGGATAAAGAGGACTTGATACTTAATGCTATGGTTGGTTTTCACGACCTTAATGATCTTTAGTAGTTGTGATACTTGCTAGGGGTCCAATCATAAGTGCATATGATCCAAGTAGAGAAAGTATGTTAGCTCATGCCTCTCCTTCATATGAAATTGCAAGAATGATTACTAGTACTTGTTATTGATTGCCTAGGGACAAATGACTTTCTTGTTGACAAAAGCTATCCACTTTTATTACCTTGCAATTTATTAGTAGTTTTATTCTCGCAAAGTATTCATAGTTTTATTCTTGCCAAATAGTTTCATACTTGTTTTAGGTAAAGCAAATGTGAAGTGTGCATAGAGTTGTATCGGTGGTCGATAGAACTTGAGGGGATATTTGTTCTACCTTTAGCTCCTCGTTGGGTTCGACACTCTTATTTATCGAAGAAGGCTACAGGCGATTCCCTATACTTGTGGGTTATCATTCATCATTGTTATACATGTTACACTATATCATTGCACATCTCGGTACACCGCCAGAGGCATTCATATGTAGTCATATTTTTCAGTTATTGAATTGTAAGTAAATTAAAATGTGATGATCATCATTATTAGAGCATTGTCCCAATGAGGAAAAAGAATGGTGAGACTTATGAGTCCTCGAAAAATTGGGGATGAGGTCCGTAAGACTGTTAAAAAATGAGAGAAAATGAGAAAAGGGGCAATGCTACTATCATTTTACCCCAGTTGTGCTTTAGATTAGCACCATGTAGTTCATATAGAGAGTCTCTATGATTTCACTTTCATATACTAGTGGGAGTTTTATATTATAGAACTTGGCTTGTATATTCCGGTGACTAGCTTCCTCAAACGCTTGAGGTCTTCACGAGCAAGCAAGTTTGATGCACAACCGCTTAGTTTCATATAGAGATCTTCCATACACTTATAACTCCAGTGCATTCGTTGCATGGCAATCCCAATTCCTCGCATTAATACCGATTGTAAGGCCTCTCTATTGCCTAACGATCCATCTAATTGATGCAAGACTTTCTTATACCTTTTATATTCCGTTATAAACCCCAACAATCATTCTCTTTGCCATCCAAAGTGCTAAGTCTTTGGCTCACGCTTAATTATTGTGTTGAGTTGAAAAAGCTGAAGCGAGAAAAATCATTGATTCAATTGTTTGATTTGGCACCAAAGTATCATGAAAAATATCTATGTGTTAGGAAGACCGGGCTATGCCATGTTTACATGATTAAATGAGTAGGGATTTCAACCTTTAGCATTTATATTTTGAAGGGCAATGATTATTTAGTAGTATTCATGTGTATTATTATTTTGATGTCAAAATTGATAGACTACTGCCTTAAATTATCACTTCCCAATATTCGTACCGCAAATAAATTACATGATCAACAAAACATGTTAGGTAGCATTTCACATAAAAAATTAGTTTTTATCATTTACTTACTGGAGGACGAATATGAATTAAGCTTGGGGATGCTAATACATGTCCAACGTATCTATAATTTTTGAATGTTTCATGCTATTATATTGGCATTCTTGTATGCTTGATATGTCATTTTATTTTATTTTTGTGGAATGGCCTATTAATTTAGTGCCTAGTGCCAGTTCCTTTTTTCCCATTTATTTGTTTCATAGAAAACTATAGCAAACGAAGTCCAAACATGATGGAATTTTACGATGATTTTTCCGGACCAGAAGAGACCCTCGAAGCTTCGGGAGAGACCAAAAAACCCATGAGGAAACCAGAAGCTCAAGGAGCGCGCCACCAAGACTTATGGCCTCCCCTGAGCCACATCTTGACCTAATTTCTGGTATATAAATTCCCATATATTCCAAAACCCCATAAGTGAGACCCAAAACAATTTTATCGCGACTTCAAGCCTCTGTTCTTTCGTGATCCCATTTGGAGCCTTTTTCCGATACCCCGTCGAAGGCGGAAACCATTGGGGAGGCAATCTTCATCGACCTTGATGCCTCCATGATGATGTGTGAGTAGTTCCTTCAGGACCTATGGGTCCATAGCAGTAGCTAGATGACTTTTTCTCTCCCTCTCCCTTTCTCTCTCTCTCTCTCTCTCTCTCTCTCTCTCTTGATCTCCAATACAATGATTTCTTTGGAGATCTATTCGATGTAATTCTCACGGTGTGTTTGTTGGGATCTGATGAATTATGGGTTTATAATCAGATTATTCATTGAAACTATTTGATTCTTTCGAGATATATTTGTGTGTGATTTTATAGCTAGGTATGCTTTCCGATCTATGAGTCTTCTTCGATAATTAGATGAGTAGATCTTCATAGAGAGTGGTGCATAGTAGTGGGTTCAATCTTGCAGTGTCCTTACTCTATGATAGGAGGGTTTGCATGGCTACTAAGTATAAAACGATGGGGTTCGAACATATTACTTGGTCTTACTTTGTGTACAAAATGTCATCTTGCTTAAAGCATTACTTTATTTGTCATGAACTTAATACTTTAAGATGCAAGCTGAATAACGGTCTTGGATTGGACTAATAGTAGTGGATGTAGTTGGACTAACGGTCTACTTGTCAAGGACATAATGCCTATATGGATCATGCTATAAAAAACCAGAATCATAACTATGCACAATTCTGTCAACTGCCCATTAGTAATTTGTTTACCTATCGATGTTATACTTATGAGAGAGATGCCTCTAGTGAACCTATGGTCCCTGGGTCCATTCTCCATTATTACTAAACCCTAAAATTGCTCGATGTTTCTATTTCCTTTCATTTCATTTTATTTTATTTGCATACATATCACTATCAGATTTAATCCTTGCAATTGGAGAGAACAAGGGGATTGACAACCCCCTTGTCGACGTTGGGTGCAAGCATTTGTTTTGTGTGTGTGCAGGTACCATTCACATTGTTTGTGTGGCGTCTCCTGCCGGTTCGATAAACCTTGGCTCTTAACTGAGGTAAATATTGACTGCTACTATACTACGCCATCCCTTCCTGTTCGGGGAAAGCCCAACATCTACATCAAGTAGCAGAAGTAGTCGCCGCCCTTACAGCCACCTGGTAGAGCCGCCATACCTGAAGGATTGAAGCCGGCATGTCGGACAGCTCCCCCGAGGTCCCTGACGATGACCCCACGATGGCAACGGGGTCCGACGATGACACAACGCCGGAGCCGGCGCCGGTGCATGCCAGCTTCACTATGGAGCAGGTGCATGCACACTACGACACCACCATGGCAGATGAGGAGCAGCATGTGGCGGCCCCTATGTCGGCGTTCCTGCAGGCGTTGGAGGAGAAGAGGTACAACCCGCTCCTCCTCGAGCAACACCGATTGACAGAGGGCCAAATCTACAGCCAGTGCGCAAGCGAGAAGGCCATGGCTACCATGGCCGCGGTGAACCCGAAATTCATTGCGGAGTAGCTGGCGCCCTACGAGGCCGCGCTTGCTCAACGCAGTGTGGCGCGGCCCGACGCTGACGCGGACGAACATGTCACGGACTCCTCCGAGGATGAGCAGGGCATGGGATGCGGCAAGGTATTGTGTCCCATGTGGGTCGATGCGTCTCTCATGTTCTACTCTTCCTCGCCGGAATCCGCACCTCCACCTCGGATTTTGAATCCCGCCACCGTTCATGGGGACGACAGATGGATGACGTGGTCGCCAATGTGGAATACAAAGGAAGTAGACGACGGCCGCCGCCGTAGGGGCGGGTTTCCTTTTTTTCTTTCCTAATTATTCAAAATGTATTAAAAATCCGTCGTGTTTGCAGGAATCTTATTCGGTTTATATGAAAATCCTTTTTGTTTGCATTTCGTCCGGTTAATTCAAACAGTGTTGAAATGTATGATGACAGCGTTGGATGGACGTCTCCGGCATCAGTGTTCACGGACAGGTGCCGGAGCAAATTTACGGGTCGAAGATGCCCTAAACCCACTACGAAACTGTAAACGTAAAATGTACCCAACATTTATTCCAAGTGCTAAACAATGAGAAAGTTCAATACCGATCATAGCCGACACAACGTTGACACGTGAACCAACAACCATCCTGTACAGATTCTACCTTCCCATGGACTCCATCAGCACATTCAAATTGTTCAACGACTCGCCTTCTTCGCTCATGTTTTTCTCCGCCATCTCCTTCAACCTCAGCACCCTTTCCTTGGCACCTTCGTCCTCGAAAATCCTATCCAGCAGCTCCACCACCCTCTCCTTCATCACCAGCCCGCCACCCTCGGCCGACGCAACCCGTAGCCCGACCCTCCAGATGTCACATATATATGTCTGGTTCGTGAACTGGTCGGTGAAGTATGGCCAGCACAGCATGGACAGTCCATTGCGGATGCCTTCTAGCGTGGAGTTCCACCCGCAGTGTGTGACAAAGCAGCCCACCGCGGGGTGTCCCAATACCTGCTCCTGCGGTGCCCAGCCGACCACTTTGCCCTTCGCGAGCCCGTCAATGGCGTCCGCAAACCCGTCTGGGAGCTTGTCGGCCTGCTCAGGCCTGACGACCCACAGGAACGGCCGGCCGGAGGCCTCGAGCCCGAGCGCGAGCTCCTGAAGCTGCGCCGCGGTCATGATGCTGATGCTTCCGAACGCCACGTACACGACGGATCCGCGGGGTTGCGCGTCCAGGAAGGACATGCAGGCGGCGTCGTCGGCGTGCCAGAAGTGCCCCACGGGCGCATGTCTCGTCGGTCGCTGCCATGTGCGGAGCGGGCCGATGGGGAGGATGGTAGCCGGCGTGGGGCCGGCGAAGACGGCCGGCTCGATGTCGGAGAAGGTGTTGCAGAGGAGGAAGTCGGCCTTCGCTGCGGCGGCCTGCGCTGTGGACGTGAGGTAGTGGAACACCAGGCGCTCGGCGTCACGGTTGCCCATGTAATTCCAGGCGAGGAAGGTCGCGTCCATGGACGTTGCGGACTCGTTGAGATGGAATGAGTTGTTCTCCAAGTTAACGGGTGCTCCTGCAACATAGAATTGAGACTTAACACGCGATTTGAAGCTCAACCGAACACAATAGGGATAAACGATTGCATTTCCTGAAACATCATGTGTAGCATAAAATGATTTGTAAATGGGCGGTGACCACGAATGCATTTCACTATAAACATTTTCAAACTCTTGTAGATATTGAAATAATTTTCGGCAGAATGCAGATTGTCGTTGGATAACATGTGAGCATGTGAGCATGTGAGGCCTACAGTGAAGCCCATAAATTGCAGCAACGACTTTGACGAGAATACAAACACGATTTGCGTGGCTTATCTTACCGTCGTCATCGATGACGCCATCGCGTATCAGTCTCTTGGCGTTGACCAGCACCGAGAGCACGGCCGCAGACGCCGGCCAGAGCGCGGCCGACGGGAGCCCCCGACGCCTCACAACATCCAGCGCCCACGACATGCCGGAGTCGACCACCACGCATGTCACCTTTCCCAGCCCCTCGCCGGTCGCGTCCTCGCCGTCGAGAAGCGCCTCCAGCTGCGGCGGGATGGCCTCCTGCATGGCGGCGTTGAGCAGGATGAGGTTCTCGTGGTCCCCGGCGTCGTCTATCCCGTCGTCGACCGCAACCAGACGCAGCCGTCCTCCTCCTTCTGATGAGTACGCCGTCGTCGCGCCGGCGGCGGCTGCGACGACGCGGCGGTGGTTGAACCTGGTGTTGACGAAGGTGACGGCGAAGCCGCGGTCGAGGAAGCGGTGGGCGAGCTCCATGAACGGGATGACGTGGCCCTGCGCCGGGTAGGGGAGGAAGAGGGCGTGCGGGTGCGGCGACGCAGGCGCGGCGGAGGTGGCCATCGCGTGCGTGCGTGGGAACGGGAAGTGTTTGTGTGATGATCTGCCGTTTCATTTGCTTGCTCGTTGCTGCTTAAATACACCGCGGGCCGGAACTGTGCGTGTGCGGGTCAAACCATCAGCCGTGTGGCATGCTTCGGCGGCTATAACGATTCTCAGGTTTTGCATCCAAAAGATCAAGCCGGTACGCAACGCAGCGTTCATACAAACTTGGGGATAGGCTGGGAGGTGTAAGTTGACTGACTTTGATTTTTCGGTCAGCCGACTGACCAAAAATTTCTGTCAGTCGATTCGCTGCTCACGCTTCCTACTGTACGTACCTGCGTGCTACCTACTCGAGCGTTGTAATAGCTGCTCACTTCGTTTCTTTCCCACAAGGAAGTTTATTTAGTAAAGGATGGGCTTATCCGTGAATTGAACTCGCGCTCATACATGTTGTCCAACGTGTGGAGTAGAATATCCGGCTAGGGATATCTGCTAAAGCCGGCAAAGATTTTAACATGTACCACGTGACATACCTGATAAGCAATCCAAAAAATTCAAAAAGATTTTAACATGTTTTTTTTGACAATCAAAAAGATTTTAACATGTTAATTCGTTAGTTTGTGCGCATGCATGTATTTCTTTATTCCTGCTGTGTACCTACTCTTTATTCTCATGGTGACAAACGCACGTACATAACGCAATCTAGTTCTCTTAATTAAGGTTTCAAGCGGTAATCATCCGCATCCCTATTCGATCGAGGCTAAAATAAAAAGAAGTTTCATAAGAAAAAATTGAAATACTGACAATAGTATTACCCTTTAAGAAGAAAAGAGAAAATAATGACAAAATTGGTACTTAATTTACCCGTGAATTACAAGTTTTTATAATATTCAAGAATAAGAATACAATAGAGTAATTTTTGCAAAACAGAAGTTCTATAAGAATGAATGAATTAGCCGCATTGGTTTACCCTTAAAGAAGAAAGGATTAATGAAGTTTCTGGGAAAGAAAAAATTTGTGACATTGGTATTACACTTCAAGAGCAAAGAAAATGAAAATATAAATCAAAGAATGATAAAATTTGCACATAATTTACATAGAAATTGTGTTTTTATAATATGCCATAATAAGAAAATAATAGTGAGATTTCACAAAAAAAGTTTCGCCAAAAGGAGTAGTCCCTCCTTCCATCTATATAGGGCCTAATGCGTTTTTCAAGGCTAACTTTGACCAAATGTTAGAGCAATAATATATGACATGCAACTTACACAAAGCACATCATCAAATGCGTATGTGAAAGGAGCTTTCAATGATATAATTTTCACATTATGCATGTCATGTATTATTAATTTTATCAATAGTCAAAGGCGGTCTTGAAAAACGCATTAGGCCCTATATAGATGGAAGGAGGGAGTAATTTAGTAGCATTGGTATTACTCTTAAAGAAGATAAAAAATGAAACAAGAACTAAGAATCGAAATTATGAAGTTTTCTAAGAAAAACGAATTAGTGGCGTTGGTATTACCCTTTAAGAAAAAATAAACTTTAAAATAATGAAATCCTCTAAGAAAGAATGAATTAGTGGCATTGGTATTACCCTTTAAGAAAAAATAAAAAAATTCACATAGTTTACACAGAAATTGCGCCTTTTTATAATATGCAAGATGAGCATATATAGTGGAATTTCACACACAAAAAAGGTTTCCTACAAAGGAATGAATTAATCGCATTGGTATTACCCTTTAAGAGTAAAGAAAATAAAAAAAGCAAAAATTGCACATAGTTTACACAGAAGTCATGCCTTTTATAATATGCAAGATCAGCATATATATATAGTAGAATTTCACAAAAAAAGGTTTACCTAAAAAGGAATGAATTAGTGGCATTGATATTACCATTAAGAAGAAAGAAAATGAAACAAAAATTAAAACAAAATCAAAATAATGAAGCTTTCTAAGAAATACTCCCTCCGTCCGGAAATACTTGTCATCAAAATGGATGTATTTAGAACTAAAATACATCTAGATACATCCATTTCAATGACAAGTATTTCCGGGCGGAGGGAGTAATAAATTATTGACATTGTTATTACCGAAATAAAAACAAAAACTAAATCAAAATAAAAAGGTTTTCTAAGAATAATGTATTAGTGGCATTGGTATTACCCATTAAGAGTAAAGGAAATAAAAAATCAAATAATGGCAAAATTTGCACATAGTTTACGTAGAAATTGCTCTTTTCTCATAATATGCAAGAATAAGCATATAATAGTGAAATTCCACAAAACAAAAGTTTCCTAAAAGGGAATGAATTGGTGGCATTGTTATTACCCTTTAAGAAGAAAGAAAATGAAACAAAAACTAAAATAAAATCAAAATAATGAAGTTTTCTAAGAAAGAATGAATTGGTGGCATTAGTATTACCCTTGAAGAAGAAAGATGACTAAAAATATTAAGAATAATGAAAACATCTGTACAAAAATTATGTTTTCCTATAACATGAAAGAATAAATATATAATAGTGCGATTTTGAAAAATAAAACTAAGTAGGAATGAATAGTGGCATTGATGTTACCCTTTAAAAAGAAATAAAATCAAACAAAAAACAAAAATTAAATAAAAGCATGTTTTTCTAAGGTAAAATGAATTAGTGACATTGGTATTACCTCTAAGAAAGAAAATGAAAACACAAACTTAAAAAAACTTGTTTACAACTTTGCACTTTTAATACGTAAAAATAAAGACATAATAGCGCAATTTTTGAACTCTAGTATAATTTATACACTTGTTACATATTACTTACATGTATATATTTTGCGCACACCAAACATCCACAAATACCCATAAAAACCGACTAAAAAAGAAAAGCAAAATTGCAGACGAATAGAAAATGAGGAAGCACTCTAAACCTATAAACAGGCAACATGGAATGGGCTTCAGCCCAATAAGAAATCGACTGCCCCAGTATAGTGGTCTTTCGAAAATCAAGGCCCAAGACATGACAGTAGTCATAACAGGAAAAAAAAAGAACACAAATCTTGAAGCAGAAATCAACGGCCCAAAAAATCAACTGACCCAAATTGAATTTCCAGGCAACTTACATATAGCTAAATTGTACAACTTGAGTTCCGAGTGCGTGCCACTTGCGTATTAAGGATGGAATAGAATGCTGAGGTGTTTGACCATCTCTAACCGATCTCTTATAATTTAGAGGAGTATATGGCCTTTAATGATTTAGAAGAATATATTTGATCCACTAAATAAGAGTGTTTTCTAGCCTATCCCTTAAACTTAACTCCTTAAACAAATTGAGTCTTCGATGACCTGAACTTCCACCTTTTCCATGTGGTCGAGGGCGGCGTCCTCTGCAGGCTCACCAAACGGCGGATGCAAAGGCGGCACCACTGTAGAGGCTGGTATGGGGAGTCGCCCGTGGCTCAAATGTGCCCACCTTGATTCCTAGAAACACGAGCAGCAGTCAACGAAATGTCTGGCCGGCTAGCCGCAATACAGTTCACAAAGGAGCAGCAAGCAACAAACAAAAGGAAGAAAACGATTCATTTTGGATGGGGTAAACACTGAAGTGAAAGAAAGGCTCAATAGCAGCCCCAAACGAGCTAGCTTATTCCTCCCACATGGCTGCAACTATATCTCGCTTACAATGAGATATATGGTACACTCGCTTGAATGGTTTGATCTACGTGTAGCTACTGAGCCGAGCCATTTTCAACTTTTTTGGCTATTTTTATAGATTCGCTTGTTCGCTCCCTTCTTCCGTTCTTTTATCTCTTTATATTTCTTTTATTTCTTCTTTTAGTTTTTTTCTATTTCTTCATTGTTTTTACATCTTTCCGTTTCTTTTTTTTCATCTGTTTTCTCCATTTCGTTCATGGTTTTCACAGGTTCTTATTTTTTTCTTTCTTAGTTTTTCTATTTTTTGCCTTTCTTTCTGGGTTTTTATCAGTTTTATTTGTTTCTCTCTCTGTTCTCACTGTTTTCATTCTTTTCCGTTGGTTTTCTTCAGTTTTGTCTTTTTGGTTTTTATGGAGTTTTGTTAAGTGTCTTCATTTTTCTTGGTCTTTTTGTCGATTTCCTTCGGTTTATTTTTTTATTCAACACTTGTTAACTTTTTTCAGTAGACATTCAACATTTTTGGTATACATTAGAAACATATTATATATACATGTTTAATATTTTCAAAATACATGATTAATATTTTTTGGAAAAATATATCTTATGATGTATACTTTTCCCCATACACATTATACAATTTAGGTATATATATCCAATGCATTTTAATACATGTATAATATTTTTTGAATACAATATTAACACTTTTTGAATACATGGTCAACTTTTTTATGTCTAATTTTATTAAATGTACATTGTACATTTTTGTATACACCAGGAACATATTTTTATACACATTAAAAAAATTAGTTACATGACTAATATTTTTTCATACACATTGTATGTTTTATATATTTTTGTATACATGGCAAACTTATTTTATATGCACACTTAACATTTTGTAAAATGCTTGATTTTCATTTTTAAATACTTGACTATCATTTTTTGTTTTTTATTAACTTTTTTAAATACATGATTAAGGTTTTCATACACGTTTTATATTGTTTGTATAGATTTTTCATATACATGAGAATTTTTTCCCTATGCATATTTAACATTTTTCAAACGCTTGTTTATGATTTTTTAGGAAAATTATGTAAATTGTTTTTGTTGTATATATATTTAGAATATTCAAAATTATAAAATGTAAAGAAGAAAACAAAAACAAAAAACATGAACGAAAAATAGAGGCAAAAATGAGGAAGTGGCCAGTGGACTGTGGCTTCCCACGCACTGCACCGGCTCATTTAGGGAGGCGCCTGACGCGGGCACATGGTAGGTCGCGCTCTAAGCGATACATAGGGCTGACCCATGGACTATGTTGTACTGCAATATGTTTTTTCCTTTTTCATGTTTAGGAACTTTACCATGGTGCTACCTGGGCTGGGGTAGTGGGGTCAATCAATTTTTTTGACTGGGGTCAAAGACCACTTTCCTTTAAGGACGCTAGCTGAGAAATGGAAACGCCCTGGTGTTCAGTTGACACCAGCGATTACACATGAGCTGCGCCTTTGCCTAGTTATAGCTTTGGTCTCGTATAATTTTACTATTTGCTATTGTTTCTTTTGTGTCTGCGTTGTGTTGTCTGTATACATCTTATTTATGCATAGGCTGGGTGTGTTCTCTTTATGTTTGTATCTACTTAATGCTTCCATTTGAGTCAATAAAATGCACTATTTGTCGGAAAAAATATGCACGGAGAACAAACTGTTGCACATACTCAGCCCGACTCAAATTCAGCATGGGGGAGGAGAGTGTCACATATGGTCTTATTCATGTTTTTTGGAATGGCAATGGTCTGTTCATGTCACCGTCCGGTTCCATGCAATGCCATGATTAAAAGGGAAGGCAATGCGGCGAGATGAGCCTGCGAAATATGTCAATGGATGCCGGCTTTCGTTCCTTGGAGATTCCTCCGCCGTGTCTGATAAAGCTCATCATTAGCCTAGCCATTGCATCACACTCCACCAACCCCTTCCCTCTCTCTCTGCCCGATCTTCAGCCACCGTACGTGTAAGATAATAGGCTTTGGGGGGAACCGGCACAACCCTCTAGGGGTGGCCTATCACATATATATATAATGAGGTGGTATACCACGTTACAATATACACATGTAAATACAGTCTAACACCCTCCCTCAATCTTAGCCACTTTCTAATGAATCTAGAAGGGTAAGATTGCGCCTGCAAGTCTCAAACTGTGGCAAAGGCAATGGCTTGGTGAAGATGTCAGCAAGTTGATCCTTGGAAGAAATAAACTTGATCTGTAGTTGCTTCTGAGAGACACGTTCACGCACAAAGTGATAGTCAACTTCAATGTGTTTCGTTCGGGCATGGAATACCGGATTTGCAGAAAGGTATGTAGCACCGATGTTATCACACCAAAGAACAGGAGGCTGTGATTGGGGTATACTTAACTCCTGAAGCAAGGACTGTACCCAGATGATCTCTGATGTGGCATTGGCCACAGCCTTATACTCAGCCTCAGTACTGCTACGCGAGACAGTAGCCTGTTTCCGAGCACTCCAGGCAATCAGGTTAGAGCCAAAGAAGACAACATAACCCCCCATGGATCGCCTGTCATCCGGATTGCCAGCCCAGTCTGCATCAGAATATGCTGAAAGACAACCAGAGTCAGACGGCCGAATATGCAAACCATGAGCCACCGTGAAACGAATATAGCGCAAAATCCGCTTAACAGCAGACCAATGAGTGTCACGGGGTGACTGCAGATACTGGCAGACTCGGTTAACAGCATAGGAAATGTCTGGTCGCGTGATCGTCAAGTACTGGAGCCCACCAACAATACTCCTGTACTCTGTCGCATCAGAAGAAGAAAGAAGCACACCATCAACAGCATTGAGCTTATCAGTGGTAGACATAGGTGTAGTCATCGGTTTGCACTTAAGCATCCCAGCTCGCTGCAACAAATCCAGAGAGTACTTCTTCTGCGTCATAACAAGGCCAGCAGCACGAGAAGTAACCTCCACACCAAGAAAGTAATGAAGCTTCCCAAGGTCCTTGACCGCAAAATCAGCACCAAGTGAGCGAACAAGCGCAGTAGCAGCCGACTGAGAGGAGCTGACCAAAATGATATCATCTACATAGACCAACAAGTACATAGTAACCTCAGGCCTTTGAAGAAGAAACAATGAGGAGTCAGCAGTTGATGATGCAAAACCATGAGCACGAAGAGCCATTGCAAGACGAGCATGCCAAGCACGAGGAGCCTGCTTCAGACCATAAATTGCCTTGGACAGACGACAGAGATGATCAGGGCGATCCGGATCAGAGAAACCCGGAGGCTGGCGCATGTAAACCTCCTCCGCCAAGACACCATGAAGAAAAGCATTTTGAACATCAAGCTGACGAAGAAACCAACCTCGAGTAACAGCCAGAGAGAGAAGAAGTCTGATGGTAGTAGGCTTGACCACTGGACTGAAGGTGTCTTCATAGTCAAGTCCAAAACGCTGTCGAAAACCACGAGCAACCAGACGAGCCTTATAGCGCTCAATGGACCCATCAGAATGCCTCTTCACTTTGAAAACCCATTTGGAATCAATGACATTTACCCGTGATTGTGGAGGAACAAGAGTCCATGTCTGATTGCGAAGAAGCGCTTGATACTCCTGCTCCATGGCCTCTCTCCAATGAGGAATGCGCATAGCAGCTTGATACGTGCGTGGCTCAGAGGATGGATCTGCGAGAGCAGCAGACATGCACGCCGCTAACCAAGCAACTGTGCCATCGTGACGTTGCTTAGGCTGAAAAATGCCACTCCGACTGCGCGTATGTGGACGTAGAGCAGCAGTAGGAGCCGGCGGAGGCGAAGGTGACGGAGACGTGACGGTCGCCGGAGATGCAGGAATCACCTCAGGCGAGCTCGGGACAGACGACTCTGGGCTGCATGGCGAAGACTGGCCCGACGACAGGGGCTCAGAGGCCATGGGCGAACCGAGAGTGGGCGAGGCCAGCTCCGGTGACACCGGCCCAGACGGCCTTGGCGAGGCGAGAGCAGGCAAGGCCGGCCCTGGTGAGAAGGGCCCAGACACCCTGGGCGAGGCAGGGGCGGGCGAGGCCAGGCCTGGTGATGACTGCCCCGACGCCCTGGGCGAGACGGGGACCGAGGAGGTCGGCGGGGTTGCAGGGCGCGACGATGGCGAAGGCAGCCCAGAAGCCAGAGGCGACCGGGTCGGGACATCGATCGGCCGTGCATGAGCACGGAAACCGAGGCCATGCAAGGGCGCCATGTGCTCCTCATGCACAACAGAAGGTGCCGAGGATGAAGGCGATGGCGACGAAGAGGAAGATGGCACTTGCAGAATCTCCAAACGAGCCCCACGACCAGTGCCTGCACCATGGTTAGGCAACAATAGAGGAGAATATGCAACATCATCAAATTGGTCAGAAGCAACAGAGGATGAATGCATGACAGGTGGCTCGGTAGTGGACACAGGGAGTTTGGCAAAGGGAAAAACATGCTCATCAAACACAACATCCCGAGAGATGTAGACACGATTAGTGGGCACATGAAGACATTTGTATCCTTTATGAAGAGAGCTATAACCAAGAAAAACACACTTCTTGGAACGAAACTCGAGCTTACGCTTGTTATATGGACGGAGATGGGGCCAGCAAGCACACCCAAACACCTTGAGAAAGGTGTAGTCCGGTTGTTCATTAAGGAGAACTTCAATGGGAGTCTTCATATTCAAAACACGAGTGGGAGTACGATTGATGAGAAAACATGCAGTGGTGAAAGCATCACTCCAAAAACGAAACGGAACAGATGCATGGGCCAAAAGAGTCAGACCAGCTTCAACAATGTGACGATGCTTACGTTCTACTGAACCATTCTGCTGATGTGTATGTGGACATGCTAAACGGTGAGTGATCCCAAGCGACTGAAAGAAGGAGTTGAGGTTGCGATACTCGCCACCCCAGTCCGACTGAACATGAACAATTTTGTGCTTGAGAAGGCGTTCAACATGTTTTTGGAACTGAACAAAAATGTCAAACACATCAGATTTACGTTTGATAAGATAAAGCCAGGTAAAGCTGCTGTAAGCATCAACAAAACTGATATAGTAATTATGACCACTAACAGAAGTCTGAGCAGGACCCCATACATCTGAAAACACAAGTTCTAAAGGATGTTTCACCTCACGACTGGACTCCGAAAAAGGAAGTTGATGACTCTTCCCCTGCTGACAAGCATCACACACTGCTACATCTTTATTACTAGACACACTAGGAAGCTCATGACGACGCAAAACATGCCGGACAATAGGTGTGGCCGGGTGACCAAGACGAGCATGCCACTGTGACGGAGATACCCGAACTCCACTGAAGACGCGAGCGACGCCAGGATGCTCCAGACGATAGAGACCTTGGCAGAGCCGCCCACTAAGAAGAATGTCCCTCGTGCCCCGATCCTTAATAAAAAGATCAAAAGGATGAAATTCACAAAGCACATTATTATCACGAGTGAGTTTAGGAACTGAAAGAAGATTACGTGTCACAGATGGAACTCGAAGAACATTGCGAAGTTGAAGACTCCTATTGGCATGTCTAGTGAGAAGTGATGCTTGACCAATATGAGAGATGTGCATACCTGCTCCATTGGCGGTGTGGATCTTGTCGGAGCCATGGTAGGGTTCACGAGTGTGAAGCTTCCCCATCTCACTGGTCAGGTGCTCTGTCGCCCCAGAGTCCATGTACCAGTGGGGATCAATGGACTAGGACTGAGTGTGTCCCTGTGGCTTCTGCGGCGGCGGACGATCAGCCATGGCGACCTGACGAGCAAAGTTGCGTGTATCCTTCCCGTCATTGCCGAGACCAAGAAAACCCCGCTGGAAGCGCTTGTGACACTTCGAGGCCCAGTGCCCATTGCGACCACAAAGCTGGCACACACGTGGACCGCCAGCCCCTGGTAGCGTCGCAGTAGGAGGAGGGGCCGAGGCGGGTGGTGGTGACTGCCCCGAAGGAGCCCTGGATGAAGCAGATGAGCGACCACCCTTGGTGGCGGCGTTTGCCGAGAGGGCGCCGTTGCCCCTGGATCGGCGCGTCTCGACTCGTTGCTCAGTAAGCAGGAGGCGTGAAAAGACCTCGTGTGCTGGCATGGGCGTGGAGTTGCCCCTCTCATTGATGATCTCGACTAGGGCGTCATACTCCTCATCAAGACCATTGACAATAAACGAGTTGAACTCGGAGTCGGTGAGGGGCTGTCCAATGGAGGCCAGCGTGTCGGCGAGACTCTTGACTTTGTTGTAGAACTCAGTGGCGGTGGAGTCAAGCTTCTGACACTCCCCAAGTTGGCGACGGAGCCCAGATACACGAGCCTGCGACTGTGCCGCAAACGAGCGCTCAAGAATAGTCCATGCCTCGTGGGACGTCTTGGCGAAGACAACAAGCCCAGCAACGGCCGGAGAGAGCGACCCCTGGATGGAGGAGAGGTTCGCCTGATCCTGCCCTGTCCAGACACGGTGAGCCGGATTATAGACCGGACCGTGCACGCTGTCAACCAGCGCAGGAGGGCAAGGGAGAGAGCCGTCGACATAGCCAAGCAGATAGTGACTCTCAAGAAGCGGAAGAACCTGCGCGCGCCAGAAGATGTAATTGTTCGACGACAACTTGATGGTGATGAGATGGCCGAAGTGAAACGGCGGCGGCGGCTGCGATCCCATCGAGGAGACTGGCTGAGGTGAGACCACCGTGGAGACAGTCAGAGGGGCAGCCGGCGCGGTGACAGAGGGCGCGATGGCCGCGGTTGACGCCGCGAAGCCTGCCAGCGCGACGTCCTTCGCCACCAGCGGCGCAGTGGCCGAGGGCGCGACAGCCGCGGTTGACGGGGCGGCGGCGGTGTGGGCCACAAGCGCCTGCCCGGGCGAAGTAGCAGCCGGCGGGAGCGCGAAGAGGGAGCCGACGCTCTGTGTCCCGATCGGCGCCTGAAGGGAGGCGGCATCCAGCGGCCTCGAGAGAAGTGCCGCGAGGGAGGCCGGCAGAAAACCGGTGGCGGTGGAGCCGGACGCAGCGGCGGACGTCATAGCAGTCGGGCGACGGCGACGGCGGGCGCGGCGGCGGCGGCGGTTTAGGGTTTGTAGGCGGAAGCGGACGTAACCTAGCGTGATACCATGTAAGACAATAGGCTTTGGGAGGAACCGGCACAACCCTCTAGGGGTGGCCTATCACATATATATATAATGAGGTGGTATACCACGTTACAATATACACATGTAAATACAGTCGAACAATACGTATAACTGGCGCATGGTACACTGGATCATGCATCGGACGGCTCCTAGAATCAGCCGGGCGCGCCCCGCCGTGCGGCATTGTCGGCAGCAGGCTCCGCTCGCACCCCCTCGCCGTAGGGACGGACGAGCCATGGTGATCACGGCCCGGCGTGGCGAGACGCGAGGGTGCATGATAACTTGAGGCAAAATGGACGACGCCCGTAAAGTGAATCTAAAACACGAGCTAGTTTGCGAGCTCAGCGGCGGGGTAGCGGATGGGGTTTCGGGACGGCCACGCCGGCCGCGCAAAAGCGAGATAGCTTTGAATCTTTTCTCGATCAAATGGCTCTGTGTCGACTTTGAACTGATCACATTGCCCGCGTCATCACTGATCGTGACCTACGTAACGTGCCTTTGATCAAGCGTGCTCGAAATCTTGGTCCCATGCATACAATGTCACCTCCTGCTTGATGAAAAAACAAGCCTTGATTGCTTTGTGGCCGTGCTGTAACGAGGTACGTAGGACTGCACCATCATCTATCACATCGCCGGACAGGCGCCATGCACGCACTGTGAATGTGAATCAAGGCCACCGTGTTGCCTGAAAGACCAGCAGAGATCAGCCGATCTTGGCTCCTGTGGCCTTGGATTCTCCGTGCCTGGAATAGTAATCGGTAAAGCGAGCAAGGCTGGGAGAGTAGAGCATACATGGGATAGTTGATGAGGGTCTAGGGCAAAATGATGGGGCCGGCTTGAGGAGGCGATGACGCAGGGCGCAAATCATGGTGTTTCGCGCGGCCTAGCTATAGCTTGTGGCCACGAATCAGCACACACGTACATATGCACCAAGCCAAAGCCTGTGCAAATTGCTGTCGCGCTCTGCCTGTCCCAGTGTGCCTCGGCGAGACCTTGGTGCTGCGTGCCGTGCCGTCGTCCATGGCCTGCGCTTAGCGCGCGAGAGCTCCACCCATGGCCGGGACCATCATTGAGCCCAGTGCGCGGCCTACTACCGCTGCTGCTGCTGCCGCGATGGCCACGGCCGATGGATCGGAAAAGAGAACTCGTGCTCTCCGGCCATTCATTGCCTCCGGGGGCGCGCGCGCCGGCTGGGCGGTGGCTGGCGCATGGTGTGCGGTGTGCCGAGCAAAAGTCGCTTTGCGCTACGGCATCGGCCGCTCCGGGGCCGAAACTGCATCATGCCGCGTGCGCCCTTGCTCGGTGTTGCTAGCTACTCCTAGATTGGTGTTAGCGCGGCACAGTGTGGATTTGTGGTGCTACTAGTAACGCGTAGCCTCATGATGTGTGTACGATGCAGATTAGGTGTAGGTGTGCTACTAGAGATGGCAAAGGCTGGTCAAAGGTAATTAGCCAGCACAGATTATTAATCATCGTGGAGAAGCCATAATTCCACCATATATACTCGCAGCCACTGCTTCTGCCAACGGCAATAAGAGCAATCTCGCAAAGCTGGAAAAGTGGCAGCTTATTCAACATACTAATCGTATATGCTGCTGAAGAGTGGCAAGGCCGCCGAGCGCTCACCGGAATCACTAATCATTTTGACGAAACGCAGGTGAGCTGCGATTGCATTATGAGAGGAAAACGGCGGAAGAGCGCCAACTGTACAAACATGAGCGAGCTCGCAAAAGAAAAATAAAAATAAAAGGAAATAAAAGGGAAAGGCGGAAACCAGACTACACTCGCGACATGAGGTGTCTCCCGCCGGCTAGCTGCCAAACAAGCAGCTCCTCGCTAAGAAGATCAAGGGTTTGCCGCACCGATCTGTCAATATCTCTGAAAACTCTACGATTTCGCTCGAGCCAGATGGCCCAGGCCACCAATAGAGCGATCGATCTTGCACGCTTCGCATGCGGCGGTGACCCTCCGAGGCCTGAAAGCCAATCCGCCATGTTGCCCTCTTGTCGCCAGAGAGAGGGTTGGAGCGATGGCAGCGCGAAACGATCCGCTGCCGCCTCCCAGAGGGCTTGTGCCCAAGGGCATTCCACGAAGAGATGGCCAGTTGTCTCGAGGTTACGACGACACAACTGGCAGAAGTAGGAGTTCGGCCATTGCCTGGCCATGAGCCGGTCCGCAGTGAGCAGCCGGAATCACTAATCATGACCACATACATGCTGCTGCAGAGCTTCATTCAGGCTTACATGTTTCTACTTAGCACACACACTTCCGATATTTGGAAGTCCAGTGTACATTTTTTTAATACGACTATCTGAATGACTGAATGTGAATGGTGAAATCATATTATAACTTTATCTTGACAGAAAAAAAGAAAAGAACGAACAACTTCTGCTCAGAAATAGTTTCTTTACGGCAGTACATGGGTGCCTTTGGTTCTAAGCTAACAGTACTCAATGCTCGTCTGCAGCTTTATTGTGCAACCCGAAACACTCATCAGACAACATGCGTTGTTCCGCTGACAGATGAACTTCCTTTGTCTAATCCCAGGAAAAGGCTGTAATCAGGGCCATAACCATAAGAAAAGATGTGCAGGTGCAGTGGTTAAAAACAAACACTAATCCCTACGCAGCTTTGTACTATTATCATGCCGCTCCAGGACGACACTCTTCAGACAGCGTGGCTTCTATTATACGGGCGTGCCAGAGCGCCATTTTTCCACCGAAAGGAAGACAGCCATGCCGTCCGGTTCGTCCCACGACAAGGGTGCGGTTCCCGTATTACAGTGCTGTGTATTTGCTTCTGATATTGGAATCGTATCGTGTGTACTCATACCGAATTATCAGCATCGTTCAGTGTGGAATCTATTCATGGGAGAACCAACTAGTGCTACATGTGAACAAGAAAGAAGTTCCCAATCGATTGCGGCTCGCAGCTCGCGACAACTTTTCGAACGTGTAGAAGAGACAACACTCCATGCTTCTTTACAAAAAGATGGTGGGAAGTAAGTGGCTTTGTTGGCAAACCAAATGAGATGAATATGTTGTTTGACAGGCTCACATTTGCCATCAAGTAGAGATTTTCTAGAGCTTGACACCTGAACCTTGATTAAAGATGAAGAATGGCACACATGCCACCTTTGTGTATCTTGTGTGTATAGTTTACACTTCCGAGATCTTTTCTCCGAACACATGACTTCTCCAAGATCCGGGGGTTTAATGAGGCATCATAGATGTACTTGCTTGGATTGCTTCCCTGTATTTATTTTGTTCTGTACGTAAGTTGGCGATCGGGCGCCCTTATGATGCCAATCGGCCAGTCTTGCTTTCTCTTCCGACGAGGGCGAGCAGGAAGCATATTCATGGCAGGTATCCAGGTATCATGTCGCCTCATCATAGACAGATACAACTGCCTGCTTATTACAGCTTCAGAGCTTCAGAATAGTTGTTACTAGAGTGCATGTATATTACCTGCAGGTTTGAGCCTTCGCATTATCCGTCGCATCACTGCCTGGCTGCCCCACAAATAATTTCTCCATCAAGCAACTTTGATCGCCATTGTAGTAATTTGGCACTCTGGAGAAAAACGTTTTTCCGAGCATGATAACAAACGCTGCAAAGTTTTCACTTCAGGAATATTTTGCTTAACTGGCAAACAACACAACTAAACCATGAACGAAAATGACTGGTGACATGCGTGCAGCGTGGAGGGGATGTACTGGAAAAGATGGTGGAGGAATGAGCAGCTAGCCATGGCTTTTCCGCCTCGGCGAAAGTTGGAGGCTGGGACAATCACACCGATTCGGGGTCTTGGTTGAGCCTTACGACAACTGTAAAGCCAAGGGAATTTTCACAGCTCTATCTTTCCCTGACTCTCTGTAGATTCACCGCCGTTGCAGACAGTAAAAGATGTTTCATGGCTGCCTTTTGTACTGGACGTAGCAGGCAGTGTGTGCCCCTCAGCCCTCACCAATTCACCACATAACTAATTACAGTGCCAAATGAGATGCCCTTAGGATCCGCTCATATCTGAACCTTGAAAACTCAGAAACTGCAAGCTACTGAACTTTGAAGACGTAAAATGTTATTATCCGGACCGAATGCCCTGCAGTGGGGTTTATCCTATCCGTGACCGCATCTGAAACCACGCCCGATCGGTGGGGCGACGTGCACTACGCCTAACACGGAGTCTTGCTCCCTCCCCGGGCAGCTACTTGGGCCATGCGCGGGCATATGCATGATGCGTGGAAGTTGGGTTCGCCAATCAGGGCCGAATCGTCGTCGTCCCCGACGGAGTGGGTTTGCCTCCTTCAAGAATCGAGCTTTCTGTTTTCAAGGAGCGACGTGATGTGCCGTGCCGGGACCATGGACTTCGTATTCCGCAGAGCATGGTGAACGGAGTCGGCACGAGGCAAGTAAAACAGATTAGTTGTGGCTTATTAGCTCGATTTTTTTTTTGAAATATATTAGTTCCAAGTTGCGATCGGGATAGAGGGTTATGTGCTTGTGCTTGTGCTTGTGTTTGTGTTTGTGTTACTGTGCTTGTGTTTTTTAAAGGGGCGAGAACTGTTATGTGGATAGGCCCCCAAGAGACGCAAAAGGGGGGACACCCGACACCGTACCGTACCAACGGAAAGAATGTCCCTGGACCAGGTGGCCGCGCCCTCTCGCCGCACCGCGCACACACCCAAACTCTGGTTAACGCCCCGAAGGCACGCTGCCACGAGGGGCCGCTACGCTGTGTCACCGTCTCACCGATGGGCATTGGTGGCTCCTGTGTGCGGTGTTGGGTGCGGAGTGGCGCTCCGGCTGCTGCTGAGGCATCTCCTCGTCTATCCATCCCATGTGGGCAAAGCGGCTTTGTGGTGGGCAACGGCCGACGGGCATGAACAGGTGAGAACGGAAGGGGGGGGGGGGGGGGGGGGGGGGGCAAAAGCTCTACGGGAAAAGGCCAACTCACGCGCCGCATGGCAGAGGCCCAAATCATGCGCCGTAATCCTTGTGGACTCACTTCTCTTATCTTCTCCCCGCGCGCTATGCTTTTTCTTTAACTCGTGCAACTGTGCAAGCGCGAAGGTTTTTGAGTAATTATTTAGTTTTTTTTTGGCAGGCAATAGTCGCACACATTAATTAATTATTATAATCATGCATTACAGCATACACCACACGGGGCGAAAAACTATTAACAAGAACACCATTCGGCTTGCCTAGGGCTGTCCCCCTCGGCTTGGCCTTTGTTTTAGGGCTTGTTCATGTTAAGATTATCGCATAGATTGTGCAGATAAGGATAAATAGAGTCCAGGTAGTTAGCTAGGCTTGCGCATCAAGTTGTAAAGAGGTAGGATTCTGTTTGTTGTAACCTGGTTGTTAGCTCCAGATTGTGGACGCAACAACCTCATATCTATACTATACATACAGAGGGCCGGCACCCATTGGATGCATCGAGCTAAACCATAATCCCTTCATAGTTTTTACATGGTAACAAGAGCCTAGTCGATCCAAGCCATGACTTCCGCTGCAACTTCCTCCATGACCTCTCCGTCCCTTTCATCCACCACCCTCGCCCTCGGGCAGTATCAGTCCGGCACGGCCGGCACCACCATCTCCACCTTCGCCGGCTCCACCTCATCGGGACTCTTTGTGAACCCGCCGATGGCCCAGATCGTCACCGTCAAGCTCAACCGAGATAACTATCTCCTCTGGAAGACTCAAGTCATCCCCATCCTTCGCGGCCACCAAATCTTGGGGTACGTCGATGGATCGCATCCTGCACCGGCGATGCTCGTCCCAGAGACAGAGGCGGCCGGTGCTCCCATGGTGGCCAACCCTGCGTACCTCCCGTGGTACACTCAGGATCAGCTGATCCTCTCTGCGCTCCTCTCCACGCTGTCACCCGAGGTTCTCTCACGCATCCTCGGGCTGACCTCCTCCGCCGCAGTTTGGGCTGCGGTTGAGAGGATGTTTGCATCGCACTCGCGCACTCATGTGACGCACATCCGGAGGCAACTCGCGCTCATCCAGAAGAAGGACATGAGCATGGCCGATTATTACGGCCGTGTGAAGTCTCTCGGCGATCAACTGGCGGCGGCCGGTAAGCCCCTTTCTGATGATGAGCTGATAACCTATCTCCTCACAGGTCTCGATCAGTCATACGAGGCTTTCACCACCTCCATCAATATGAATGGAGAGATGCCGTTGGATGAGCTCTACTCGCACATGATGGACTATGAGGCAGTCCGCGAGGCGTCCAATACCAGCTACCAGATCACTGCAAACGCCGCCACACGCGGCAATGGTGGATCAAACCGCGGCGGCAGAGGCCGCAACAACAGCAGCCGCGGTGGCTATCCAAACCAGGGGGGCAGAGGAGGCGCTCCCCAATATGGTGCTCCTGGTGGTCATCCAGGAGGTAATGGTGGCGGCGGGCATCGAAACGGACAGCACAACGCCGGCGGCTCCAAGCCAGTGTGCCAGATCTGTAGCAAGGTTGGCCATGTGGCCTACAAGTGCTACAACAGGTATAATGCAGATTACCAGGGAGTAGATCCTCGACAAGAGCAACCGCGCTTCGCCAACCACGTCAACACTGGTCATCAAGCTTTTGATCCCGCTTGGTACGTGGACTCAGGAGCTTCTGATCACATCACCAATGATCTAGAAAAGCTTCACATCAGGGAGCACTTCAACGGCAGGGAACAGGTTCACAACGCCAATGGATCTGGTATGGAAATCTCCCACGTTGGTGATTCTCGTATTATTATGCCGCATAATCAATCCTTAATCCTAAAAAATGTTCTTCTCGTACCACAAACACAAAAAAATCTTCTATCCGCCCATAGACTTACAAATGACAACAATGTTTCCATTGAACTGTTTCCTCATTTTTTTGTTGTCAAGGATCTGGCCACGAGGAGGGTACTGGCTCGCGGGCCGGTCAATGAAGATGGTCTCTATCCAATTTACGGCAGGCGTCCGAGTCAACATAGGGCTGCCCTGTCCATCTCCAGCAAGCCTAGTCACTCTCGATGGCATCGTCGCTTGGGCCATCCTTCATCCGTTATAGTCGATCATGTCCTTAGCCGTTTTTGTCTCCCTTATGGAGGTAGCTCAAATAAAGCATCAGTGTGCGATGCATGTCAACAAGGGAAAAGCCATCAGCTACCCTTTCCTCGTTCCAATAGAGTTTCCACTGTTCCTTTAGAACTTGTCTTCTCTGATGTTTGGGGACATGCTTGTCTCTCATCAGGAGGTTTTAAATATTATGTGAGTTTCATAGATGATTTTAGCAAGTTTACTTGGCTTTTTTGTCTCCGTAATAAAAAAGATGTTGAACAAGTTTTTCTTCAGTGGCAAGCTCATGTCGAACGCCTACTAAATCGCAAGGTTTTGCAACTTCAGTCTGACTGGGGGGGCGAATACCAAAAGATACATCCGTTCTTCCAGAAAATTGGCATTGCACACCATGTATCCTGCCCACACACTCACCAACAGAATGGATCTGCCGAGAGAAAACATCGCCATATAGTTGAAACAGGCCTCACTTTATTAGCTCAAGCTTCTATGCCAATCAGGTTCTGGGACGAGGCATTCAAGACCGCTTGCTTCCTCATTAATCGTATGCCCAGTAAAACCATCAATATGGAAACGCCTCTTGAACGTCTCTTCCAGGAAAAACCTGATTATTCCTTCCTCAAAACCTTTGGCAGCGCGTGTTGGCCCTGCCTCCGGCCATACAATAACAGAAAGCTTCAATTTCGGTCCAAGCGATGTGTTTTTCTTGGCTACAGTACCTTACATAAGGGCTACAAGTGCCTCCATATCTCCTCTGGTCGAGTTTACGTCTCACGCAATGTGGTATTCGATGAAGACGTGTTTCCCTACTCCGATATTATGCCCCCAACCACACCCGCCGCTCTTCATGATCAACTTCTGTTGTCACCTACGTTGTTCCCCTACTCCTCGTATTCATCTGATAATGCGGCTAGTAATCAGGGTCACCAATCTAGGGCTGATTTTTATTCTAATCCTGTCGCACGTGATCTGTTTGTTCCTTCCATGCAGGTCAGCCCATCTCCAGGCGATGTTTCGCCTCGCACGCACGACGATCCTGAACCAGCCTCTTCGCCTGGGCCATCTTCTCCCGTTGGGCCTCGCGGCTCCTCATCCCCAGTTGAGGCCCATGATCAGGCGTCTCCTTCATCTGGCACTGCCTCGCCGCCGTGTGATGAAGCACCACCGCCTGAGGCGTCGCATCGCTATGCCACTCGCCTCCGCGACAATACCTGGCGTCCCAAGGTTGTTACTGATGGCACCGTTCCCTACGGTCCTCCCGTCGACGGCACCAAGCCTCCCTGGCTATTACAGAGCCTCGCTCGCACCTGGAGGCCGCCACTGATCAGAACTGGCGCCGCGCCATGGATGAGGAGTATCAGGCTCTCCTGGATAATCGCACCTGGCACCTAGTTCCGCCTCCGCCGCGCTGCAACCTGATTGATTGTCGATGGGTTTTCAAGCTCAAGCATCGTGCCGATGGCACTATTGATCGGTATAAGGCGCGCCTGGTCGCTAAAGGTTTTAAGCAACAATTTGGTGTTGATTATGCTGAAACTTTCAGTCCGGTCATCAAACATGCTACGATCCGTTTGGTTCTTTCTCTAGCACTGTCTCGTGGCTGGTGTCTTCGTCAACTCGACGTTCAGAATGCCTTCTTGCATGGTTTTCTTGAGGAAGCTGTCTACATGCGCCAACCACCTGGTTATGTCAGTACAACTTTTCCGCGTCATGTTTGCAAACTGGACAAGTCGTTATATGGCCTGAAACAGTCTCCTCACGCATGGTTTTCCCGCCTCAGTATTAAATTGTTGTCCCTTGGTTTTCGGGCTTCACGGGCTGACAGCTCGCTCTTCGTCTATGAGCAAGGGGGAGTCACTATCTATATGCTCATCTACGTTGATGATATCATCTTAGCAAGCTCCTCTACCCGTGCTGGCACTGAACTCATTGCAGCATTGCGCTGCTTTTGCAGTAAAAGACCTTGGTGAGCTTCATTATTTCTTGGGGATAGAGGTGACACGCTCCCAAGACTCGATCACACTCAAGCAGGCCAAGTATGCCAACGATCTGTTGAACAAGGAGGCCATGATGAGCTGCAAACCAGTTCCAACACCTATGTGCACCTCAGAAAAGTTGAGTAGAGATGAAGGAAAAAGGCTTTCTGAAAAAGAGACAACAAGGTTCAGAAGTGTCGTCGGGGCACTGCAATACTTAACCTTAACTAGGCCAGACATTGCCTTTGCTGTAAACAAGGTGTGTCAGTTTATGCATTCTCCTACAGAACAGCACTGGGGTGCAGCCAAGCGAATCCTTCGCTATATCAGAGGAACTATGGATGTTGGTCTAAAAATCAGAAAAACTTCTTCATCTCTATTGAGTGCCTTTTCGGATGCCGATTGGGCAGGATCAGTAGACGATCGACGCAGCACAAGTGGCTTCGTGATTTTCTATGGAGGCAACCTAGTGTCCTGGAGTGCAAGGAAGCAGGCAACAGTGTCTCGGTCCTCGACTGAAGCAGAGTACAAATCATTGGCCAACGCCACAGCAGAGATCATCTGGTTTCAGTCATTGCTTCAGGAGCTGGGTGTCAGTCAAAGGCAAACTCCAGTGTTATGGTGTGACAATTTGGGAGCTACGTACTTGTCAGCCAACCCTGTTTTTCATGCTCGAACGAAGCATATCGAAATCGATTTTCATTTTGTTCGAGAAAGGGTGGCTGAGAAGGCATTGCAAATCAGGTTTGTATCCACCAATGACCAGCTGGCTGATGGACTAACAAAACCTATCACTGCACAGCAACTCCGACGACTTTGTAACGATCTCAATCTTGGACGATGAGATCGAGGGGGAGTGTTAAGATTATCGCATAGATTGTGCAGATAAGGATAAATAGAGTCCAGGTAGTTAGCTAGGCTTGCGCATCAAGTTGTAAAGAGGTAGGATTCTGTTTGTTGTAACCTGGTTGTTAGCTCCAGATTGTGGACGCAACAACCTCATATCTATACTATAAATACAGAGGGCCGGCACCCATTGGATGCATCGAGCTAAACCATAATCCCTTCATAGTTTTTACAGTTCAGCTACGCCCTCAGTACAACCTGTCATACTTTGTTTGTGCGTGTGTGTGGTGTGAACTTGTACTTGTTTGTTGAAACTCAGTGGCTCGGATGTTGTGCTTTACTATAAAACGGATGAAAGGCTTTTTCGGTATAAGAACACCATTCATCCTAATATGAAAACTATACTTATAGCAATCCAATGCGTCATATAATTGGCCTGCGATTAATTTTAGACACCTCGAAACCCTTCGTAAGCCTGGCGATGCTCAACACCTTCTTTAGATCAACCAGAGGAGATCAATCAAAGTTTTTCTTTGCAAAAAAAGAGGAAGATATAAAATAATAGTCAGTCACCAAACTATTTGCCTTATGAATGGCATACCAATATAAAGACAGGCAGGACATGCCCTCAATTCCACTTCTTCTTCAATACTAGTGCAACACCCAATAGTGTCCCACAATGACATGATGATACTTCCAGCAGAGTTCGTAGCGACAAGACCACGCTACTAGCGCTCATACTTTCCACATAACTACTTTATTTTGTACTCTCTATATTTTAAAATATAGTTTATTTTTATTTTTTGTGAGAAAAACTTTTGATCTATTCATCACTGTCAAGACAGTACAAAGAACACCGAAAGTAAAAAATTACATCCATATTCATAGACCACCTAGCGACGACTACGAGCATAGAAACGAGCCGAAGACACGCCACCGTCATGATCCCTTCCTTCGGAGCGGGGCAAACATTGTAGTAGATAGTCGGGAAATCGTCGTGCTAAGACCCCACAGGACCAGCACAACAGAACAACAACGCCCTGATAAAGAGAAGCCTAGAACGAAAGGATCCAACCTGTAGACACATGAACGTAGATGAACGAAGACCGGAAGGAAGCATATCCACCGAAGGCAAACATCGATTAAATCGAACATAGATGTGGACATGGGCTAGGCAGGAAGAACCTTATTCTATCGTCACAGAGTCGATGCCGCCTCGCCTCTTGAGTAAGACACAAACCCTAACAAAACTCAAAATACAGCTAAAAACAGAGCCATCCCACCGGCAAGCGCTAGAATCCACTGCGCCTACATGGCCCTAAGACCACAAGAGACGAGGGAGACCAGCAGCAGCACTGGTGGGAGGCTGGTCAAACCCTACAGCCTGGTTGCCTTGGATCACGAGCGAAGGGGTACAGGGAGGAAATATATAGCGTATATTATTTTTGAGTAACTCCAAAAAACCTAGCTTATATTAGACTCTCTACATTTAAAATTATAGCGCATATGCGTTTTGAGTTTATAAACTTTGACCATATTTATATGAAAATTTTCCATATCACGGGCATATATTAGATCCATCATGAATTATATTATTCATATTTATTATTTGGTATTATAGATATAATATTTTATTATAAACTTATTTAAACTTTACAATGAAGGAAAAATTCCCTAGAGGCAACAATAATGTTGTTATTTATATTTTCTTATGTCTTGATAAATTTTTATTATTCATGCTAGAATTGTATTAACCGGAAACTTAGTACATGTGTGAATACACAGACAAAACAGAGTGGCCCTAGTATGCCTCTACTTGATTAGCTCCTTAATCGAAGATGGTCATGTTTCCTAACCATGGACATGTGTTGTCATTTCACGAACGGGATCAAATCATTAGAGAATGATGTGATGGACAAGACCCATTCGTTAGCTTAGCATAATGATCACTAAGTTTTATTGCTATTACTTTCTTCATGACTTATACATATTCATCTGACTATGAGATTATGCAACTCCCGAATACCGGAGGAACACCTTGTGTGCTATCAAACGTCGCAACGTAACTGTGTGATTATAAAGATGCTTTGCAGGTGTTTCTGAAGGTGTTTGTTGGGATGGCATAGATCAAGATTAGGATTTGTCACTCCAAGTATCGGAGAGGTATCTCTGGGCCCTCTCGGTAATGCACATCACTATAAGCCTTGCAAGCAATGTGACTAATGAGTTAGTTGCGGGATGATGCATTACGGAATGAGTAAAGAGACTTGCTGGTAACGATATTGAACTGTTGGGGAACGTAGTGATTTCAAAATTTTCCTACGCACACGCAAGATCATGGTGATGCATAGCAACGAGAGGGGAGAGTGTGTCCACGTACCCTCGTAGACCGAAAGCGCAAGCGTTAGCACAACACGATTGATGTAGTCGTACGTCTTCATGATCCGACCGATCAAGTACCGAACGCACGACACCTCCGAGTTCTGCACACGTTCAACTCGATGACGTCCCTCAAACTCCGATCCAGCCGAGTGTTGAGGGAGAGTTTCGTTAGCACGATGGCGTGGTGACGATGATGATGTTCTACCGACGCAGGGCATCGCCTAAGCACCGCTATGATATGATTGAGGTGGATTATGGTGGAGGGGGGCACCGCACACGGCTAAGAGATCAAGAGGTCAATTGTTGTGTCTATGGGGTTCCCCCTCCTCCGTATATAAAGGGGGAAGGAGGAGAGGGCCGACCAAGGGGGTGGCGCGCCCTAGGAGGGGGAAACCTACTCCAAGTAGGTTTGCCCCTCCCTTTCCTAGTCCAAGAAGGAGGGGGAAGGAAGGAGTGGGAGAGGGGAAAGGCAAGGGGGGCGCCGCCCCCCTTTCCTTGTCCTATTTGGACTGAAGGGGAGGGGGCGCGCCTCTTGCCCTGGCCGGCCCCTCTCTCTCTCCACTAAGTCCCAACAAGGCCCATTAGTTTCCGAGGGGGGCGGGGGGGGGGGGGTTCCGGTAACCCCTGGTACTCCGATAAATGTCCGAAACCTTCCGGAACCTTTCCAGTGTCCAAACATAGTCGTCCAATATATCGATCTTTACGTCTCGACCATTTCGAGACTCCTCGTCATGTCCGTGTTCACATCCGGGACTCCGAACTACCTTCGGTACACCAAAACATATAAACTCATAATATAACCGTCATCTAACTTTAAGCGTGCGGACCCTACGGGTTCGAGAACTATGTAGACATGACCGAGACACGTCTCCGGTCAATAACCAATAGCGGAACCTAGATGCTCATATTGGCTCCTACATATTCTATGAAGATCTTTATCGGTCAAACCGCATAACAACATACGTTGTTCCCTTTGTCATCGGTATGTTACTTGCCCGAGATTGGATCGTCGGTATCTCAATACCTAGTTCAATCTCGTTACCGACAAGTCTCTTTACTCGTTTTGTAATACATCATCTCACAATTAACTCATTAGTCACAATGATTGCAAGGCTTAAGTGATGTGTATTACCGAGTGGGCCCAAAGATACCTCTCCGACAATCGGAGTGACAAATCCTAATCTCGAAATACGCCAACCCAACAAGTACCTTCGGAGACACCTGTAAAGCACCTTTATAATCACCCAGTTACGTTGTGACGTTTGGTAGCACAGAAAGTGTTCCTCTGGTAAACGGGAGTTGCATAGTCTCATAGTTATAAGAACATGTATAAGTCATGAAGAAAGCAATAGCAACATACTAAACGATCAAGTGCTAAGCTAACAGAATGGGTCAAGTCAATCACATCATTCTCCTAATGATGTGATCCCGTTAATCAAATGACAACTCTTTGTCTATGGTTAGGAAACATAACCATCTTTGATCAATGAGCTAGTCAAGTAGAGGCATACTAGTGACACTCTGTTTGTCTATGTATTCACACATGTATTATGTTTCCGGTTAATACAATTCTAGCATGAATAATACACATTTATCATGATATAAGGAAATAAATAATAACTTTATTGTTGCCTCTAGGGCATATTTCCTTCAGTCCCCCACTTGCACTAGAGTCAATAATCTAGTTCACATCGCCATGTGATTTAATACCAATAGTTCACATCACCATGTGATTAACACCCATAGTTCACATCGACATGTGACCAACACCCAAAGGGTTTACTAGAGTCAATAATCTAGTTCACATCGCTATGTGATTAACACCCAAAGAGTGATCATGTTTTGCTTGTGAGAGAAATTTAGTTAACGGGTCTGCCAAATTTAGATCCGTATGTATTTTGCAAATTTCTATGTCTACAATGCTCTGCATGGAGCTAATTTAGCTAATTGCTCCCACTTTCAATATGTATTCAGATTTAGACTTAGAGTCATCTAGATGAGTGTCAAAACTTGCATCGACGTAACCCTTTACGACGAACCTTTTTTCACCTCCATAATCGAGAAACATATCCTTATTCCACTAAGGATAATTTTGACCGACGTTCAGTGATGTACTCCTAGATCACTATTGTACTCCCTTGCTAAACACAGTGTAGGGTATACAACAGATCTGGTACACAGCATGGCATACTTTATGAAACCTATGGCTGAGGCATAGGGAATGACTTTCATTTTCTTTTTATCTTCTGCCATGGTCGGGTTTTGGGTCTTACTCAATTTCACACCTTGTAACACAGGCAAGAACTCTTTCTTTGATTGTTCCATTTTGAACTACTTCAAAATCTTGTCAAGGTATGTACTCATTGAAAAACTATAGGATCTATAAGTAGATGTGTCTAGAGGGGGTGATTAGACACATAATGCTCAAGTTGCAATTTTTAAGCTTTTTCGGTTTAAGTGGAGTTTAGGAACAATTTCAACACACTCAATACATATCAAGCAAGCATGCAAAGAGTATATGAGCAGCGGAATGTAAAGCATGCAACTTGCAAGAATGTAAAGGGAAGGGTTTGGAGAGATCAAACGCAATTGGAGACACAGATGTTTTTCCCGTGGTTCGGATATGTGGTGCTATCCTACATCCACGTTGATGGAGACTTCAACCCCCAAAGGGTAACAGTTGCGCGAGTCCACACAGGGCTCCACCCAAGGGTAACGGTTGCGCGAGTCCACACAGGGCTCCACCCACGAAGGGTCCATGAAGAAGCAACCACCCACAAAGGGTCCATGAAGAAGCAACCTTGTCTATCCCACCATGGCCATCGTCCACACAGGACTTGCCTCACTAGCGGTAGATCTTCATGAAGTAGGCGATCTCCTTGCCCTTACAAACTCCTTGGTTCAACTCCACAATCTTGTAGGAGGCTCCCAAGTGACACCTAGCCAATCTAGGAGACACCACTCTCCAAGAAGTAACAAATGGTGTGTAGGTAATGAACTCCTTGCTCTTGTGCTTCAAATGATAGTCTCCCCAACACTCAACTCTCTCTCATAGGATTTGGATTTGGTGGAAAGAAAGTTTGAGTGGAAAGCAACTTGGGAGGCTAGAGATCAAGATTCATATGGTAGGAATGGAATATCTTGGTCTCAACACATGAGAAGGTGGTTCTCTCTCAGAACATATGAGTTGGAATGGTGTGTGTGTTCTGATGGCTCTCTCTTCGAATGAGGAGGAGGTGGAGGGGTATATATAGCCTCCACACAAAATCCAACCGTTACACAGTTTTCCAATCTCGGTGGGACCGAATCAATAAGCTCGGTCGGACCGAAAATGTAAACCTAGTGACCGTTAGTGATTTTTGGTGGGACCGACTGGATCAACTCGGTGGGACCGATGTGCTAGGGTTAGGGTAAATCCAAAACTCGGTTTGACCGATTACTCAAACTCGGTGGGACCGATTTGGGTAATAAGTGAAACTGAGATTTGATCAAGCAAACTCGGTGGGACCGATTGCATATCTCGGTGGGACCAAGAATATTGCAATGGGTAACAGAGAGTTTGCAAGCCCATCTCGGTGAGACCGAGATCCCATCGGTGAGACCGAACTGATTAGGGTTTGGAAGTGGCTTATGACAAGTGAAACTCGGTGGCGCCGGATAGGAAGAATCGGTAGGACCGAGTTTGGCTTAGGGTTTAGGTCATATGTGGATATGGGAAAGTAGTTGAGGGTTTTGGAGCATATCACTAAGCACATGAAGCAAGAGGCTCATTAAGCAACACCTCATCCCTCCTTAATAGTATTGGCTTTTCCTAAAGACTCAATGTGATCTTGGATCACTAAAATATAAAATGAAGAGTCTTGAGCTTGAAGCTTTAGCCAATCCTTTGTCCTTAGCATCTTGAAGGAGTTCCCACAACCTTTAGTCCATGCCACTCCATTGTTGAACTTATCTGAAACATGCTAGATCGAAATGTTAGTCCAACAAGAGATATGTTGTCATCAATTATCAAAACCACATAGGGAGCACTTGTGCTTTCAATCTCCCCCTTTTTTGTAATTGATGGCAACATACATCAAAGCTTTAGATAAAGATATAAAGAACAGCAAGTAAAGCTTTGGAAGAACATGTAACAAGCATAGACTCTCCCTACATGTATGCACTCATGTAAATATGAAATATAGAGACATGTGAGAGAGCATAACCATGACAGAGTAGGCAATGTGTTACATGCATCTTGGCCATATGCATCAGAGAAAAAGATTATCAAGGAAAATACCTTCATGCTCATGAGTCCTTCTTGCAAACAGTATGTACATAAGCAAGAACTCCTCATACTCATGATTTTGATGCATATACTTACCTTGTGGTCTTGAGTTGGCTTAGGATGGAATGAACCTGCACAAACAAGGTTAGGTAACATAGGTGCATCCACTAGCCAGAGCAAACAAAAGAAACCACAAGAATACCAAGACTGGGATGACATGTAGAGAGTGAGTACAAGGTACCACATTGAATTCAACATGTCCCCAAGAATAAAGATATGCAATGAATTTGACTGATTTCTTTCCCTTAGGTGTCTTGCTCCCCCTGAATCGTACATGGGATATTGGGAGAAGATAGGAAACAGAAAATCAGAGCTGAAAGATATGAATAGAACTTAATTCAAATGAGTTCATATGAACATGTCTTTCCCCCAAAAGGACATGCGGCATCTCTCCTCTTGAACATCAAGCATCTGGGATCCTTGAGTATTATCTCCCCCTTGGAGATTTCTTTCTCCCCCTTAATATATGGGATCCTTGAGTATTCTCTCCCCCTGATGATAAGCTTTGATGTGATCTCTCTCTCCCCCTTTGACATCAATTTCCAAGAAGGTTTTTCCTGGAATCCATCGAATAGGTTTGGTCCTTGAGATTCAGCATAAAGCAGTGAATAAAACTGTGATGCTTGTAGAGGACAAGATTCATTGAGTGGAGCTGGATGAGAGGAAATATAGAGTATGTGGCAAGCTGTTTTTCCTGTTGCAAAATCGGTGGCACCGAGTGGCATGTTTCGGTGGTACCGAAGGGATTCGGTTGGACCGAAAATGGCAATTCGGTGAAACCGAGTTCATCACAGAGAAAAACACTTGTCACCTCAGCTCACTAGTCAAGTAAGATCTCACAAAGATTTGCAATGAATTAGCTGAAAGATTTGCAAGGAATTTGATGCAGAACAAAAACCAAAAAGAAAAGAGTGAAAGTTTCTAGATGAAGTTTCTTTTTTGTTTGAAAAAGAAGGAAACAAATATGCAAGGGACAAATGCAATAACTCAAAAAAGAGCACATGAGAACTTCATCTAGAATTGGGCGGTGACATAGTCACCTATGTTAGAGTATATTGACTTAGGAGTCAAGTGAGGACACTTGATCATAGGTCATACTCATCGTTTAAGCTCAAAATGGGGTTACCATTTTTCGTTTAAGCATCTTGATGTATTCACATCTTGTTGAGTTGCTTTGACTCATGTCTTGGAGTAAAGCTTCTCTAAGATGGAATAACATACCTTGGGTGGTGGTGTGGTTCTTGCTCATGTAGTTGAACTTGTGTGGGTGCTCAAGGTTGATGTAGTTCATCAAGAGTTGGGAGCACCACTTGGAGTTTGAGTTCATCTACCTACATGGGTTAGTTCTTGCAAGGAAGAGCACTTGTGTATCCAAAAATTACAATCATGAAGCTTAACATAGAATTTGTCAAAGGATATGTTTGAGTGGTTTTGTGCTTCCCTGTCTTCAACCACTATTGTGTAGAGTCTTGGTGATGTAGAGATTGCTCAAGATATGAGTGAGTCGCAATCTCATGGAATTAGATTCAACCAAGCACCTACATGGGTTAGACAACATGCAAGGTGCAAATATATCCAAGACATAAGATAGTTATCATAAGAGATATATCATGGATTAGTCATAAGCTCATGTCTTGCATGTATCCATGAGTTTCTACTCCAAGTTCGAAGCATCAATGATGTTCAATTCTCCTCTCAACCTGCAAAACACTTTCTCATCAAGTGCTTTAGTAAATATATCCGCTAATTGCTTGTCGTTGCGAACATGCTTAAGATTGATGTCACCCTTAGCAATATGATCTCGAATGAAATGATGACGAACTTCAATATGCTTAGTTCGAGAATGTTGTACAGGATTATGACCAATTTTGATAGCACTTTCATTGTCACAAAGCAGTGGAACATGTTTCACATAAATCCCATAATCTTTAAGAGTTTGGGTCATCCAAAGTAATTGAGCGCAACATGAACCAGCGGCAATGTATTCCGCTTCGGCAGTGGATAAGGATACCGAGTTTTGTTTCTTGGAAGACCAAGACACAAGAGATCTGCCAAGAAATTGACAAGTACCCGAAGTGGACTTTCTATCAACCTTGTCTCCGGCATAATCCGAGTCGGAATAGCCAACAAGATCAAAAGAAGACCTCTTAGGATACCAAATGCCAAAATTTGGTGTATGGATTAAATATCTCACTATCCTTTTCACAGCCTTAAGATGACAATCTTTAGGAGCAGCTTGATATCGTGCACACATGCACACACTTAGCATAATATCGGGACGTGAAGCACATAGGTATAACAATGAACCAATCATAGAGCGATAAACCTTTTGATCAACAGGTTCACCATCTTTGGTCAAATCATTATGTCCACTAGTAGGCATGGGTGTAGACATACCTTTGCATTCTTGCATATTGAACTTCTTGAATAAGTTCTTGGTGTACTTTGTTTGAGAGACAAATGTACCTTCCTTAGTTTGCTTGATTTGCAACCCGAGAAAGAATTTGAGTTCACTCATCATAGACATCTCAAACTTCTCTGACATTAGCTTTCCGAACTTTTCACTAAAGAGAGGGTTAGTTGAACCAAATATGATATCATCAACATAAATTTGGCATACAAATAGTTCTCCATTAACCCTTTTAGTAAAAAGAGTAGAATCAATTTTACCAATTTCAAAACCACTTGTAGTAAGGAACTTGGTCAAGCATTTATACCATGCTCTAGGAGCTTGTTTAAGACCATAAAGAGCTTTGTGAAGTTTTTAAACATGATTTGGTTTCTTAGGATTGACAAAGCCGGGAGGTTGTTTGACATAAACTTCCTCCTCTATTTCACCATTTAGAAAAGCACTTTTAATGTCCATTTGGTACAAGGTGATATTATGGTGATTAGCATAGGCAAGCAAGATGAAAATGGACTCAAGTCTAGCAACGGGAGCATACGTCTCACCATAGTCCATACCTTCGACTTGTGTGTACCCTTGGGCGACGAGACATGCTTTGTTGCAAACCACTTGTCCATCTTCATCTTGCTTGTTGCGAAACACCTATTTGGTACCAATGATGTTGTGGTTGTTGTCGGGCTTCTCAACCAATGTCCAAACTTGGTTTCTCTCAAAATTATGTAGCTCTTCATGCATAGCGTTTATCCAATCCGGATCTTCCAATGCTTCTTCAACCTTCATAGATTCAATGCTAGAGATGAATGAATAGTTTTCACAAAAGTTAGCTAAACGAGTTTTTGAGCGAGTGATTCTCCCGGTTTGTATACCATTGAGGATTTGCTCGACGGGATGATCTTTGGCAATTCTTGCTCGAACTCGTGAGAGCTTTTGCTTGGGTCTTCGTTGAACATCTTCTTCATCTTGTTCTTCTTCTTGGCCTTCTTCATTGTTGACGTCGTCGTTCTCTTGTCGTGGTGGAGAAGGAGGTTGTTGATGTTCATCTTGATGTACTTCCTCGTTTTCTTCATCTTGGTGTGTCCCACTTGTGGATGCTTCCGTGTCGATTCTTGGTTCACCTTGTCGTGAAGTAGAAGCTTCCACTTGGACGGATGAAGTACTCTCCTTCACCTCCGTTGGACGAATTTTGCTGATGGACAAGTCTTGAATTGCTTCTGAAGAGTCTTTGTCTCCTACATCAATTGGCAATTGCTCTACTTGCGAGCCATTAGATTCATCAAACTTCACATCTACCGTCTCTTCAACCTTTCGGGTGAAATTGTTATAGACACGGTAAGTGTGAGAGTTTTAGCCATAACCAAGTAGAAAACCTTCATGAGTTTTAGGAGCAAACTTTGAACGACGATGCTTATCAAGAATGTAGCACTTTGAGCCGAATACTCGAAAATATCCAACTTGGGGTTTGTTACCGGTGAGAAGCTCGTATGCCGTCTTGCCGAGTAGCTTGTGAAGATATAAGCGATTTGTTGCGTGACAAGCTGTCTCAACCGCTTCTGCCCAAAAGTGCTTTGGCGTCTTGTATTCATCAAGCATTGTTCTTGCCATTTCGATGAGAGTCCGGTTCTTCCTCTCAATAACTCCATTTTGTTGAGGTGTGTACGTAGCCGAGAACTCGTGTGAAATCCCTTCTTTGTCAAGAAAGGTGTCCATATTTGCGTTCTTGAACTCCGTTCCATTGTCACTCCGAACCTTCTTGATCTTCACATCAAACTGATTTTGGGCCTTCCTAGCGAAGTTTCTGAAGATCTTCTGGACCTGCGACTTGTCATTAAGAAAGAACACCCACGTAAATCTTGAAAAATCATCAACTATAACTAGACCAAAAGAATTTCCACCGAGACTCTTGTAGGCGTTGGGACCAAAAAGATCCATGTGAAGTAGCTCGAGTGGCCTCCTTGTGGTCATGATGTTCTTCACGGGATGTCTTCCTCCAACCTGTTTACCTGCTTGACAAGCACTGCAAAGTCTATCCTTATCAAATATGACATCGTTAACTCCAAGGATATGATTTCCTTTAATAAGCTTGTCAAGGTTTCTCATGCCAACGTGACCTAGTCGTCTATGCCACAACCAACCTTTTGAGATTTAGCAACAAAGCAAGTTTTAGGTTATGCCTTTTTAGAGAAATCGACAATGTAAAGATCACCTCTACGCATACCCGTAAAGACCATTTTATGATTGTCTCGACGAAATACTTGGCAATCTACCTCAGTAAATAGGACATTCAAACCGAAATCAGCAAGTCTAGATACTGAAAGTAAGTTGTAGCCAAGAGATTCAACGAGCATGACATTTTGAATGGAACTATCATGTGAGATGGCCACCTTACCAAGGCCAACCACTTTACCCTTTGAATTATCACCAAAGGTGACATATTTTCGAGGGCCGTTGTTTTCAGCAAGCTCACGAAACATCTCTTCATCTCCGGTCATATGATCAGTACATCCACTATCAAGAACCCATTCCTTTCCTCCTGATTCATATCCCCGAAGATTTGCCATAAGACCAAAATGTCTCATTGCATCATCAAGATTGAAGTCACTATCATCATCATCATAATATTCATGTTCATCATGATCTTGTGACTCATCATTTCCTAGAGAGGGTAATTCATTAGATAAATGATCAAAGTGGTTACTTTTATGAATTCTTATAGCTTTGAATATGATATCATTAATGATTCCAACATCTCCTTTAGCATGCTTAAGATTGGCAAGTTCAAAAAGACATTTACCAAAACTGGGATCACTAGAGTTCATCTTACTCAAGACAATAGATTTATGGAGAATTTCATCCAAAGTTTTCAAGGAATGATTGGGAAATCGTTCCTCAAGAAATTTCCATATAGTATAGGCACAATTTTGAGTAGGCAAGCTAGCAATCAAATTTTTGGGCAATCCTCTAATGATGAGCTCAATAGTTCTAAGATTGCGAATCATGTCAATGTCTTCATCTAGGGTGGGATGCAAAGGATTAATATGAGGTGCACAAGGGCTAGCAATATACTTGTTCAAATGATATTGATTGAAGATTACAAGCATCTCATTTTTCCACTCATGAAAATACTCTCCCTCAAGAATAGGCACTCTATTTCTAAGACTCCCTAATGTAGACACATCCATCTTCCTCCAATGGTGATTAAACCAAGGCAATGGAGACCAAAGCTCTGATACCACTTGTAGGATCTAGAAGTAGATGTGTCTAGAGGGGGGTGATTAGACACATAATGCTCAAGTTGCAATTTTTAAGCTTTTTCGGTTTAAGTGGAGTTTAGGCACAATTTCAACACACTCAATACATATCAAGCAAGCATGCAAAGAGTATATGAGCAGCGGAATGTAAAGCATGCAACTTGCAAGAATGTAAAGGGAAGGGTTTGGAGAGATCAAACGCAATTGGAGACACAGATGTTTTTCCCGTGGTTCGGATAGGTGGTGCTATCCTACATCCACGTTGATGGAGACTTCAACCCACAAAGGGTAACGGTTGCGCGAGTCCACACAGGGCTCCACCCAAGGGTAACGGTTGCGCGAGTCCACACAGGGCTCCACCCATGAAGGGTCCACGAAGAAGCAACCACCCACAAAGGGTCCACGAAGAAGCAACCTTGTCTATCCCACCATGGCCATCGTCCACACAGGACTTGCCTCACTAGCGGTAGGTCTTCACGAAGTAGGCGATCTCCTTGCCCTTACAAACTCCTTGGTTCAACTCCACAATCTTGTCGGAGGCTCCCAAGTGACACCTAGCCAATCTAGGAGACACCACTCTCCAAGAAGTAACAAATGGTGTGTAGGTAATGAACTCCTTGCTCTTGTGCTTCAAATGATAGTCTCCCCAACATTCAATTCTCTCTCATAGGATTTGGATTTGGTGGAAAGAAGGTTTGAGTGGAAAGCAACTTGGGAGGCTAGAGATCAAGATTCATATGGTAGGAATGGAATATCTTGGTCTCAACACATGAGAAGGTGGTTCTCTCTCAGAACATATGAGTTGGAATGGTGTGTGTGTTCTGATGGCTCTCTCTTCGAATGAGGAGGAGGTGGAGGGGTATATATAGCCTCCACACAAAATCCAACCGTTACATAGTTTTCCAATCTCGGTGGGACCGAATCAATAAGCTCGGTCGGACCAAAAATGTAAACCTAGTGACCGTTAGTGATTTTCGGTGGGACCGACTGGATCAACTCGGTGGGACCGATGTGCTAGGGTTAGGGTAAATCCAAAACTCGGTTTGACCGATTACTCAAACTCGGTGGGACCGATTTGGGTAATAAGTGAAATTGAGATTTGATCAAGCAAACTCGGTGGGACCGATTGCATATGTCGGTGGGACCGAGAATATGGCAATGGGTAACAGAGAGTTTGCAAGCCCATCTCGGTGAGACCGAGATCCCATCGGTGAGACCGAACTGATTAGGGTTTGGAAGTGGCTTATGACAAGTGAAACTCGGTGGCGCCGGATAGGAAGAATCGGTAGGACCGAGTTTGGCTTAGGGTTTAGGTCATATGTGGATATGGGAAAGTAGTTGAGGGTTTTGGAGCATATCACTAAGCACATGAAGCAAGAGGCTCATTAAGCAACACCTCATCCCTCCTTAATAGTATTGGCTTTTCCTAAAGACTCAATGTGATCTTGGATCACTAAAATATAAAATGAAGAGTCTTGAGCTTGAAGCTTTAGCCAATCCTTTGTCCTTAGCATCTTGAAGGAGTTCCCACAACCTTTAGTCCATGCCACTCCATTGTTGAACTTATTTGAAACATGCTAGATCGAAATGTTAGTCCAACAAGAGATATGTTGTCATCAATTATCAAAACCACCTAGGGAGCACTTGTGCTTTCAAAAACTTATCAAGCGTCTTGATCTATCTCTATAGATCTTGATGCTCAATATGTAAGCAGCTTCACCGAGGTCTTTATTTGAAAAACTCCTTTCAAACACTCCTTTATGCTTTGCAGAATAATTCTACATTATCTTCGATCAACAATATGTCATTCACATATACTTATTAGAAATGTTGTAGTGCTCCCACTCACTTTCTTGTAAATACAGGCTTCACCGCAAGTCTGTATAAAACTATATGCTTTGATTAACTCATCAAAGCGTATATTCCAACTCCGAGATGCTTGCACCAGTCCATAGATGGATCGCTGGAGCTTGAACATTTTGTTAGCACCTTTAGGATCGACAAAACTTTCTAGTTGCATCATATACAACTCTTCTTTAATAAATCCATTAAGGAATGTAGTTTTGTTTATCCATTTGCCAGATTTCATAAAATGTGGCAATTGCTAACATGATTCGGACATACTTAAGCATAGATACGAGTGAGAAACTCTCATCGTAGTCAACACCTTGAACTTGTCGAAAACCTTTTGCGACAATTCTAGCTTTGTAGATAGTAACACTACTATCAGCGTCCGTCTTCCTCTTGAAGATCCATTTAATCTCAATGGCTCGCCGATCTTTGGGCAAGTCAATCAAAGTCCATACTTTGTTCTTATACATGGATCTCATCTCAGATTTCATGGCCTCAAGCCATTTCGCGGAATCTGGGCTCATCATCGCTTCCTCATAGTTCGTAGGTTCGTCATGGTCAAGTAACATGACCTTCAGAACAGGATTACCGTACCACTCTGGTGCGGATCTCACTCTGGTTTACCTACGAGGTTCGGTAGTAACTTGATCTGAAGTTACATGATCATCATCATTAGCTTCATCACTAATTGGTGTAGTAGTCACAGGAACAGATTTCTGTGATGAACTACTTTCCAATAAGGGAGTAGGTACAGTTACCTCATCAAGTTCTACTTTCCTCCCACTCACTTCTTTCGAGAGAAACTCCTTCTCTAGAAAGGATCCATTCTCAGCAATGAATATCTTGCCTTTGGATCTGTGATAGAAGGTGTACCCAACATTTTCTTTTGGGTATCCTATGAAGACGCAGTTCTTCGATTTGGGTTTGAGCTTATCAGGTTGAAACTTTTTCACATAAGCATTGCAACCTCAAACTTTAAGAAACGACATCTTAGGTTTCTTGCCAAACCATAGTTCATACGGTGTCGTCTCAACGGATTTAGATGGTGCCCTATTTAACGTGAATGTAGTTGTCTCTAATGCATAACCCCAAAACAATAGTAGTAAATCGGTAAGAGACATCATAGATGGCACCATATCTAATAAAGTACGGTTACGACGTTCGGACACACCATTACACTGTGGTGTTCCAGGTGGCGTGAGTAGTGAAACTATTTCACATTGTTTTAACTGAAGGCGAAACGCGTAACTCAAATATTTTACTTCTGCGATCATATCGTAGAAACTTTTGTTTTTGTTATGATGATTCTCCACTTCACTCTGAAATTCTTTGAACTTTTCAAATGTTTCAGACTTATGTTTCATCAAGTAGATATACTAATATCTGCTCAAATCATCTATGAAGATCAGAAAATAATGATACCTGCCGCGAGCCTCAATATTCATCGGACCACATACATCAGTATGTATGATTTCCAACAAATCTGTTGCTCGCTCCATTGTTCCGGAGAACTGAGTCTTAGTCATCTTGCCCATGAGGCATGGTTCGCAAGCATCAACTGATTCATAATCAAGTGATTCCAAAAGCCCACCAGCATGGATTTTCTTCATGCGCTTTACACCAATATGACCTAAACGGCAGTGCCACAAATAAGTTGCACTATCATTATTAACTTTGCATCTTCTGGCTTCAATATTATGAAAATGTGTACCACCACGATCGAGATCCAACAAACCATTTTCATTGGGTGTATGACCATAGAAGGTTTTATTCATGTAAACAGAACAACAATTATTCTCTAACTTACATGAATAACTATATTGCAATAAACATGATCCAATCATATTCATGCTCAACACAAACACTAAATAACATTTATTTTAGGTTTAACACTAATCCCGAAAGTATAGGGAGTATGCGATGATGATCATATCAATCTTGGAACCATTTCCAATACACATCATCACTTCACCCTTAACTAGTCTCGGTTCATTCTGCAACTCCCGTTTCGAGTTACTATTCTTAGCAACTGAACTAGTATCAAATACCGAGGGGTTGCTATAAACACTAGTAAAGTACACATCAATAACATGTATATCAAATATACCTATGTTCACTTTGCCATCCTTCTTATCCGCCAATTACTTGGGGTAGTTCCGCTTCTAGTGACCAGTCCCTTTGCAGTAGAAGCACTCAGTTTCAGGCTTAGGTCCAGACTTGGGTTTTTTCACTTGAGCAGCAACTTGCTTGCCGTTCTTCATGAAGTTCCACTTTATTCCCTTTGTCCCTTTACTTGAAACTAGTGGTTTTGTTTATCATCAACACTTGATACTTTTCTTGATTTCTACCTTCGTCGATTTCAGCATCACGAAGAGCTTGGGAATCGTTTCCGTTATCCCTTGCATAAGTTCATCACAAAGTTCTACTAACTTGGTGATGGTGACTAGAGAATTCTGTCAATCACTATTTTATCTGGAAGATTAACTCCCACTTGATTCAAGTGATTGTAGTACCCAGACAATCTGAGCACATGCTCACTGCTTGAGCAATTCTCCTCCATCTTTTAGCTATAGAACTTGTTGGAGACTTCATATATCTCAACTCGGGTATTTGCTTGAAATATTAACTTCAACTCCTGGAACATCTCATATTGTCCATGACGTTCAAAACGTCTTTGAAGTCCCGATTCTAAGCCGTTTAAGCATGGTGCACTAAACTATCAAGTAGTCATCATATTGAGCTAGCCAAACGTTCATAACATCTGCATCTGCTCCTGCAATAGGTTTGTCACCTAGCGGTGCATCAAGGACATAATTCTTCTGTGCAGCAATGAGGATAAACCTCAGATCAAGGATCCAATCCGCATCATTGCTACTAACATCTTTCAACTTAGTTTTCTCTAGGAACATATCAAAAATAAAACATGGGAGCTAAACGCGAGCTATTGATCTACAACATAGATATGCTAATACTACCAGGACTAAGTTCATGATAATGTTAAGTTCAATTAATCATATTACTTAAGAACTCCCACTTAGATAGACATCCCTCTAATCCTCTAAGTGATCACGTGATCCATATCAACTAAACCATGTCCAATCATCACGTGAGATGGAGTAGTTTCAATGGTGAACATCACTATGTTGATCATATCTACTATATGATTCACGCTCGACCTTTCGGTCTCAATGTTCCGAGGCCATATCTGTTATATGCTGGGCTCGTCAAGTTTAACCTGAGTATTCCGTGTGTGCAACTGTTTTGCACCTGTTGTATTTGAACGTAGAGCCTATCACACCCGATCATCACGTGGTGTCTCAGCACGAAGAACTTTCGCGACGGTGCATACTCAGGGACAACACTTGTACCTTGATAATTAGTGAGAGATCATCTTATAAAGCTACCGTCGAACTAAGCAAAATAAGATGTATAAAAGATAAACATCACATGCAATCGAAATATGTGACATGATATGGCCATCATCATATCGTGCCTTTGATCTCCATCTCCAAAGCATCGTCATGATTTCCATCGTCACCGGTATGACACCATAATCTCCATCATCCTGATATATATCAATGTGTCATCACATGGTCGTCTCGCCAACTATTGCTCTTGCAACTATTGCTATCACATAGCGATAAAGCAAAGCAATTATTTGGCGCTTGCATCTTATGCAATAAAGAGACAACCATAAGGCTTCTGCCAGTTGCCGATAACTTCAACAAAACATGATCACCTTATACAACAACTTATATCTCATCACGTCTTGACCATATCACATCACAACATGCCCTGCAAAAACAAGTTAGACGTCCTCTACTTTGTTGTTGCAAGTTTGATGTGGCTGCTACGGGCTGAGCAAGAACCGTTCTTACCTACGCATCAAAACCACAACGATAGTTTGTCAAGTTAGTGTTGTTTTAACCTTCTCAAGGACTGGGCGTAGCCACACTCGGTTCAACTAAAGTTGGAGAAACTGACACCCGCTAGTCACCTGTGTGCATAGCACGGCGGTAAAACCAGTCTCGCGTAAGCGTACGCGTAATGCCGGTCCGGGCCGCTTCATCCGACAATACCACCGAACCAAAGTATGACATGCTGGTAAGCAGTAGGACTTGTATCGCCCACAACTCACTTGTGTTCTACTCGTGCATATGACATCTACGCATAAAACCAGGCTCGGATGCCACTGTTGGGGAACATAGTAATTTCAAAATTTTCCTACGCACACGCAAGGTCATGGTGATGCATAGCAACGAGAGGGGAGAGTGTGTCCACGTACCCTCGTAGACCAAAAGCGGAAGCGTTAGCACAACGCGGTTGATGTAGTCGTACGTCTTCACGATCCGACCGATCAAGTACCGAACGCACGGCACCTCCGAGTTCTGCACACGTTCAACTCGATGATGTCCCTCGAACTCTGATCCAGCCTAGTGTTGAGGGAGAGTTTCGTTAGCACTACGGTGTGGTGACGATGATGATGTTCTACCGACGCAGGGCTTCGCCTAAGCACCACTATGATATGATCGAGGTGGATTATGGTGGAGGGGGGCACCGCACACGCCTAAGAGATCAAGAGATCAATTGTTGTGTCTATGGGGTGCCCCTTCCTCCGTATATAAAGGGGGAAGGAGGAGAGGGCTGGCCAAGGGGTTGGCGCGCCCTAGGAGGGGGAAACCTACTACAAGTAGGTTTGCCCCTCCCTTGCCTAGTCCAAGAAGGAAGGGGAAGGAAGGAGTGGGAGAGGGGAAAGGCAAGGGGGGCGCCGCCCCCCTTTCCTTGTCCTATTAGGACTCAAGGGGAGGGGGCACGCCTCTTGCCCTGGCCGGCCCCTCTCTCTCCACTAAGGCCCAACAAGGCCCATTAGTTCCGGGGGGGGGGGGGGTTCCGGTAACCCTCGGTACTTCGATAAATGTCCAAAACCTTTCGGAACCTTTCTGGTGTCCAAACATAGTCGTCCGATATATTGATCTTTACGTCCTGACCATTTCAAGACTCCTCGTCATGTCTGTGATCACATCTGGGACTCTGAACTACCTTCGGTACATCAGAACATATAAACTCATAATATAACCGTCATCTAACTTTAAGCGTGCGGACCCTATGGGTTCGAGAACTATGTAGACATGACCGAGACACGTCTCCGGTCAATAACCAATAGCGGAACCTGGATGCTCATATTGGCTCCTACATATTCTACGAAGATCTTTATCGGTCAAACCGCATAACAACATATGTTGTTCCCTTTGTCATCGGTATGTTACTTGCCCAAGATTCGATCGTCGGTATCTCAATACCTAGTTCAATCTCGTTACTGGCAAGTCTCTTTACTAGTTTCGTAATACATCATCTCGCAACTAACTCATTAGTCACAATGCTTGCAAGGCTTAAGTGATGTGTATTACCGAGTGGGCCCAGAGATACCTCTCCGACAATCGGAGTGACAAATCCTAATCTCAAAATACGCCAACCCAACAAGTACCTTCGGAGACACCTGTAGAGCACCTTTATAATCACCCAGTTACGTTGTGACGTTTGGTAGCACAGAAAGTGTTCCTCTAGTAAACAGGAGTTGCATAATCTCATAGTTATAGGAACATGTATAAGTCATGAAGAAAGCAATAACAACATACTAAACGATCAAGTGCTAAGCTAACGGAATGGGTCAAGTCAATCACATCATTCTCCTAATGATGTGATCCCGTTAATCAAATGACAACTCTTTGTCTATGGTTAGGAAACATAACCATCTTTGATCAACGAGCTAGTCAAGTAGAGGCATACTAGTGACACTCTGTTTGTCTATGTATTCACACATGTATTATGTTTCTGGTTAATACAATTCTAGCATGAATAATAAACATTTATCATGATATAAGGAAATAAACAATAACTTTATTATTGCCTCTAGGGCATATTTCCTTCATGAACTAGGTATGATGATACCGACAATCGAATCTCGGGCAAGTAACATACTGATGACAAAGGGAATAATGTATGTTGTTATTGCGGTTTGACCGATAAAGATCTTCGTAGAATATGTAGGAACCAATATGAGCATCCAAGCTCCGCTATTGGCTATTGACCGGAGATGTGTCTCGGTCATGTCTACATAGTTCTCGAACCCGTAGGGTCCATACGCTTAATGTTCGATGACGATTTGTATTATGAGTTATGTGTTTTGGTGATCGAAGTTTGTTCGAAGTCCCGGATGAGATCACGGACATGATGAGGAGTCTCGAAATGGTCGAGAGGTAAAGATTCATATATTGGAAACTAGTATTCGGATGTCGGTGAAGGAAATATGCCCTAGAGGCAATAATAAAGTTGTTATTTATATTTCCTTATATCATGATAAATGTTTATTATTTATGCTAGAATTGTATTAACCGGAAACTTAGTACATGTGTGAATACATAGATAAACATAGTGTCACTAGTTTGCCTCTACTTGACTAGCTCGTTGAATCAACGATGGTTATGTTTCCTAACCATAGACATGAGTTGTCATTTGATTAACAAGATCACATCATTAGAGAATGATGTGATTGACTTGACCCATCCGTTAGCTTAGCACGATGATTGTTTTAGTTTGTTGCTATTGCTTTCTCCATAACTATACATGTTCCTATGACTATGAGATCATGCAACTCCCGAATACTGGAGGAACACTTTGTGTGCTACCAAACGTCACAACGTAACTGGGTGATTATAAAGGTGCTCTACAGGTGTCTCCGATGGTGTTTGTTGAGTTGGCATGGATCAAGATTAGGATTTGTCACTCCGATTGTCGGAGAGGTATCTCTAGGCCCTCTCGGTAATGTACATCATTATAAGCCTTGCAGGCAATGTAGCTAATGAGTTAGTTACGGGATGTAGCATTACAGAACGAGTAAAGAGACTTGTCGGTAATGAGATTGAACTAGGTATTGGGATACCGACGATTGAATCTCGGGCAAGTAACATACCGATGACAAAGGGAACAATGTATATCGTTATGCGGTTTGACCGATAAAGATATTCGTAGAATATGTAGGAACCAATATGAGCATCCGGGTTCCGCTATTGGTTATTGACCAGAGACATGTCTCGGTCATGTCTACATAGTTCTCGAACCCGTAGGGTCCGCACGCTTAACGTTCGATGACAATTGGTATTACGAGTTTATGTGTTTTGATGTACCGAAGGTAGTTTGGAGCAGGGATGGCAATGGGTAGGGTATGGGAGGGTACAACCTCCTTCTACCCAAACCCATACCCATAGAAACTTTTTATACCCACCCACTTCAATACCCATGGGTATAAACTGACACCCATGCCCATACCCATCGGGTATCCTATACCCAATGGGTATCCATTGGGTACAATATATATCATTCAAATTCTTAAGAGGTAGAGAAATGAGTTCAAAATTCAAGTGATCATGGTAGAGTAGTATAGCACGTAAGTGGCCTCCTCTAGTGGGTGGCCTCTTGGAGGCATCAGGGGAGTATGAGCAGTGGTTGGTGGAAGGTCGACATAGTGGAAGGCGGTGGTGGGAATTGGGGATCGCTGGATCGAGTGTTTGATAAGAGTCTGGTAGCGAAGAGTCAATATTTCATCTTTTTGAGGAGTCACATAGGACGTATGAGGAGTGGCGAGTAGGTGATTATGAGCCTATGAGCTATGACTTGTTTAAGGAATACGAGATTTAGGGTTGGACCATATGAGTTGGATGTTAACCCCACATGTTATAGGAGTTATTTTCATTTATTAATTTTTTCTGGATATCCATTGGGTTACCCATGGGCACAATTTCTTACCCATGCCCTACCCATATATTTTTCGGGTATGCGTACCCATTACCCGTGGGTAGAAAATGTCTTCAAATCTTGCTCATACCCATTGTTTTCGGGTAGGGTACCCACTGGTACCCATAACCATGGGCAAAACAGCCATCCCTAGTTTGGAGTCCCGAATTTGATCACGGACATGACGAGGAGTCTCGAAATGATCGAGACATAAAGATCGATATACTGGAAGCCTATGTTTGTACATCGAAACGGTTCCGGATGAGTTCGGGTATTTTCCGGAGTACCAGGAGGTTACCGGAACCCCCCGGGGAGTATATGGGCCTTATTGGGCCTTAGTGGAAAAGAGGAGAGGGAAGGAAAAGGTGGGAGGTGATACGTCTCCAACGTATCTATAATTTTTGATTATTTCATGCTATTATATTATCTGTTTTGGATGTTTAATGGGCTTTACTAAGCACTTTTATATTATCTTTGGGACTAACCTACTAACCCAAGGCACAGTGCAAATTGCTGTTTTTTTTTGCCTATTTCAGTGTTTCGCAGAAAAGGAATATCAAACGGAATCCAAACAGAACGAAACCTTCGGGAGAGTTATTTTTGGAATAAACGTGACCCAAGGGACTTGGAGTGGACGTCAAGAAACAAACAAGGCGGCCACGAGGCAGGGGCGCGCCTACCCCCCTGGGCGTGCCCTCCACACTCGTGGGCCCCTCGTAGCTCCACCAACCTACTTCTTCCTCCTATATATACCCATATACCCCGAAAACATCCAGGAGCACCAAGAAACCCTATTTCCACCGCCGCAACCTTCTGTACCCAAGAGATCCCATCTTGGGGCCTTTTCCGGAGCTCCGCCGGAGGGGGAATCAATCATAGAGGGCTTCTACATCAACACCATAGCCTCTCCGATGATGTGTGAGTAGTTTACTTCAGAACTTCGGGTCCATAGTTATTAGCTAGATGGCTTCTTCTCTCTCTTTGGATCTCAATACAAAGTTCTCCTCGATCTTCTTGGAGATCTATTCGATGTAACTCTTTTTGCGGTGTGTTTGTCGAGATCCGATGAATTGTGGGTTTATGATCAAGATTAACTATGAACAATATTTGGTTCTTGTAACGCCCTCGATGTGGCTATATCTCCTACGTGTCGAAGCACGACTTAGAGGCATAACCGCATTGAAAGCAATGTCGCAAGTAAGGTAATCTTCACAACAACCCATGTAAATAGATAATAGGGAAAAAAGGTACATAGTTGGCTTACACTTGCCACGTCACACAAATACATAAATAACATTACAATCATCCAATACACTCATGGTCCGACTACGGTACCAAAATAAAAGATCAACCCCAACATGCGACACGGTTCCGATCGCCCCAACTGGGCACCACTACTGATCATCAGGGAAAGACACATAGTAACGGCGTGAGTCTTTGTCGAACTCCCACTTGAGCTCAAGCGCATCATCTGGGACGGAGTCATCGGTCCCTGCATCTGGTTTGGAAGTAAACTATGAGTCACGGGGACTCAGCAATCTCGCACCCTCGCGGTCAAGACTATTTAAGCTTTTAGGTAAGGCAAGGTAATATGTGGAGCTGCAGCAAGCGACTAGCATATATGGTGGCTAACCAGTTCGCAAAAGAGAGCGAGAAGAGAAGGCAAAGCACGAACGAAGAACTATAGAACAACCTACGTCAAACATTACTCCAACACCGTGTTCACTTCCCGGGCTCCGCCGAGAAGAGACCATCACGGTTACACACGCGGTTGATTCGTTTTAATTAAGTTAAGGTTCATGTTATCTACAATCGGACATTAACAAATTCCCATCTGCCCATAACCGCGGGCATGGCTTTCGAAAGTTCAAATCCCTGCAGGGGAGTCCCAACTTAGCCCATCACAAGCTCTCACGGTCAACGAAGGATATACCTTCTCCCGAGACATTCCGATCAGACTCGGTATCCCGGTTCTACAAGACAACTTCGACAATGGTAAAACAAGTCCAGCAACACCGCCCGAATGTGCCGACAAATCCCGATAGGAGCTGCACATATCTCGTTCTCAGGGCACACTCAGATTGTCCAAACTTCCGGTAGGCCAGCCCAGAGTTGCCCCTGGTGGCCACCGGCGGCTGATGGGGTGGACCAACACTCAGAGGAGCACTGGCCCGGAGGGGTTTAAATAAGATGACCCTTGGGCTCCGGAAACCCAAGGGAAAAAGGCTAGGTGGCAAATGGTAAAACCAATGTTGGGCATTGCTGGAGGAGTTTTATTCAAGGCGAACTGTCAAGGGGTTCCCATTATCACCCAACCGCGTAAGGAATGCAAAATCCGGGAACATAACACCGATATGACGGGAACTAGGACGGCAAGAGTGGAACAAAACACTAGGCAAAAGGCCGAGCCTTCCACCCTTTACCAAGTATATAGATGCATTAAGATAACAAGATAATATAATGATATCCCAACAATAAACAATGTTCCAACAAGGAACGATCTCCAAACTTCACCTGCAACTAGCAATGCTATAAGAGGGGCTGAGCAAAGTGGCAACATAGCCAATCAACGGTTTGCTAGGACATGGTGGGTTAGAGGTTTGACATGGCAATTTGGGAGGCATGATAAGCAAGTGGTAGGCATCGTAGCATAGGCATAGCAAAAGAGCGAGCATCTAGCAAGCAAAGATAGAAGTGATTTTGAGGGTATGATCATCTTGCCTGCAAAGTTGTCAGAGTTGACTTGATCCTCGTAAGCAAACTCAACGGGCTCCTCGTTAGCGAACTCGTCTCTCGTCTCTACCCAAACAAGACAAACAAGCAAAAGGAACACAATCAACCACGTGCAAAGCTCAAACAAATATGATGCAAACATGGTATGCTATGCGGGATGCGATATGTGATGCATATGCAAGATTTGACAAGGAATGATTGAACCTGGCCCCAACTTGGAAATCCAAGAGTGCCACTGGAAAGATGAGGTGATTTTGGTTGAAATCGATATAAAGATCACCGGAATGGGATGCATGGTTTGGAAATGGCAAGCAAAACAAATATGGCACCGGTCTGCGATAAACATCAAGTAGCCATCTAAATGCATCAAGATAATTATGCTACCTCACTCAAACATGACAACAAAATACATGGCAGGGATCCACTCATGATGCTTGAAAAAATATGAACACTGAGCTATGACCAATTCATCCATTAACAGGGTCAAACAAGCATGGCAAAAGTGCAAATGATAACAGGTTTCAGACTTAGTGAAATTAACACAAGTCTGGAATTTAACATCAGGTAGCACACTTTGGAGCATGAAAACTATATGCTATAGGAACTTAACATGGCAAAGTAAGGCATGAGAAGAAGCTACTCAAAGCACTTAACAAAAGTCCCTTAGTGACCTTGAGCCAAAAGGGATCAGAAAATACAATTGCAAGCATGCGAATATGGCAAAAACATAATCAGATTACAGACTTAGTGAAAAACTGGAGCATGCAAATCTGTTAGCGGGTAGGCATGTTCACGAGCTCGATGCACTCACTACAGATCATGGCATGACAAACTAAGCATACACCCATCAAGAATACATATCATAGAAGCTAGACATGGCAAGAACAACAACATAGCATGCGCGGATCACTAGCAACATCCTCGGCAAAATCGCTAACGAGTCAACAATCTGCCAGGGTTCACGAAATAGCACAAATAGAGCACCACAATGTTAACAAATCATCCTTACTGATTATCCTCAAAAGAGGCACGGATCACTAGGAAACAACATGAACATATGATATATTGACAAAAACAGATCAAGGACTTAGAGAAATTCTAAGTCCCTGAAATCAGCATTAACGAATGCACTACTTTGCAAGCTTGTGCTAGTCACCACACATATCACAAATTACATGGTAAGCACCTATGTAAAGATGGCATGGCATATAACAAAACTCATGTAGGACTCAGGAGCATATCATGCACACATTAATCATGGAAAAAATGATAAATATCTATTTGATGCAGGAGATCTGACAATTATCTCAAATAGCTCTCTTCCAACAGCATTTCGGGCATCAAGATGAGCTCAAATGAAAATGATGCAATGAGATGAAATGATGTACTCTCTGAAGCAAACATTTTGATATGCTACACGCTCAAATCGAAGTTACGGATGCGGAGTTATAGCAAGATGGAAGACGCAAATAAATTAGGGTTTCGGGGAAAGTCAACCCTTCGAATTCCAGATCCAGATCTGGATCACTATAGCTGCACGGTCGTCGAGGTTCGCCGGGGAAGTCCTGTTCGCCGGAGTGTCGCCGGACTTGACGAGGGGAGGCGCGGTGGCCGGATCCGAGCGGAGGGGCGGTGGAGGAGCGCGGCGGAGGTCGGAGGAGGCGCGGGCCGGCCACGGCGGAGCTCGGCTCCAGCCGGCGAGGTGCGAGGCGTAGGCGGCCGGCGCACGGGACGACGACGGCGGCGCGACGAGGTCCTCTCGGGCGCGGGCGGCGTTCGGGAAGAGGAGGCGGGGCCCGGACGCGGGGGCGGAGAGGGCCGGCCTTGGGCCCGGCGGGCCTTGGCGACGGCGGCGGGACAAGTGCCACATGGCGGCTCGCCAGTGGCTGCGGGGCAGCGGCGCGAGACGTCCGGCGCGGACCGGACGTGTCTGGCGCGCGGATGGAGCGGGGCTAGGGTTTGGGGTTGGATTGGATCCGAGATTTTCGGGGGAGATGCCTATTTATTGGTAGGAGGGGCTAGGAGAGTCCAAATGAGGTGCGGTTTTCGGCCACGCGATCGTGATCGAACGCTCTAGATGATGGAAGGGTCTTTGGTGGGTTTTGGGCCAAATTGGAAGGGTGTTGGGCTGCAACACACACGAGGCCTTCTCGGTCCCTCGGTTAACCGTTGAAGTATCAAACAAAGTACAAATGGTACAAAACTTGACAGGCGGTCTACCGGTGGTAAACCAAGGCCGCTTGGTAAGTCTCAGTCCAATCCGGAAATGTTTAACCCCCACACACGAAAAGAGGTAGAAAGGACCACCGGAGGAGATAGGAGCGCCGGAATGCAAAACGGACAACGGGGAAAGTGCTCGGATGCATGAGACGAACACGTATGCCAATGCAATGCACATGATGACATGATACGAGATGCATGACAAAGCCAACAACACACAGAGAAAAAAACCCGAACCTGAGGAAATAAAATAACTTAGCGCCGAAAACGGCAAGAGTTTGGATACATATAAGGTAAATTACATCCGGGGTGTTACAACACTCCACCACTACGAAAGGATCTCGTCCCGAGATCTAGGACTGGAAAAACGCCGGGTACTCAGAATGGAGGTGATCCTCGTGTTCCCAGGTGGCTTCACGGTCGGAATGGTGTGACCACTTGACTTTTAGGTATTTGATTGACTTATTGCGAGTCTTGCGTTCAGTCTCTTCAAGAATAGCCACGGGGTCTTCACGATAAGAAAGGTCTTCTTGGAGATCAATGTCTTCGAATTTGACGGTGCGGTCGGGAGTCTTGAAGCACTTGCGGAGCTGAGAGACATGGAGCACGTCATGCACATTTGCAAAGTTGGGAGGAAGCTCGAGTTGATAGGCGAGATCGCCTCTCTTGCTGACGATCTTGAAAGGACCCATGTAGCTAGGGGCAAGCTTCCCTTTGATACCGAAGCAACGAGTACCTTTCATTGGAGAGACGCGGAGGTAAACATGGTCTCTGATATCGAAAGCCAAATCACGATGCTTACTATCATAGTAGCTCTTCTGACGCGATTGCGCTGCTTTGAGGTTATCACGAATGACTTTGCACATTTACTCTGCCTCTATGATCAAGTCATTTCCAAGAGGTTGACGTTCACCGGTCTCTGACCAGTTAAGAGGAGTACGATACTTCCTGCCATAGAGAATTTCAAATGGGGCCTTGCCCGAACTTGCTTGAAAATTATTGTTGTAGGAGAATTCAGTATATGGAAGACAACCTTCCCACTTCATACCGAAAGAGATAACGCAAGCCCTGAGCATATCTTCAAGAATCTGATTGACACGCTCGACTTGACCGCTTGTTTGAGGATGGAAAGTTGTGCTGAAGTGGATGTTGGTGCCCATGGCCTTCTGAAAAGAATCCCAAAACTTGGAGGTAAAGATGCTGCCATGGTCTGAAGAGATCAACTATGGAATGCCGTGTAGAGAGACAATCCGAGAGGTATAAAGCTCCGCCAATTGAGCTGCAGTGATAGACTCTTTGATAGGCAGAAAGTGAGCCACTTTAGTGAGTTTGTCGATGACACGAATATAGCATCATTGCCACGCTTGGACTTTGGAAATCCCGTCACGAAGTCCATCTCAATGTGGTCAAACTTCCATTTTGGAATGGCAAGAGGTTGGAGGAGACCAGCTGGCCATTGGTGTTCTGCCTTCACTCGTCTGCAGACATCACATTCATTCACGAACTGAGCAATCTCGCGCTTCGTTCGAGTCCACCAATAAGCCTGCTTGAGTTCCTGATACATCTTCGTACTCCCAGGGTGGATGGAGAGGAGTGAATTGTGTGCCTCATTCATAATAACTTTACGAAGGTCACCTTTGGGCACAACAATGCGATCCTCGAAGAAGAGAGTATCCTTGTCATCAAGGCGATAGCACTTGTACTTGGGTTGGCTCTTGGCAATCCCAATCTTCACCTTCTTCACCATAGCGTCAAGAAGTTGAGCCTGACGAATCTGATCTTCCAAGGTAGGAGAGACTTGAAGGTTGGCGAGGAAACCTTGAGGAACAACTTGCAGATTGAGTTTGCGGAAAGTTTCACAAAGCTCGGGTTGGTAAGGCTTGAGAATTAGACTGTTGCAGTAAGCCTTCCTGCTCAAAGCATCAGCAATCACATTGGCCTTGCCTGGAGTATACTCGATACTCGGATTATACTCTTGGATCATTTCGACCCAACGAGTCTGCCTGAGGTTGAGATTAGGCTGAGTGAAGATGTACTTGAGACTCTTGTGGTCAGTGAAGATGTCCACTTTTCTTCCCAATAAGAGATGTCTCCAAGTCAAAAGAGCATGCACAACTGCCGCCAACTCGAGGTCATGAGTGGGGTAGTTCTTCTCGTTGGGCTTCAACTGGCAAGAGGTATAAGCCACAACTTTCTTCTCTTGCATCAACACTGCACCAAGACCTTGAAGAGAGGCATCACAGAATACCTCGAATGGTTTGGATTCATCAGGAGGAGTCAGAACTGGAGCAGTGACCAATTTCTCTTTCAAAGTGTTGAAAGCGATGTCACATTCCGGAGACCAAACGTACTTGACGTGCTTCTGGAGAAGGTTTGAAAGAGGCTTCGCGATCTTTGAAAAGTTCTCAACGAACCTTCGACAGTAGCTTGCGAGACCAAGGAAGCTGCGGAGTTGCTTCATGTTCTGAGGTGGTTCCCAATTCACAATTGCAGACACCTTCTTAGGATTCACCGCTATGCCCTTGGCAGAGATGATATGACCAAGATATAGAACCTCATCGAGCCAAAACTCGCACTTTGAGAACTTGGCATAGAACTGATGTTCCCTGAGCTTATCGAGCACCAAACGCAAGTGCTTGGCATGATCTTCCTTGTTCTTCGAAAAGACCAGAATATCATCGAGGTAGACCCAGACAAAGTCATTTGTGTAGGCATTGAAGCTGAAGTTCATCATGCGAGAGAAAGTCAGAAGAGCGTTGACGAGGCCAAAAGACATGACAGTGTATTCATATGAACCATAGCTTGTTCTGAAAGCCGTCTTGGGAATATCTTGCTCACGGATTCGAATCTGGTGATAGCCCATACGGAGATCAAGCTTGGAGAATACTTGGGCACCTTTGAGTTGTTCGAACAGCTCATTGATGTTGGGAAGTGGGTACTTGTTCTTGATAGTCTTCTTGTTCAATGGACGGTAGTCAACACAAAGTCGGTCCGTTCCATCCTTCTTCTTCACAAAAAGAACTCCACAACCCCACGGAGAAGAACTAGGTCGGATAAGACCCATTCGCTCTTGAATATCGAGTTGCTTCTACATCAACACCATAGCCTCTCCGATGATGTGTGAGTAGTTTACTTCAGACCTTCGGGTCCATAGTTATTAGCTAGATGGCTTCTTCTCTCTCTTTGGATCTCAATACAAAGTTCTCCTCGATCTTCTTGGAGATCTATTCGATGTAACTCTTTTTGCGGTGTGTTTGTCGAGATCCGATGAATTGTGGGTTTATGATCAAGATTAACTATGAACAATATTTGGTTCTTCTCTGATTTCTTATATGTGTGATTTGTTATCTTTGCAAGTCTCTTCAAATTATCAGTTTGGTTTGGCCTACTAGATTGATCTTTCTTGCAATGGGAGAAGTGCTTAGCTTTGGGTTCAATCTTGCAGTGTCCTTTCCCAGTGACAGCAGGGGCATCAAGGCATGTATTGTATTGTTGCCATCGAGGATATAAAGATGGGGTTTATATCATATTGCTTGAGTTTATCCCTCTACATCATGTCATCTTGCTTAATGCATTACTCTGTTCATATGAACTTAATAATATAGATGCACGCTGGATAGCGGTCGATGTGTGGAGTAATAGTAGTAGATGCAGAATCGTTTCGGTCTACTTGTCGCGGACGTGATGCCTATATACATGATCCTGCCTAGATATTCTCATAACTATGCTCAATTCTGTCAATTGCTCAACAGTAATTTGTTCACCCACCATAGAATACTTATGCTCTTGAGAGAAGCCACTAGTTAAACCTATGGCCCCCGGGTCTATTCTCATTATATCAATCTCCACCACTTTAATCTTGCTTTGCTTTTTTACTTTGCCTTTTACTTTTCACTTTGCATCTCTATACCAAAAATACCAAAATTATTATATCTATCAGATCTCACTCTCGTAAGTGACCGTGAAGGGATTGACAACCCCTAATCGCGTTGGTTGCAAGTAGCTATCGTTTTGTGCAGGTACGAGGGACTTGAGTGTGGCCTCCTACTGGATTGATACCTTGGTTCTCAAAAACTGAGGGAAATACTTACGCTACTCTACTGTATCATCCTTTCCTCTTTGGGGAAATCCAACGCAAGCTCAAGAGGTAGCAGGCATCAAGCTCGATTATGCTTCTGTCTATCACCCGCAAACTAATGGTCAAGCCGAGCGAGCAAATGGTCTTATCATGAGCGGCATCAAACCCAGATTAGTGCGGTCCTTAAAGGAATCAAACACACACTGGGTAGAGGAGCTCGACTCCGTACTCTGGGGGCTGCGGACCACGCAGAATCGCACTACCGGATACACACCGTTATTATGGTGTATGGCGCAGAGGCGGTTCTGCCTTGCGACATAATTCATGACTCACCTCGAGTGCGCATGTACGAAGAAAAAGAGGCCGAGCTCGATCGGCAGGATGATACGTCTCCAATGTATCTATAATTTTTGATTGCTCCATGCTATATTATCTACAGTTTTAGACATTATTGGGCTTTATTATCCACTTTTATATTATTTTTGGGACTAACCTATTAACCGGAGGCCCAGGTCAGAATTGTTGTTTTTTGCCTGTTTTAGGGTTTCGAAGAAAAGGAATATCAAACGGACTCCAAACAGAATGAAACCTTCGGGAACGTGATTTTCTCAATAGATAAGACCCAGGAGACTTGGACCCTATGTCAAGGAACATAACAGGAGGCCACGAGGTAGGGGGCGCGCCGTACCGTACCAGGCGCGCCCCCACCCTCGTGGGCCCCCTGTTGCTCCACCGACGTACTTCTTCCTCCTATATATATCCACGTACCCCCAAACGATCAGAACAGGAGCCAAGACCCTAATTCCACCGCCGCAACTTTCTGTATCCACGAGATCCCATCTCGGGGCCTGTTCCGGAGCTCCGCCGGAGGGGGCATCGATCACGGAGGGCTTCTACATCAACACCATAGCCTCTCTGATTAAGTGTGATTAGTTTACTTCAGACCTTCGGGTCCATAGTTATTAGCTAGATGGCTTCTTCTCTCTCTTTGGATCTCAATACAAAGTTCTCCTCGATCTTCTTGGAGATCTATTCGATGTAACTCTTTTTGCGGTGTGTTTGTCGAGATCCGATGAATTGTGGGTTTATGATCAAGATTAACTATGAACAATATTTGGTTCTTCTCTAATTTCTTATATGTGTGATTTGTTATCTTTGCAAGTCTCTTCAAATTATAAGTTTGGTTTGGCCTACTAGATTGATCTTTCTTGCAATGGGAGAAGTGCTTAGCTCTGGGTTCAATCTTGCAGTGTCCTTTCCCAGTGATAGCAGGGGCAGCAAGGCACGTATTGTATTGTTGCCATCGAGGATATAAAGATGGGGTTTATATCATATTGCTTGAGTTTATCCCTCTACATCATGTCATCTTGCTTAATGCATTACTCTGTTCATATGAACTTAATAATATAGATGCACGCTGGATAGCGGTCGATGTGTGGAGTAATAGTAGTAGACGCAGAATCGTTTCGGTCTACTTGTCACGGACGTGATGCCTATATACATGATCATGCCTAGATATTCTCATAACTATGCTCAATTCTGTCAATTGCTCAACAGTAATTTGTTCACCCACCGTAGAATACTTATGCTCTTGAGAGAAGCCACTAGTGAAACCTATGGCCCCCGGGTCTATTCTCATCATATCAATCTCCACCACTTTAATCTTGCTTTGCTTTTTTTACTTTGCCTTTTACTTTTCACTTTGCATCTCTATACCAAAAATACCAAAAATATTATATCTATCAGATCTCACTCTCGTAAGTGACCGTGAAGGGATTGGCAACCCCTAATTGCGTTGGTTGCGAGTAGCTATCGTTTTGTGCAGGTACGAGGGACTTGAGCGTGGCCTCCTACTGGATTGATACCTTGGTTCTCAAAAACTGAGGCAAATACTTACGCTACTCTGCTGCATCATCCTTTCCTCTTCGGGGAAATCCAACGCAAGCTCAAGAGGTAGCAGGCATCAAGCTCGATTATGCTTCTGTCTATCACCCGCAAACTAACGGTCAAGCCGAGCGAGCAAATGGTCTTATCATGAGCGGCATCAAACCCAGATTAGTGCGGTCCTTAAAGGAATCAAACACATACTAGGTAGAGGAGGTCGACTCTGTACTCTGGGGGCTGCGGACCATGCAGAATCGCACTACCGGATACACACCATTTTTATGGTGTACGACGCAGAGGCGGTTCTGCCTTGCGACATAATTCATGACTCACCTCGAGTGTGCATGTACGAAGAAAAAGAGGCCGAGCTCGATCGGCAGGATGATACGTCTCCAATGTATCTATAATTTTTGATTGCTCCATGCTATATTATCTACAGTTTTAGACATTATTGGGCTTTATTATCCACTTTTATATTATTTTTGGGACTAACCTATTAACCAGAGGCCCAGGTCAGAATTGTTGTTTTTTGCCTGTTTTAGGGTTTCGAAGAAAAGGAATATCAAACGGACTCCAAACAGAATGAAACCTTCGGGAACGTGATTTTCTCAACAGATAAGACCCAGGAGACTTGGACCCTATGTCAAGGAACATAACAGGAGGCCACGAGGTAGGGGGCGTGCCGTACCGTACCAGGCGCGCCCCCACCCTCGTGGGCCCCCTGTTGCTCCACCGACGTACTTCTTCCTCCTATATATATCCACGTACCCCCAAACGATCAGAACAGGAGCCAAGACCCTAATTCCACCGCCGCAACTTTCTGTATCCACGAGATCCCATCTCGGGGCCTGTTCCGGAGCTCCGCCGGAGGGGGCATCGATCACGGAGGGCTTCTACATCAACACCATAGCCTCTCTGATTAAGTGTGATTAGTTTACTTCAGACCTTCGGGTCCATAGTTATTAGCTAGATGGCTTCTTCTCTCTCTTTGGATCTCAATACAAAGTTCTCCTCGATCTTCTTGGAGATCTATTCGATGTAACTCTTTTTGCGGTGTGTTTGTCGAGATCCGATGAATTGTGGGTTTATGATCAAGATTAACTATGAACAATATTTGGTTCTTCTCTAATTTCTTATATGTGTGATTTGTTATCTTTGCAAGTCTCTTCAAATTATCAGTTTGGTTTGGCCTACTAGATTGATCTTTCTTGCAATGGGAGAAGTGCTTAGCTCTGGGTTCAATCTTGCAGTGTCCTTTCCCAGTGATAGCAGGGGCAGCAAGGCACGTATTGTATTGTTGCCATCGAGGATATAAAGATGGGGTTTATATCATATTGCTTGAGTTTATCCCTCTACATCATGTCATCTTGCTTAATGCATTACTCTGTTCATATGAACTTAATAATATAGATGCACGCTGGATAGCGGTCGATGTGTGGAGTAATAGTAGTAGACGCAGAATCGTTTCGGTCTACTTGTCACGGACGTGATGCCTATATACATGATCATGCCTAGATATTCTCATAACTATGCTCAATTCTGTCAATTGCTCAACAGTAATTTGTTCACCCACCGTAGAATACTTATGCTCTTGAGAGAAGCCACTAGTGAAACCTATGGCCCCCGGGTCTATTCTCATCATATCAATCTCCACCACTTTAATCTTGCTTTGCTTTTTTTACTTTGCCTTTTACTTTTCACTTTGCATCTCTATACCAAAAATACCAAAAATATTATATCTATCAGATCTCACTCTCGTAAGTGACCGTGAAGGGATTGGCAACCCCTAATTGCGTTGGTTGCGAATAGCTATCGTTTTGTGCAGGTACGAGGGACTTGAGCGTGGCCTCCTACTGGATTGATACCTTGGTTCTCAAAAACTGAGGCAAATACTTACGCTACTCTGCTGCATCATCCTTTCCTCTTCGGGGAAATCCAACGCAAGCTCAAGAGGTAGCAGGCATCAAGCTCGATTATGCTTCTGTCTATCACCCGCAAACTAACGGTCAAGCCGAGCGAGCAAATGGTCTTATCATGAGCGGCATCAAACCCAGATTAGTGCGGTCCTTAAAGGAATCAAACACATACTAGGTAGAGGAGGTCGACTCCGTACTCTGGGGGCTGCGGACCATGCAGAATCGCACTACCGGATACACACCATTTTTATGGTGTACGACGCAGAGGCGGTTCTGCCTTGCGACATAATTCATGACTCACCTCGAGTGCGCATGTATGAAGAAAAAGAGGCCGAGCTCGATCGGCAGGATGATACGTCTCCAACATATCTATAATTTTTGATTGCTCCATGCTATATTATCTACTGTTTTAGACATTATTGGGCTTTATTATCCACTTCTATATTATTTTTGGGACTAACCTATTAACCGGAGGCCCAGGTCAGAATTGTTGTTTTTTGCCTGTTTTAGGGTTTCGAAGAAAAGGAATATCCAACGGACTCCAAACGGAATGAAACCTTTGGGAACGTGATTTTCTCAACATATAAGACCCGGGAGACTTGGACCCTACGTCAAGGCACGTAACAGGAGGCCACGAGGTAGGGGGCGCGCCGTACCGTACCAGGCGCGCCCCCACCCTCGTGGGCCCCCTGTTGCTCCACCGACGTACTTCTTCCTCCTATATATATCCACGTACCCCCAAACGATCAGAACAGGAGCCAAGACCCTAATTCCACCGCCGCAACTTTCTGTATCCACGAGATCCCATCTCGGGGCCTGTTCCGGAGCTCCGCCGGAGGGGGCATCGATCACGGAGGGCTTCTACATCAACACCATAGCCTCTCTGATTAAGTGTGATTAGTTTACTTCAGACCTTCGGGTCCATAGTTATTAGCTAGATGGCTTCTTCTCTCTCTTTGGATCTCAATACAAAGTTCTCCTCGATCTTCTTGGAGATCTATTCGATGTAACTCTTTTTGCGGTGTGTTTGTCGAGATCCGATGAATTGTGGGTTTATGATCAAGATTAACTATGAACAATATTTGGTTCTTCTCTAATTTCTTATATGTGTGATTTGTTATCTTTGCAAGTCTCTTCAAATTATCAGTTTGGTTTGGCCTACTAGATTGATCTTTCTTGCAATGGGAGAAGTGCTTAGCTCTGGGTTCAATCTTGCAGTGTCCTTTCCCAGTGATAGCAGGGGCAGCAAGGCACGTATTGTATTGTTGCCATCGAGGATATAAAGATGGGGTTTATATCATATTGCTTGAGTTTATCCCTCTACATCATGTCATCTTGCTTAATGCATTACTCTGTTCATATGAACTTAATAATATAGATGCACGCTGGATAGCGGTCGATGTGTGGAGTAATAGTAGTAGACGCAGAATCGTTTCGGTCTACTTGTCACGGACGTGATGCCTATATACATGATCATGCCTAGATATTCTCATAACTATGCTCAATTCTGTCAATTGCTCAACAGTAATTTGTTCACCCACCGTAGAATACTTATGCTCTTGAGAGAAGCCACTAGTGAAACCTATGGCCCCCGGGTCTATTCTCATCATATCAATCTCCACCACTTTAATCTTGCTTTGCTTTTTTTACTTTGCCTTTTACTTTTCACTTTGCATCTCTATACCAAAAATACCAAAAATATTATATCTATCAGATCTCACTCTCGTAAGTGACCGTGAAGGGATTGACAACCCCTAATTGCGTTGGTTGCGAGTAGCTATCGTTTTGTGCAGGTACGAGGGACTTGAGCGTGGCCTCCTACTGGATTGATACCTTGGTTCTCAAAAACTGAGGGAAATACTTACGCTACTCTGCTGCATCATCCTTTCCTCTTCGGGGAAATCCAACGCAAGCTCAAGAGGTAGCAGGCATCAAGCTCGATTATGCTTCTGTCTATCACCCGCAAACTAACGGTCAAGTCGAGCGAGCAAATGGTCTTATCATGAGCGGCATCAAACCCAGATTAGTGCGGTCCTTAAAGGAATCAAACACATACTAGGTAGAGGAGGTCGACTCCGTACTCTGGGGGCTGCGGACCATGCAGAATCGCACTACCGGATACACACCATTTTTATGGTGTACGACGCAGAGGCGGTTCTGCCTTGCGACATAATTCATGACTCACCTCGAGTGCGCATGTACGAAGAAAAAGAGGCCGAGCTCGATCGGCAGGATGATACGTCTCCAACATATCTATAATTTTTGATTGCTCCATGCTATATTATCTACTATTTTAGACATTATTGGGCTTTATTATCCACTTCTATATTATTTTTGGGACTAACCTATTAACCGGAGGCCCAGGTCAGAATTGTTGTTTTTTGCCTGTTTTAGGGTTTCGAAGAAAAGGAATATCCAACGGACTCCAAACGGAATCAAACCTTCGGGAACATGATTTTCTCAACAGATAAGACCCGGGAGACTTGGACCCTACGTCAAGGCACGTAACAGGAGGCCACGAGGTAGGGGGGCGCGCCGTACCGTACCAGGCGCGCCCCCACCCTCGTGGGCCCCCTGTTGCTCCACCGACGTACTTCTTCCTCTTATATATATCCACGTACCCCCAAACGATCAGAACAGGAGCCAAAACCCTAATTCCACCGCCGTAACTTTCTGTATCCACGAGATCCCATCTTGGGGCCTGTTCCGGAGCTCCACCGGAGGGGGCATCGATCACGAAGGGCTTCTACATCAACACCATTGCCTCTCCGATGAAGTGTGAGTAGTTTACTTCAGACCTTCGGGTCCATAGTTATTAGCTAGATGGCTTCTTCTCTCTCTTTGGATCTCAATACAAAGTTCTCCTCGATCTTCTTGGAGATCTATTCGATGTAACTCTTTTTGCAGTGTGTTTGTCGAGATCCGATGAATTGTGGGTTTATGATCAAGATTAACTATGAACAATATTTGGTTCTTCTCTGATTTCTTATATGTGTGATTTGTTATCTTTGCAAGTCTCTTCAAATTATCAGTTTGGTTTGGCCTACTAGATTGATCTTTCTTGCAATGGGAGAAGTGCTTAGCTTTGGGTTCAATCTTGCAGTGTCCTTTCCCAGTGACAGCAGGGGCAGCAAGGCATGTATTGTATTGTTGCCATCGAGGATATAAAGATGGGGTTTATATCATATTGCTTGAGTTTATCCCTCTACATCATGTCATCTTGCTTAATGCATTACTCTGTTCATATGAACTTAATAATATAGATGCACGCTGGATAGCGGTCGATGTGTGGAGTAATAGTAGTAGATGCAAAATCGTTTCGGTCTACTTGTCGCGGACGTGATGCCTATATACATGACCATGCCTAGATATTCTCATAATTATGCACTTTTCTATCAATTGCTCGACAGTAATTTGTTCACCCACCGTAATGCTTATGCTATCTTGAGAGAAGCCGCTAGTGAAACCTATGGCCCCCGGGTCTATTCTCATCATATCAATCTCCATCACTTTAATCTTGCTTTGCTTTTTTACTTTGCCTTTTACTTTTCACTTTGCATCTCGATACCAAAAATACAAAAAAATATTATATCTATTAGATCTCACTCCCGTAAGTGACCGTGAAGGGATTGACAACCCCTAATCGCGTTGGTTGTGAGTAGCTATCATTTTGTGCAGGTACGAGGGACTTGAACGTGGCCTCCTACTGGATTGATACGTTGGTTCTCAAAAACTGAGGGAAATACTTACGCTACTCTGCTGCATCATCCTTTCCTCTTTGGGGAAATCCAACGCAAGCTCAAGTGGTAGCAGGCATCAAGCTCGATTATGCTTCTGTCTATCACCCGCAAACTAACGGTCAAGCCGAGCGAGCAAATGGTCTTATCATGAGCGGCATCAAACCCAGATTAGTGCGGTCCTTAAAGGAATCAAACACACACTGGGTAGAGGAGCTCGACTCCGTACTCTGGGGGCTGTGGACCATGCAGAATCGCACTACCGGATACACACCGTTTTTATGGTGTACGGCGCAGAGGCGGTTCTGCCTTGCGACATAATTCATGACTCACCTCGAGTGCGCATGTACGAAGAAAAAGAGGCCGAGCTCGATCGGCAGGATGATACGTCTCCAGCGTATCTATAATTTTTTTATTGCTCCATTCTATATTATCTACTGTTTTAGACATTATTGGGCTTTATTATCCACTTTTATATTATTTTTGGGACTAACCTATTAACCGGAGGCCCAGGTCAGAATTGTTGTTTTTTGCCTGTTTTAGGCATTGCTGAGGAAATCGTTAACTGGTAGCTGCTCGGTTGGTTGGCGAGTAGGGGATTAATTGGCTAATCGGCAAGTTAATCGGCCATTTAATCAATTAATCGGATGATTTATCGGTTTATCGGCTACTCGGTGACCCTACGAGTAGGGATTAATCGGCAAGTTAACTGGTTAATCGGATAAATTCTTGAACAGGGGTTTTAGGGTTTCGAAGAAAAGGAATATCAAACGGACTCCAAACAGAATGAAACCTTCGGGAACGTGATTTTCTCAACAGATAAGACCCGGGAGACTTGGACCCTATGTCAAGGCACGTAACAGGAGGCCACGAGGTAGGGGGCGCGCCGTACCCTACCAGGCGCGCCCCCACCCTCGTGGGCCCCCTGTTGCTCCACCGACGTACTTCTTCCTCCTATATATATCCACGTACCCCCAAACAATCAGAACAGGAGCCAAAACCCTAATTCCACCGCCGTAACTTTCTGTATCCACGAGATCCCATCTTGGGGCCTGTTCCGGAGCTCCACCGAAGGGGGCATCGATCACGGAGGGCTTCTACATCAACACCATAGCCTCTCCGATGAAGTGTGAGTAGTTCACCTCAGACCTACTGGTCCATAGCTAGTAGCTAGATGGCTTCTTCTCACTTTTTGGATCTCAATACAATGTTCTCCCCCTCTCTTGTGGAGATCTATTCGATGTAATCTTCTTTTTGCGGTGTGATTGTTGAGACTGATGAATTGTGGGTTTATGATCAAGTCTATATGTTACGGCATATCTCTCTCAAGGTAGTTTTGGTGATTGATGACAACATGTTTGCGGACTAATCATGTGCTTTGAATAGTTCACAGATTCACCCCTGGCACGAGACGTTTCCTTCCCTTCGGAGTGTCCTTCAAGACGGTGTAGCTCTTTCGTTTCTCTCTCGGTGGACTAGTTGCATAGAGGGCACCGTACTATCAAGAGGGGGTCCGCTGGGGTTTTGCATGGGTGGAATGAACACGCACACATCAGCTTCTCACCCTCCGAGCTTGTCCATTCCTTTGAAGAGGTCTCTCCACTTTTCCTTGTCCTGTCTGGGTCCCAGCGGTAGTACCGCGCAACCCAGCCGTAGTACCGCTGAGGAGACACAAGCGGCAGTACCGCTCCATAGCGGTAGTACCGCCCTTGTCTCCACAGCAGTAGTACCGCTGGGGTGCCTGGCACCACCGCCTCGTCCTCAGCCTCTTTGGAGAGATTCTCTCTCTCCCTTCTGTGTCCCAGCGGTAGTACCGCACTACAAGCGGTAGTACGGCCGAAGGGTCACAAGAGGCAGTACCGCTCCTCAGCGGTAGTACCGCCCGTGACCCCACTGCCGTAGTACCGCTGGGCAGTCTGGCTCCTACCGCCTCGATTCGAGGGGTCTTTTTCTCGTGTCGGGTTTTGCGGCACTAGTTGCGGTTGTAGAGGCGGTAGTACCGTTCCAGGAGCGGTAGTACCGCCCCTACCACCGTGGTAGTACCGCGTTGGGTCCTTTTCCCTACTAGTCTCCTCTGCGCGGCAGTGCCGCTAGCTGGTGCGGCAGTACCGCTGACCTAGCAGTAGTACCGCCCCCTCTTAGCGGTAGTACCGCCCTGTGCGGGGCTAGTTGGTGGGGGGCAATGGTTGGATTGTTGCCCCCACTATAAAAGGGAGTCCCCTTCTTCTCTTTGACCTACCTCTTCCTCCCCCAAGCTCCATTTATTGCTCAAGCTCCATTAAATGCTCCAAGCTCCATTTTCGCCCGATCTATCTCTCTAGCCAATCAAACTTGTTGATTTGCTCGGGAGTGGTTGAGAAGGCCCCGATCTACACTTCCACCAAGGGATTTTCGATTCCCCCACTCATCCCTAGCGGATCTTGTTACTCTTGGGTGTTTGAGCACCCTAGACGGTTGAGGTCACCACGGAGCAATAGTCCATTGTGGTGAAGCTTCGTGGTTTTGTTGGGAGCCTCCGATTACGTTGTGGAGATTGCCCTAACCTTGTTTGTAAAGGTTCGGTCGCCGCCTTCAAGGGCACCAATAGTGGAATCACGGCATCTCCCATTGTGTGAGGGCGTGAGGAGAATACGGTGGCCCTAGTGGCTTCTTGGGGAGGATCGTGCCTCCACACCGCTCCAACGGAGACGTACTTCCCCTCAAAGGGAAGGAACTTCGGTAACACATCCGCGTCTTCATCGGATCCACTCTTGGTTATCTCTTACCTTTACTTGTGCAAGCTCTTTAGTGTTACTTCTCTTGCTTGCTTGTTTTCTTGTTGGTATTGCATCATATATGTTGCTCACCTAGTTGCACATCTAGACAACCTACTTTGATGCAAAGTTTAATTTGATAAAGAAAAGTTAAAAATTGGTAGTTGCCTATTCACCCCCCTCTAGTCAACCATATCGATCCTACCACGGGAGCAAGAACACGGATGACAATTGGATCAAGCGCAACTCCCTCAAGGCAATGATGCCCTACCACGAGGCCATGTCCTCCGTCATTCGTCAAAGACCGGACTTCCACACTTTGACCTCAAGCGTAGTGTTGGATGAGTTTGTGGCCATGAACATTTTGGACAAGACCGCCGACAATGCGGTGCTCCATTCTCAACGGGCAAAGAAGCCTAACCTTGCATTGAAGGCGAAGCTCACCGTTGAAGAAGAAGAAGAGGAAGAAGAGGAGAGCAACCCCGAAGATACGAAGTATGCATATCATGAACACATGGCACTTGCTTCAAGACAATTTTGGAGCAAGAAAAACTCAAGGCCAAACTTTAGCAAAAACAACTCGAGTGGCACGAGGGGCAAGCAATGTGTAAGGACTTGCTACAATTGCGGCAACGTGAGTCATTTTGTTGCCGAATGCCCGTATGAGAAGAGGGAAGACAATGGTGGCAAGCTGATCCGAAAGGACAAGGCCAAGTCGTTCCCCAACAAGAACAACTTCACCAAGAAGACTCCTCCCAAGGTATTGGTTGTACAAGAAGAGTACAATGAGGATGATGACGATGATGAAGATGATGAGTCGGTTGCCATGGCCTCCGTTGCCATTGCGACGACTTCACGGGTGTCTCTCTTCGACTCACCCAATGAGAGCATCACCGCCAAGTGCCTCATGGCTAAAGCCACCAACAAGGTAACCCCCAATATCAAAACTACCATCATTAATCATCCTTCTCCGACGGATAGCATTAATGAACTTGAGGGAGCTAATGTGGAGGCTAACGAGTTTGAGGCCTTTATGGGAAAACTCAAGGGAAAATCCAAGAAGCACTTTGTTGCTCTCTTGGAACAACTTGGTGAAGCCAATGACATGATCGAGGCTCACGAAGACACCATCACTAAGATGGAAGGGCATAGTCGTGACTATGCCAATGAGATTTCGGATCTTTCCAATGCTCTTGAGGAAGAGTGTGGTCTTCGTTTGGCTCTTGAGGAGTCACACAACGTTGATCATGCTAAGTTAAAGAAAGATTATGATCATGTCCTCATAGTTTCTCATGTGCTAAACTCCGAGAAGGCCGAACTTGAGGTTGATCTTGCTAGACTCAAAGAGGAGTTTGATCTACTTGACAAGGCTCACAAGGTCTTGAAGGGTGCTCATGCTAGCCTCAAAGAGTCTCATGATCAACTTCAAGTAAAGCTAACCAAGGAAAAAGCCACTTTCCCTCGTATGATGTTAATTGATAATGCAAATGCTACTAACCCGTGTTGTGAGCATGTGCATCTCATTGAGGAGAACGCTAAGCTAAAGGGGCAACTTGAGAGAGGTATTGCGACTTGCATACAAGGCAAGAAGAACCTCAACGATTTCTTGATCAACCAAAAGGGAGTTGTGGCCAAGGAAGGGGTTGGGTACGTGCCCGACTCCAAGAACAAGAAGAAGAATGACAATACCAAACGACCTCCTCCTCTCATGCAAACCTTTGTGAAGAAGGGAGAGAGTGCCTCCGAGGAGAATAAGAAGAACAATGTCAAGAAGGGCAATGTCACCCCTCCCAACAAAGCCGGCGATTTTAATCCTTCTTATGTGTTATGCCGTGCTAGTGATGGGCATGTTTATGCCAAATTTGTTGGTTCTCCTCATGAATACATTGAATGGTCTATTTGGGTTCCAAAAACCCTTGTTACTAACATCAATGGACCCATTACAAAATGGGTACCTAAAACCAAGAATTGATGTCTTGTAGGTGTTTGCTTCCGGTGGGGGATCATGGTTGCTCGATAGCGGAGCTACAAATCATATGACCAGAAGCAAGGACTTGGTGGTGGACATGCACAAGGTTCCATCTATGCCCACCAATGTCGAGTGGGGTGACGCCTCATCTTCTAAGGTATTGGGACTTGGCAAGGTGGTCATCTCTCATGATCTCACGATCGAGAAGGTCATGCTTGTTGAGTCCCTTGCATACAATTTACTTTCCGTTCGTCAACTTGCAATCATGGGCTTTGCCACTTTCTTTGATATTGATACCGTGGCCCTCTTGTGGAGCAAAGACTCTTAAAGTAGCTTTTGTTGGGCATGTCGAGAACGGTCTATATGTGATTAACTTTTCGGAGCGACCCACTAAGACCGCGACATGCCTAATGGATAAAGTTGATGTGGGATGGCTTTGGCATCGCCGTTTAGCCCATGTCAATATGAGATCTTTGCAAAATCTCATCAAGGGGGACCATGTCCATGGACTAACGAATGTTAGTTTTGCTAAAGATCGTGCTTGCAGTGCCTGTATCGAAGGAAAGCTACATGAGAAGGCTCACCCTCCCACGACTATCATTTATTCAAAGAGACCTTTGGAGCTCCTTCACATGGATCTCTTTGGGCCTCCATCCTTCGATAGTCTTGGAGGTAGGAAGTATTGCTTGGTGATTGTGGATGACTACTCAAGGTACACGTGGGTGTATTTCTTCAAGAGGAAGAGCGAGACCCAACAAATCGTCATTGACTTTGCAAATGAAGCACAACATCAACACAATGCAAAGATCTTGACAATAAGAAGTGACAACGGCACCGAGTTCAAGAACTACACCTTGGATGAGTTTCTTAGTGATGACGGAATCAAGCATCAATATTCCGCATCCTACACCCCTCAACAAAACGGTGTTGCAGAGAGGAAGAACCGGACGTTGATGGATGTAGCAAGGACCATGATGGCGGAGTTCAAGTCTCCGTACAACTTTTGGGCCGAAGCCATCAACACCGCGTGTCATGCATCCAATCGGCTCTACCTCCGCAAGGGCTTGAACAAGACTCCATACGAGATACTCACCGGTAACAAGCCCAACCTCAAGTAATTCCGAGTATTCGGGTGTAAGTGTTTCATTCTCAAGAAAGGTGTTCGGTTGTCTAAATTTGAGGCTAGAGCTTATGAGGGCATATTTGTTGGCTATGCTACAAACTCTCATGCTTACCGCGTCCTCAATAAATCCACGGGACTTATTGAGGAGACGTGTAACGTGGAGTTTGATGAGAATAACGGCTCCCAAGTGGAGCAAAGTGGCACTTGTGATGTAGGTGATGAAATTCCTCCCCAAGCCATAAGAAGAATGGGTGTTGGCTTTATCCTACCCATTGAGGAACCCCTTTTGGCCGAAGGAGAAGGACAAAGCTCCACTCAAGTGGAGCCATCACCAACCCAAGGCCCACACGCTTCCGAAGTTCAACATGAAGGCCCTCATCTTCAAGAACATGACCAAGGGCAAGATCACGCTCAAGACGGTGTTGACACATCAAGTGATGCCCAAGGTCAAGTTCTCTCCTCCGAGCAAGTTCAAGAACAAGAACAAGCCCAAGACGACGCTCAAGATGATCAAGTGACCACTCCTCGTCTGACCCCCGAGGAGGAATTAGAGCGTCGTGCCGCCAAGGTTGCTTCCAAGCTCTCCACCAAGGATCATCTCATGACGAATGTGCTTGGAAGCTTAAGAAAGGGGGTAAGCACTCGTAGACAATTAGCAAATTATTGTGAGCATCACATGTTTGTCTCTTGTGTGGAACCCCACAAGGTCTATGAAGCGCTAGAAGATCCGGATTGGCTCAACGCCATGCACGAAGAACTCAACAACTTCGAGCGCAACAAAGTGTGGAGATTGGTGCCAAGACCAACCGAGAATCACAATGTCATAGGAAACAAGTGGATATTTAAGAACAAGCAAGATTACCATGGGATTATCATTCGCAACAAGGCTCGTTTGGTAGCACAAGGCTACTCCCAAGTCGAGGGTATCGACTACGGTGAAACCTTTGCTCCCGTTGCTCGTCTTGAATCCATTCGCATGTTGATTGCATATGCTTCTCATCATAACTTTAAGTTACAACAAATGGATGTGAAGAGTGATTTTCCTAATGGTCCTATTAATGAATTGGTTTACGTCAAGCAACCCCCCGGGTTCGAGGATCCCTACTTTCCCGATCATGTGTATCAACTCGATAAGGCACTCTATGGCCTTAAACAAGCCCCACGTGCGTGGTATGACCACCTTACCGAGTTGTTACAAGACCTTGGTTTTGAAGTTGGGCTAATCGACCCCACTCTTTTTACTAAGAAGGTCAAAGGGGAGTTGTTTGTGTGCCAATTATATGTTGATGATATTATCTTTGGTTCTCCTAACAAAGCTTTCAATGAGGAATTTGCCGCTCTCATGACCTCAAAGTTCGAGATGTCCTTCATGGGAGAGTTGAAGTTCTTTCTAGGGTTCGAAGTGAAGCAAAGAAGAGAAGGAATCTTCATCAATCAATCCAAATACACTCAAGACATGCTCAAGAGATTCAAGCTAAGTGATGTCAAGCCGGCTTCCACTCCAATGCCCACCAAGTGCCAACTTGACTTAGATCCCAATGGTAAAGTGGTGGATCAAAAGGTATATCGCTCCATGATTGGATCCTTGCTTTACCTTTGTGCATCTAGACCGGACATCATGTTGAGTGTGGGAATTTGTGCACGGTTTCAAGCCGCACCGAAGGAAAGTCACTATGTGGCGGTCAAACGAATCTTTCGATATTTGGCTCATACCCCAAACTTTGGCTTATGGTACCCAAGACGATCAAACTTCAAGCTTGTAGGGTACTCGGACTCCGATTGGGCGGGAGACAAAGTGGATAGGAAGTCCACTTCCGGAGGGTGCCAATTCCTTGGTTGCTCTTTGGTGAGTTGGTCTTCCAAAAAGCAAAGTTGTGTGTCTCTCTCGTCCACTGAGGCGGAGTATGTTGCCGCCGGTAGTTGTTGTGCACAACTCCTATGGATGAGGCAAACTTTAAAGGATTACGGTGTCACTTGTGACAAAGTGCCTCTTTGGTGTGACAATGAAAGTGCCATCAAGATCTCTCTCAACCCGGTGCAACACTTCAAGACGAAGCATATTGAGATTCGGTATCACTTCATCCAGGATCACATTAGGCGAGGAGAGATCGAGCTCAACTATGTCAACACTCATGACAACCTTGCAGATATTTTCACGAAGCCCTTGGATGAAGGAAGATTTCGCGAGTTAAGGCATGAGCTAAATATCATTGATTCGAGCAATGTGGCTTGAACCCTTGCACACCCCACCATGCTCAATTTGTTGTCTAGTTTAGGTGTAGGCATGGCATAAATTGATCAAGTCTTTCACTTTAGCCAGTGTTGATGGTACTTGTGTTTCAAAGAAGAGTTTTGGTCATGGGCCTAAGGTTAAAATCTTTGCGGCGCCATACCTCTTGACTCAAACATAGGTGGCCTCGGCCACCGCCCTCTTTTGAAGAGGTGTGTCTTGGTCGTTTGCTCGTGTGCTCTCTTTTCTTGCCGTTTGTGTCTTTCCTTCGAGCAAAAGCCTTGTTTGTTTGGTTGCTGTGGCGTGCTGGGCGGTACTACCGCTGGTGGTCCGTGGTACTACCGCTCATAATGGTATCAGAGCCCCAGCACGGTACTACCGCTTAGGGACTGGACCAGGGGATTATATCGGGGCAGGGGGAGGTTTCTTCTCCCCCATACCCATTCACCCCCTCTTTCTTCTTCCTCTCTCCAGCCTCCACTTGCCGCGGGAGGGCTCCAGCGGATCTACGTCTCCGGGGCGTCCCTCTCCATTTCCTTTGGTGGAGTCGATCCCCACCCCGTTCTCTTGCCATGGATGCTGGTATTGCCCCCGTTCCTTGTCTCCTTTTGTCTCATTTTCAGATCTTGTTTCTTACGGGCAATGGTGGTAGCATCTCTAGATTTTTGGCTAAATCTAGGCTTGAGTTGGTTGGAGAAGGCAACTAGACTATCTTGATTAGAGTTTGGTAGGAATATTTTTGAATTTGGCAGGCCGGTAGTGCTGGATCTGACCACGGTAGTAGGAAACCGCTGTTTCTCCACCTCGTGCTATAGGAAATTGCTGTTTCTCCGCCTTGAGCAGTACTACCGCTCTCGTTGGAGCGGTACTACCGCTTGACCTCGAGCGGTACTACCGCCCTCCTTGGGGCGGTACTACCGCTTGGGCGGTACTACCGCAGACATGTCACGGTACTACCGCTGCATGCCAAATTCCATCATATTCCTGCCTTACCTTGATTCTTTTTTTGTGTTTGTTGGCTTATGCTCGTTCTTTCTGCTTGTTTTGCGTGTTCTTGTGTTTGGCTCCAGGTGATGACCATTCTGAGCATCAAGCTCGCCGTATCAACCCCGGGCGTGCAACATCAAAACGCTACCGCACCTCTGAGCCAGCCGGTGGCTCCTCGAGCACCCAACCGCCTCCAGCAGGTGCATCCGCAAGTGTTCCTCCACCTCCTCAGCAAACGAAGAGATCCGCCAACAAGACAAAAGGGAAGACTATGACTGAGATGACCAACAAGGAGTTTTGGGAGAAGCGTCGCCGCAACCCCTATGCGGTGGACCAAGAACCCACTTTGGTCAACCGCCCGTTCTGGAACCGTTTTCAGTTTGCCATCTACTTTGATGTGATCAAGGCCAAGAAGAATCTCTTTGTTGATGTTCACTCCATTGACATTGATGCTATGGAGAAGGACCAAGAGTACTTTGGCGAAGCCCTTCAGATGTGCACTCAGCTGAACATTCTCAGGATCATGCAATTCAACAAGGATGTCGATGCGGATTTGGTGGCTCAATTCTATGCCACCGTCCATCTTGGGACGGATGTCGACAGGACTCTGACATGGATGACCAATGGCAAGCTGCTTTCCGTCAAGTGGAAGGCTTTCATGGAGTTACTTGATGTGGTGGATCACGGGCTTGAGACTCCTGTCGGTTTCCGCCCTCACCGCAATGCTATGTCCACCCACAAGCAAGCCCTTTGGCCCTACTGCACTGTGAAAGTTCACCCAGTAACTGAGAAGAAGACCTATGAGCTGTCTCCGTATCTGGACATTCTTCATCGCATCTTCCGTGAGACTCTCTTCCTTCGGATCGGGAATCTGGATATGGTCCACTCTTACCTCGTGGACATGCTCCTTTTCTGTCAGCATGAGAAGGAAGCAAGCACTGGAGAGAGCCTGGATATTTCTCATGTCATGTGGTCTAAACTTCTCTCTGCCGTGTCTGAGCGCAAGTGCCCGATATATGGTCCATTCATCATGAGGCTCATTGAGAGGGCCTAGGCACAGACCTATCCCAGAGTGTTGCTAGAGACTGGAGACTTGGTTTCTCATGAGATCGAGCGTCTGAGGAAGAAGGACAATTGGGTCACCCCAGCGCCTCAAACAGGGGGTCCGTCTGCTGCTGCTGCTGCTACTGCTGCCATGGAGACCGAGGGTGGGGCAGCCACTGATGATCACGAGGAGGATATTGTCCCCTCTAGTGCTGAACCCTCATGGGCGAAGAAGCTTAAAAACAAGTTGAAGAAGCTTTTCTGCATGGAGTCTCATGGTCAGTACATGACTCATGTGGCGGAGAAGCATGCCAGGATGCGCCACAAGGAGCTCATGCGTCAGTTGGGAGCGACAGTTGCCAGTGGTTCTGAGGGTCAGATCACTGAAGAGGAGGAGTGGATTCATCAGCACTGCCCTTGGACCGACTCCGACGCCGAGCAGTTTTCGACCAACGACGGAGATGCAGACGATCACGCTGAGATTTGATGTTTCGAGATCCTCAGCTTGCCATCACCAGAGTTGTAGCGTCGCTCTTTTCCCTTTTTGGTGTCTCGCTGCCAAAGGGGGAGATAGTGTAGGGATTTGTGTCGTGATTTGTGTTTGTCGTCTTGTGTTTTCTTGTGTGTTCTCTCGGTGTCTTTGTTTGGTTTGGTTTGGTGCCCGTGAGACCTAAGTTCTAGACATATGGTGTGAGACATATGCTCCCTATCGCTACCTTATTACTTATGTCTATTCACTCGGTGTCTTTGTTTGGTTTGGTTTGGTGCCCGTGAGACCTAAGTTCTAGACATATGGTGTGAGACATATGCTCCCTATCGCTACCTTATTACTTATGTCTATTTAGTACTGTAGTTTATTATGAGTTGCATGCTTGTCCTGTTATATTCTCTTCTCTCATCTATCTTGTGCTTAGAATTGTGCTTAGAATTGTTGGACTATAAAATATAGGGGGAGTGTTGATCCGGATGTGTGTGTCCTGCTTTCCGAATGCTCCTCTAACCAGGTGCACACACTCTGGGGGAGCCCGTCTATATTTTGTAGTTCTTAGTTTTCTTTCATTTATTTCTTTCCTTGTGCAAATCCCTAGTTGTCATCAATCCACCAAAAAGGGGGAGATTGTTACGGCATATCTCTCTCAAGGTAGTTTTGGTGATTGATGACAACATGTTTGCGGACTAATCATGTGCTTTGAATAGTTCACAGATTCACCCTGGCACGAGACATTTCCTTCCCTTCGGAGTGTCCTTCAAGACGGTGTAGCTCTTTCGTTTCTCTCTCGGTGGACTAGTTGCATAGAGGGCACCGTACTATCAAGAGGGGGTCCGCTAGGGTTTTGCATGGGTGGAATCAACACGTACACATCAACTTCTCACCCTCCGAGCTTGTCCATTCCTTTGAAGAGATCTCTCCACTTTTCCTTGTCCTGTCTGGGTCCCAGCGGTAGTACCATGCAACCCAGCCGTAGTACCGCTGAGGAGACACAAGCGGCAGTACCGCTCCACAGCGGTAGTACCGCCCTTGTCTCCACAGCAGTAGTACCGCTGGGGTGCCTGGCACCACCGCCTCGTCCACAGCCTCTTTGGAGAGATTCTCTCTCTCCCTTCTGTGTCCCAGCGGTAGTACCGCACTACAAGCGGTAGTACGGCCGAAGGGTCACAAGCGGCAGTACCGCTCCTTAGCGGTAGTACCGCCCGTGACCCCGCTGCCGTAGTACCGCTGGGCAGTCTGGCTCCTACCGCCTCGATTCGACGGGTCTTTTTCTCATGTCGGGTTTTGCGGCACTAGTTGCGGTTGTAGAGGCAGTAGTACCGTTCCAGGAGCGGTAGTACCGCCCCTACCACCGCGGTAGTACCGCGTTGGGTCCTTTTCCCTACTAGTCTCCTCTGCGCGGCAGTGCCGCTGGCTGGTGCGGCGGTACCGCTGACCTAGCAGTAGTACCGCCCCCTCTTAGCGGTAGTACCGCCCTGTGCGGGGCTGGTTGGTGGGGGGCAACGGTTGGATTGTTGCCCCCACTATAAAAGGGAGTCCCCTTCTTCTCTTTGACCTACCTCTTCCTCCCCCAAGCTCCATTTATTGCTCAAGCTCCATTAAATGCTCCAAGCTCCATTTTCGCCCGATCTATCTCTCTAGCCAATCAAACTTGTTGATTTGCTCAGGAGTGGTTGAGAAGGCCCCGATCTACACTTCCACCAAGGGATTTTCGATTCCCCCACTCATCCCTAGCGGATCTTGTTACTCTTGGGTGTTTGAGCACCCTAGACGGTTGAGGTCACCACGGAGCCATAGTCCATTGTGGTGAAGCTTCGTGGTTTTGTTGGGAGCCTCCGATTACGTTGTGGAGATTGCCCCAACCTTGTTTGTAAAGGTTCGGTCGCCGCCTTCAAGGGCACCAATAGTGGAATCACGGCATCTCGCATTGTGTGAGGGCGTGAGGAGAATACGGTGGCCCTAGTGGCTTCTTGGGGAGGATCGTGCCTCCACACCGCTCCAACGGAGACGTACTTCCCCTCAAAGGGAAGGAACTTCGGTAACACATCCGCGTCTTCATCGGATCCACTCTTGGTTATCTCTTACCTTTACTTGTGCAAGCTCTTTAGTGTTACTTCTCTTGCTTGCTTGTTTGCTTGTTGGTATTGCATCATATAGGTTGCTCACCTAGTTGCACATCTAGACAACCTACTTTGATGCAAAGTTTAATTTGATAAAGAAAAGTTAAAAATTGGTAGTTGCCTATTCACCCCCCCCCCTCTAGTCAACCATATCGATCCTTTCACTATCTATGAATACTATTTGAATCTTCTCTGAATTCTTTTATGTATGATTGGTTATCTTTGTAAGTCTCTTTGAATTATCAGTTTGGTTTGGCCTACTAGATTGATCTTTCTTGCAATGGGAGAAGTGCTTAGCTTTGGGTTCAATCTTGCGGTGTCCTTTCCCGGTGACAGTAAGGGCGGCAAGGCACGTATTGTATTGTTGCCATCGAGGATAAAAAGATGGGGTTTTGTTCATATTGCATGAGTCTATCCCTCTACATCATGTCATCTTGCTTAAGGCGTTACTCTGTTTTTAACTTAATACTCTAGATGCATGCTGGATAGCGGTCGATGAGTGGAGTAATAGTAGTAGATGCAGGCAGGAGTCGGTCTACTTGTCTCGGACATGATTCCTATATACATGATCATGCCTAGATATTCTCATAATTATGCTCAATTCTGTCAATTGCTCAACAGTAATTTGTTCACCCACCGTAGATTACTTATGCTCTCGAGAGAAGCCACTAGTGGAACCTATGGCCCCCGGGTCTATCTTCATCATATTAATCTCCTACTACTTAGTTATTTCCTTTGCTATTTACTTTGCCTTTATTTTACTTTGCACCTTTATCATAAAAATACCAAAAATATTATCTTATCATATCTATCAGATCTCACCCTCGTAAGTGTCCCTATAGGGATTGACAACCCCTATTTGCGTTGGTTGCGAGGATTTATTTGTTTTGTGCAGGTGCGACGGACTCGCGTGTAGCCTCCTACTGGATTGATACCTTGGTTCTCAAAAACTGAGGGAAATACTTACGCTACTTTGCTGCATCATCCCTTCCTCTTCGGGGAAAACCAACGCAGTGCTCAAGAGGTAGCAAGAAGGATTTCTGGCGCCGTTGTCAGGGAGGTCTACGCAAAAGTCAACATACCAAGTACCCATCACATACCCTTATCTCCCGCATTACATTATTTGTCATTTGCCTCTCGTTTTCCTCTCCCCCCCACTTCACCCTTGCCGTTTTATTAGCCCTCTCTCTCCCTATCCTCCCTCTATTTCCGCTTGCCTTTCTTCTGCTATGTCTGAATCAATAAGGGTTGGGGGTTCTCTCCAGAGTTTTAGTACTTTGGACAAACCCTCTATCCTCGCTAAACTTATAAATAAGGATACTATGGAAAAACCTACCGGAGTTATCAATGAGAGTCTTAATAATTTTGATGATTATGATTCTGGAATTTTTCGTTATTTACTTGATGAATCTTTGAAAGATGCTTGGTATAGACTATTAAGGATCAGGGCCAGCTATGTTCCTCAATACCAAATTGAAGTTTACCTAAAAAGCTTTTATATTGCCCTTCCTTCTTCTTTTAAGCATGTCCTAGATTCTATATTTGAAGAAGGTTTCCTTGAAGGGGATGTCGTAGACACTTATGAAAAATGAAAACTATATTTGGGCACCCCATGAATGAGAAAGTTGAATATACATCTCTTTTGCTCTCTTACCAAAATGAATCTATTAAAGAGATAAAGGCTAGCCTAGATACAAACTTCTGTAACATACTTAATCATTCTTCTACCATTAATAGCCATGTTCTTTATCAAAATAGAAGGATTAATTCTATAGATAGCAAGTTTGCTCTTTTCTTTCCTAATACCAAAGATGGCAATACCTAGATCTATTCTTGCTTGTTATGCCTAGCTAGGGGCGTTAAACGATAGCGCTTGTTGGGAGGCAACCCAATTTTATTTTGTTCCTTGCTTTTTGATCCTGTTTAGTAATAAATAATTTATCTAGCCTCTATTTTGGTTGTGTTTTTTGTGTTTAATTAGTGCTTGTGCCAAGTAGAACCGTTGGGAAGACTTGGGGAAAGTCTTGTTGAACTTGCTGTAAAAACAGAAACTTTAGTGCTCACGAGAACTACTGTCATTTTTATTTGTAAAGTGATATTTAGTTAATTCTTTTAGCAGATGATTAATAGATAAATTACTCACGTCCAGCAATTTATTTTAGAATTTTGGGGTTCCAGATCTTGCGCTAGCTACAGATTACTACAGACTGTTCTGTTTTTGACAGATTCTGTTTTTCGTGTGTTATTTGCTTATTTTTGATGAATCTATGGCTAGTAAAATAGTTTATAAACCACAGATAAGTTGGAATACAGTAGGTATAACACCAATATAAATAAAGAATGAGTTCATTACAGTACCTTGAAGTGGTCTTTTGTTTTCTTTCGCTAACGGAGCTCACGTGATTTTCTACTTTAAGTTTTGTGTTGTGAAGTTTTCAAGTTTTGGGTAAAGATTTGATGGATTATGGAACAAGGAGTGGCAAGAGCCTAAGCTTGGGGATTCCCATGGCACCCCCAAGATAATCTAAGGACACCTAAAAGACAAAGCTTGGGGATGCCCCGGAAGGCATCCCCTCTTTCGTCTACTTCTATCGGTAACTTTACTTGGAGCTATATTTTTATTTACCACATGATATGTGTTTGCTTGGAGCGTATTGTATTATTTGATTATTTTATTCTTAGTTTACCACAATCATCCTTGCTGTACACACCTTTTGAGAGAGCCATACATGATTTGGAATTTGCTAGAACACTCTATGTGCTTCGCTTATATCTTTTGAGTTATATAATTTTGCTCTAGTGCTTCACTTATCTCTTTTAGAGCACGGTGGTGGATTTGTTTTATAGAAACTATTGATCTCTCATGCTTCACTTAGATTATTTTTAGAGCCTTAATATCATGGTAATTTGCTTTAAATCCTAATATGCTAGGTATTCAAGAATAAAGAAATTCTCTTATGAGTGTGTTGAATACTATGATAAGTTTGATACTTGATAATTGTTTTGAGATATGAAGATGGTGATATTAAAGTCATGCTAGTTGAGTAGTTGTGAATTTGAGAAATACTTGTGTTGAAGCTTGTGATTCCCGTAGCATGCACGTATGGTGAACCGTTATGTGATGAAGTCGGAGTATGATTTATTTTTTGATTGCCTTCCTTATGAGTGGCGGTCGAGGACGAGCGATGGTCTTTTCCTACCAATCTATCCCCCTAGGAGCATGCACGTAATAATTTGCTTTGATAACTTGTACATTTTTGCAATAAGTATATGAGTTCTTTATGACTAATGTTGAGTCCATGGATTATACGCACTCTCACGCTTCCACCTTTGCTAGCCTCTCTAATACCGCGCACCTTTCGCCGGTATCATACACCCACCATATACCTTCCTCAAAACACCCACCATACCTACCTATTATGGCATTTCCATAGCCATTCCGAGATATATTGCCATGCAACTTTCCACCGTTCCATTTATTATGACACACTCCATCATTGTCATATTGCTTAGCATGATCATGTAGTTGACATCGTATTTGTGGCAAAGCCACCATTCATAATTCTTTCATACATGTCACTCATGAGTCATTGCATACCCCGGTACACCGCCGGAGGCATTCATATAGAGTCATATTTTGTTCTAAGAATTGAGTTGTAATTGTTGAGTTGTAAGAAAAATAAAAGTGTGATGATCATCATTATTAGAGCATTGTCCCAGTGAGGAAAGGATGATGGAGACTATGATTCCCCCACAAGTCGGGATGAGACTCCGGACGAAAAATAAAAAAAGAAAGAAAAGAGGCCATAATAAAAGAGAAAAGGCCCAACTAAAAAATGAGAGAAAAAGAGAGAAGGGACAATGTTACTATCCTTTTACCACACTTGTGCTTCAAAGTAGCACCATGATCTTCATAGTAGAGAGTCTCTCATGTTATCACTTTCATATACTAGTGGGAATCTTTCATTATAGAACTTGGCTTGTATATTCCAATGATGGGCTTCCTCAAATTGCCCTAGGTCTTCATGAGCAAGCAAGTTGGATGCACACCCACTTAGTTTGTTTTTGAGCTTTCATATACTTATAGCTCTAGTGCATCTGTTGCATGGCAATCCCTACTCACTCACATTGATATCTATTGATGGGCATCTCCATAGCCCATTGATACGCCTAGTTGATGTGAGACTATTTTCTCCCTTTTTGTCTTCTCCACAACCACCACTCTATTCCACCTATAGTGCTATATCCATGGCTCACGCTCATGTATTGCGTGAAGATTGAAAAAGTTTTGAGAATGTCGAAAGTATGAAACAATTGCTTGGCTTATCATCGGGGTTGTGCATGATTTAAATATTTTGTGTGGTGAAGATGGAGCATAGCCAGACTATATGATTTTGTAGGTATAACTTTCTTTAGCCATGTTATTTTGAGAAGACATAATTGCTTTGTCAGTATGCTTGAAGTATTATTGTTTTTATGTCAATATGAACTTTTGTCTTGAATCTTTCGTATCTGAATATTCATACCACAATTAAGAAGAATTACATTAAAATTATGCCAAGTAGCACTCCGCATCAAAAAAAATCTGTTTTTATCATTTACCTACTCGAGGATGAGCAGGAATTAAGCTTGGGGATGCTTGATACGTCTCCTACGTATCTATAATTTTTGATTGCTCCATGCTATATTATCTACTGTTTTAGACATTATTGGGATTTATTATCCACTTTTATATTATTTTCGGGACTAACCTATTAACCGGAGGCCTAGCCCAGAATTGTTGTTTTTTGCCTGTTTTAGGGTTTGAAGAAAAGGAATATCAAACGGACTCCAAACGGAATGGAACCTTCGGGAACATGATTTTCTCAACAGATAAGACCCGGGAGACTTGGACCCTACGTCAAGGCACGCAACAGGAGGCCACGAGGTAGGGGGGTGCGCCCTACCCTACCAGGCACGCCCCCACCCTCGTGGGCCCCCTGTTGCTCCACCGACGTACTTCTTCCTCCTATATATATCCATGTACCCCAAATGATCAGAACAGGAGCCAAAACCCTAATTCCACTGCCGTAACTTTCTGTATCCACGAGATCCCATCTCGGGGCCTGTTCCGGAGCTCCGCCGGAGGGGGCGTCGATCACGGAGGGCTTCTACATCAACACCATAGCCTCTCCGATGAAGTGTGAGTAGTTCACCTTAGACCTACGGGTCCATAGCTAGTAGCTATATGGCTTCTTCTCTCTTTTTGGATCTCAATACAATGTTCTCCCCCTCTCTTGTGGAGATCTATTCGATGTAATCTTCTTTTTGTGGTGTGTTTGTTGAGATCGATGAATTGTGGGTTTATGATCAAGTCTATCTATGAATAATATTTGAATCTTCTCTGAATTCTTTTATGTATGATTGGTTATCTTTGCAAGTCTCTTCGGATTATCAGTTTGGTTTGGCCTACTAGATTGATCTTTCTTGCAATGGGAGAAGTGCTTAGCTTTGGGTTCAATCTTGGGGTGTCCTTTCCTGGTGACAGTAAGGGCAGCAAGGCACGTATTGTATTGTTGCCATCGAGGATAACAAGATGGGGTTTTCTTCATATTGCATGAGTCTATCCCTCTACATCATGTCATCTTGCTTAAGGCGTTACTCTATTTTTAACTTAATACTCTAGATGCATGCTGGATAGCGGTCGATGAGTGGAGTAATAGTAGTAGATGCAGGCAGGAGTCGGTCTACTTGTCTCAGACGTGATGCCTATATACATGATCATGCCTAGATATTCTCATAATTATGCTCAATTCTGTCAATTGCTCAACAGTAATTTGTTCACCCACCGTAGAATACTTATGCTCTCGAGAGAAGCCACTAATGAAACCTATGGCCCCCAGGTCTATCTTCATCATATTAATCTCCTACTACTTAGTTATTTCCTTTGCTATTTCCTTTGCCTTTATTTTACTTTGCACCTTTATCATAAAAATACCAAAAATATTATCTTATCATATCTATCAGATCTCACTCTCGTAAGTGGCCCTATAAGGATCGACAACCCCTATTTGCGTTGGTTGCGAGGATTTATTTGTTTTGTGCAGGTGCGAGGGACTCGCGCGTAGCCTCCTACTGGATTGATACCTTGGTTCTCAAAAACTGAGGGAAATACTTACGCTACTTTGCTGCATCATCCCTTTCTCTTCGGGGAAAACCAACGCAATGCTCAAGAGGTAGCACATGACCTTTTGGATTCCCTGGAGGAGGAGTGCGACGTGGCAAAAGCCCGTTCCGCATTCTATCAGCAACAGGCTCGAATGTATCAAAGCAGAGAAGTATGGGCCAAAACCTATAACGTTGGTGAACTAGTTCTACGCCTGCCGGAGAAGAATAAGAACAAGCTCAAGCCCAAATGGGAAGGTCCCTTCATTATTGACCAGGTTCTGACCGGTGGAGCGTACCGTCTACGAGATGCATCAGACAATTGACTCGAGCCAAACCCATGGAACGGAGCCAGACTCCGAAGATTCTATGCCTAGTGCCGGACTCTGTGTTCGTCTCCTTACCCCTGTCAATTTTTTGCATATCCGTTATCTATCTTTTCTCTCTTTCTCTCGTCCTTTTTTCTTCTCCTCAAGGCCTCAAAAGGGCTAACTTGTGTCTTGACTACACAATCTTGACGCGCTAACCGTGCTCATTATACCTGGGGGCTTCTTATACAGAAGCTTAATATAACTAATTTTCTGGGCTTCATGCCCCACACATGTGTTATTCTTCCACATGTACCTTTTTTTGCGATTATATGCATCTATATGACTTAAGTTTTGGCCAAGCTGGGTTGCCTGGCTCTTGTATTTATGCCCTATGTTCCCGTTAATTCGGCTAGGGCATAAGGGGAGCACCTCTGCGATTGTTACTGCCGAGTCAGCCGGATGTGTACCTCACACTGGGTGAAGCCGAAAGCTAGCATTCTTAAGGGAATATTCGGTCGGTGAACAAAGATGACTCTTATTTATTTTGATACATGCCCCCATATGTTTATAGCCTGCGTCTCATTTCGCAGTTCGGACATGCACATTAGGGCATGCGTACCGAGGGAAAGGAACCCTTAACGGAACTATTCTCCCTGGAAGATGTTTCTTACTATCCATGTAATATAACATAGCTAGTTGGGTACTTGTCTGTTCAAGCACTTATGACCCCTATGCCTGGTTTCCACGCATACCCCGGTTTTTACATAACCGAGTGGGTATTCGGATACACTCCGTACTATCGGGTCCAGAGGTCGAAGCGAAAAGGTCCGCCATGACAAATGATTTACAATCCGGCTAGGGACATTATATATGTCACTTAAAGTACATAGTCACTAAGACTGACTAAATTCTTCTTCTATACCATCCAATAGGTTGTCTATCCTACAATCCTGTTGGGAATACTTTGCGGCTAATTCTACTTGATCATACACCAAACTGACGGGGATCTCTTTCCCATCAGGCCCCACAGGTCCGACCTTGGCCATGTGGTTTGGGTCAGCTTTGGTATATTGCGTCTTCACCATGGCCCAGGCTTCCCTTGCACCTTGTCGGCAGGCTGATATATTCCATAATCGGAAGTGTTGTCGCGCTCCCTTGAGCTTCTCTATAAGCTCCCCCATGCCTCCTGGCGGGGAGGCGGACGGCCACAAGGCTTGGGCAATACCCTGCATCACCTGCCGAACTTGTTCGTGCAGTTGTGAGAGCTCTGGTAGAAGATCACCCGCAGACCCGGGCATCTCCTCCACGGGACGACCCGTCAGCATACCTGTAGACATAACTCTGTTAGCCGGCTTCCTCGCCGAACTCTTTCAAAAAGTTCGTTCAAGCACTTACTGAATATGCCGTGTCGAAGCCGCTTATTCTCCTTCACGGAGTCTACAAGCTGGGCTTGGACATCTTTTAGTTCCACGCCCAGCTGGATATTAGCGTCCCGGAGATCATTTCTCTCCTGCCTGACCCGCGTAAGCACGTGCTCGCCAGCATTTAGCTATCGATTAGCACGTTGCGCATTACCCGGCACAGCCTCCGGATTCACTCTGGAGTCATCTGCAACATCTATTGTTAGATTTGCATGCACGCCGCATACTATCTGATACCCGTCATTCTTTGTAATGGAAACAAGTATTACCAGAGGGGTCTTTCTCGGACTCCTTCAACGCGGCAACCGCGGCCCGTAGCTGGGCTTTGCACTCTTCCAGGTCTTGCGACAATTGGGTATTCTTCTCTGTAAGAACCTGCACAAATCATGATCCTTAAATCAGTTGTGTCAACTGTTTCAAGTCTCAGGGGCTACTGATATATATAATCGTCAGATTTTATTACCCATATATCCTTTACATATTGGTTCATGGCTCTGGCGAGACCGTTTTGAGCAACACGGATGTACGCGTCTCCTGAGTTGAAGGCATCGAATGCCTCTTGGGAGAAACAAGCGTCACGGAGTACGACCCGGCGACGCCTGTGATTCATGGCGCTCTCCACTTCGGAATTTGTAGCGGATAGTCCATCCGCATACTCTATAGGAGGAGCATCCGGCGTTCGCCCCGTGTTGGCCTCCTCCTCTATTTCCGGCCCTGGAGCCCGACTGGTGGAGGCGTGATTGGCAACCTCTCCGGACGTAGTCCGGTGAGCATTTTTCCTACTAGGAAACATGGGCGTCATTATATTTTAAGCAAGACGACAACCACGGAGCGAGGTTCTGTATCATACCTCTGCGCCGGCGTCTCAGTCCTGACTGCCTTCCTTTTTAGCCTACCTAGCTCCAGTGCCCCTTGTTGGCGAGTCACTGCGGGTGCGGCATGGCGTCCTGAGAGCCTTCCCTGTAAAACACCATATGTGTACGGTAGGTGAAGTGCATAAAAGGGGATCCTTCTCGGAAGTTGGTGAAGGAAATATGCCCTAGAGGCAATAACAAAGTTATTATTTATTTCCTTATATCATGGTAAATGTTTATTATTCATGCTAGAATTGTATTAACCAGAAACATAATACATGTGTGAATACATAGACAAACAGAGTGTCACTAGTATGCCTCTACTTGACTAGCTCGTTGATCAAAGATGGTTATGTTTCCTAACCATAGACATGAGTTGTCATTTGATTAATGGGATCACATCATTAGGAGAACGATGTGATTGACTTGACCCATTCCGTTAGCATAGCACTTGATCGTTTAGTTTGTTGCTATTGCTTTCTTCATGACTTATACATGTTCCTATGACTATGAGATTATGCAACTCCCGTTTACCGGAGGAACACTTTGTGTGCCACCAAACGTCACAACGTAACTGGGTGATTATAAAGGTGCTCTACAGGTGTCTCCAAAGGTACTTGTTGGGTTGACGTATTTCGAGATTAGGATTTGTCACTCCGATTGTTGGAGAGGTATCTCTAGGCCCTCTCGGTAATGCACATCACTTAAGCCTTGCAAGCATTGCAACTAATGCGTTAGTTGCAGGATGATGTATTACGGAACGAGTAAAGAGACTTGCCGGTAACGAGATTAAACTAGGTATTGAGATACCGACGATCGAATCTTGGGCAAGTAACATACCGATGACAAAGGGAACAACGTATGTTGTTATGCGGTCCGACCGATAAAGATCTTCGTAGAATATGTGGGAGCCAATATGAGCATCCAGGTTCCGCTATTAGTTATTGACCGGAGACGTGTCTCGGTCATGTCTACATTGTTCTCGAACCCGTAGGGTCCGCACGCTTAAGGTTTCGATGACAGTTATATTATGAGTTTATGAGTTTTGATGTACCGAAGGAGTTCGGAGTCCCGGATGAGATCGGGGACATGACGAGGAGTCTCGAAATGGTCGAGATGTAAAGATCGATATATTGGACGACTATATTCGGACATCGGAAAGGTTCCAAGTGATTCGAGTATTTTTCAGAGTACCGAAGAGTTATGGGAATACGTATTGGGCCTTATTGGGCCATACGGGAAAGAAGGAAAAGGGCCTCAAGGGTGGCCGCACCCCTCCCTTTGGTCTGGTCCGAATTGGACTAGGGAAGGGGGCGCCCCCTTTCTTCCTTCTCCTTTCCCTTCCTCTTTTCCTATTCCATATGGGAGGTGGAATCCTACTAGTACTAGGGAGTCCTAGTAGGACTCCACACTTGGCGCGCCCCCTCCTAGGGCCGGCCTCCTCCTCCCTTGATCCTTTATATACGGGTGCAGGGGGGCACCCCAAAGACACAACAATTGATTATTGATCTCTTAGCCGTGTGCGGTGCCCCCTTCCACCATAATCCTCGATAATATTGTAGCGGTGCTTAGGCGAAGCCCTGCGGTGGTAGAACATCAAGATCGTCACCACGCCGTCATGCTGACGGAACTCTTCCCCGACATTCTGCTGGATCAGAGTCCGGGGACCGTCATCGAGCTGAACGTGTGCTAGAACTCGGAGGTGCCGTAGTTTCGGTGCTTGATCGGTCGGGCCGTGAAGACGTACGACTACATCAACCGCGTTGTGCTAACGCTTCTGCTTTCGGTCTACGAGGGTATGTAGACAACACTCTCCTCTCGCGTTGCTGTGCATCACCATGATCTTGCGTGTGCGTAGGAAATTTTTGATTACTACGTTCCCCAACAGTTGGGACTCCGGTTTTTCTTACATGCGATGCAGGGAGTAGCCCAGGATAGTCGGCTATGATGGCCACCAGGGCATCATCACAGCTCAATTGATAGAATGTCCTGTCGATCAGCTCCACAAATATGTCCGGATCCTCTTTGAGTCCGGGATCGAGGGCCCGGTCAGGGTCCTCTGGTTGTGGACTTGGGTTGTTGATCTCCCTTACAGCTTTTCGTAGTTCTTGCCATGAAACGACAAGGTGAGTATTTATGACGAAGAATGTGGGAATGTTGGGAGTAAAAAGTGACAGCTCACCCAGCTTGGGGGGTTGTACATGGAGAATCCATCCCGTGGTCTAATACAGATGAACTCCTCTTCCTCTCCCTTGTATAAATCGGATAGAATTTTTGCTAGAGCAGCAACTGAGTCCGGTCCCTTACGCCCGCAACGGGTGGCTTCATCTTCCCCGTTAAAGTGCCACATGGGGAGCCCTCGATATGGAAGTGGCTGCACCCCCGCATTACACATACTGACATAACCTCGATTATTGTCAGTCCTGATTGAGCCAGCACTTTTATCCGGCCCATCAGGTAAATGACTTCTCCATTATCTTCCTCCTGAGGGCTTCGTGGGCGCCAGCTTCGGCGTTTCTTCAAAGGAGCATTGTCGAACTCGGGAAGACCCATCCGAATAGGATCCGAAAGGGGGACGTCCTCCATGTAAAACCACTCTGAAGGCCAGTCTTCGGACATCTTCTTCGGGGTACCGGACATGTATCCGGTCTCGGCGATCCGCCATATTTCGGCTCCGCCCACTTGATATATGGACCCCTTCTGTGTACGGGGCACGAGGCAGAATAGCCTCTTCCATAGCTCGAAATGAGCTTTGCATCCCAGAAACAGCTCACAAAGGGCAACATAACCAGGAATGTGTAATATGGAAGCGGGGGTGAAATTATGCAACCGGAGGCCGTAAAATTCCAGGAGCCCACGGAGGAATGGATGGATTGGAAATGCAAGTCCCCTTAGTAAATAAGGGACAAGGCATACCCGCTCCCCCTTGGAGGGATTGGGGAAGCTCTCCGCTTGCTCCCCGCCATTATAGGTGGCGAGCCTGGCTCGAACGGGGACCATACACGCCGGAGGGAGAAATCCCTGGGTCTGTAACCCTACTAATTGGCTGTGCGGGGCGGAACACTTCTCCCAGTCACCGGGCTTAGGGCTACGAGAGCGAGAGGAGGAGCTGCGAGGGCCGGCCTTGTTGGAATGGATTTTCCCGAGCGCGCTTCGATGGATACTCGCCGTGGGAGGATGGTGTGGTCTGGATCTAAGAATCCCTGTCTCTTTAAATAGACAGTTTACTTACATGGCTAGGCTGGCAAATGTAAAAATGCCCTGGCTCCTCGCATTCGCTCGACACATGGAGGATAGCCCTTATTGGGCACAAAAGCCAAGAAGCGCAAACATTTATGGGGAGCCAGACACTACTCAACAGATATTCAGAATTTGGAGAAGAACCCTCCTTGCAATGCCGAAGACAATTTGCGCGTCGGACTCATCGTCATTGAAGCCTGGTTCGGGGGCTACTGAGGGAGTTCTGGATTATGGGGTCTCCGGACAGCCGGACTATATCCTTTGGCCGGACTGTTGGACTATGAAGATACAAGATTGAAGACTTTGTCCCGTGTCCGGATGGGACTCTTCTTGGCGTGGAAGGCAAGCTGGGCAATACGGATATGTAGATCTCCTCCCTTGTAACCGACTCTGTGTAACCCTAGCCCCCTCCGGTGTCTATATAAGCCGGAGGGTTTAGTCCGTAGGACAATAACAATCATACCATAGGCTAGCTTCTAGGGTTTAGCCTCTACGATCTCGTGGTAGATCAACTCTTGTAATACTCATATCATCAATATCAATCAAGCATGATGTAGGGTATTACCTCCATCAAGAGGGCCCGAACCTGGGTAAACATCGTGTCCCCTGCCTCCTGTTACCATCCGCCTTAGACGCACAGTTCGGGACCCCCTACCCGAGATCCGCCGGTTTTGACACTGACAGTGGTAAACTAAAAAGCAAAGACTCAAATCATACAAGATGCTCCAAGCAAAATACATATCATGTGGTTAATAAAAATATAGCTCCAAGTAAAGTTACCGATTGACGAAGACGAAAGAGGGGATGCCTTCCGGGGCATCCCCAAACTTAGGTTTTTGGTGTCCTTGAATTTTACCTTGGGGTGACATGGGCATCCCCAAGCTTAGACTCTTGCCACTCCTTGTTCCATAATCCATCAAATCTTTACCCAAAACTTGAAAACTTCACAACACAAAACTCAAAATAGAAAATCTCATGAGCTCCGTTAGCGAAAGAAAACAAAACACCACTTCAAGGTAATGTAATGAACTCATTCTTGATATATATTTGTGTTAAACCTACTGTATTACAACTTCTCTATGGTTTATAAACTTTTTACTAGCCATAGATTCATCAAAATAAGCAAACAACACATGAAAAACAGAATCTGTCAAAAACAGAACAGTCTGTAGTAATCTGTAGCTAACGCAAACTTCTGGAACCCCAAAAATTCTAAAATAAATTTCTGGACTTGAGGAATTTATCTATTAATCATATGAAAAAAGAATTAACTAAATATCACTTTCCAAATAAAAATGGCAGCAATTCTCGTGAGCGCTAAAGTTTCTGTTTTTTACAGCAAGATCAAAAAGACTTTCCCCAAGTCTTCCCAATGGTTCTACTTGGCACAAACACTAATTAAACACACAAAAACACAAAAAAAACAGAGGATAGATAAATTATTTATTACTAAACAGGAGAAAAAATCAAGGAATAAAAATAAAATTGGGTTGCCTCTCAACAAGCGCTATCGTTTAACGCCCCTAGCTAGGCATAAAAGCAAGGATAGATCTAGGTATTGCCATCTTTGGTATGCAATTATTCAATAAGACACCTATAACCCTTAGGAGTTTCTTTATTTTTATTAATTATCAAACTCCTAGGCACGAAATCAAGAAAATCATTTGTAGCAAAAGGTTCCTTAAGGATAGTGAGAAAGTTGGGGTGAACACTTATGGACTTGAGGTCCACATTTTCCTTACTAGAAGTTTCACCCTTATTTTTAGGAACATACATCAATTTGGCAGTGTTAGCATTAGGAGGAGTGTTTTTCAAGGAAGAAAAGGCCGACCCAAGGTTGGTAATAATATCCTCAATTTTATCAATTCTAGTGGAATCTTGATCTATCTTTTCATTAAACATAGGTCCCTTTTCTTTAAAAAATTTAAGAGCAACTCCTACCTTAGATCCGTATTGGGTAATTTGGTTATGGATCTTTCTATCCAAATTTTCAATCAACTCTACGGTGACAACTTTATTTTCAATAATTTCAAGCCTTTGCATCACATGTTCCAAAGTTAAAGTAGTTCCATTAACCAAAAGAGGTGGTGGGCCAAACAAATCTATCATAGCATTATAAGAATCAAAAGTATGGCTACCCAAGAAATTTCCTCTGGTAATGGTATCAAGAATATATCTATTCCAAGGCGTGATGCCTACATAAAAATTGCGAAGAAGAACAGAAGTAGATTGCTTCCTAGTAGATCTATTTTGCGCATTGCAAATTCTGTACCAAGCATCTTTTAGATTTTCTCCCTCCCTTTGTTTAAAATTAAGAACTTCATTCTAGGGAGACAAGGGAGTACATAAAGGACTAGCCATAACGACGGGGCAAGTGAAAAAGAGGCGAACGGAAAAGAGAGGGCGAATAAAATCGCAAGGGTGAAGTGGGGGAGAGGAAAACGAGAGGCAAATAGCAAGTAATGTAATGCGGAGGATAAGAGTTGTGATGCGTACTTGGTATGTTTTGACTTGGCGTAGATCTCCCCGGCAACGACGCCAGAAATCCTTCTTGCTACCTCTTGAGCACTACGTTGGTTTTCCCTTGAAGAGGAAAGGGTGATGTAGTAAAGCAGCGTAAGTATTTCCCTCAGTTTTTGAGAACTAAGGTATCAATCCAGTAGGAAACCACGCGCGAGTCACCTCGTACCTACACAAACAAATAAGAACCTCGCAACCAACGCGATAAATGGGTTGTCAATCCCTTCACGGCCACTTGCAAGAGTGAGATCTGATAGAGATAATAATAATAAGATAAATATTTTTGATATTTTTATGATATAGATTGAAAGTAAAGATTGCAAAATAAAATAGATTGGAAACTTGTATGATGGAAAATAGACTCGGGGGCCATAGGTTTCACTAGTGGCTTCTTTCAAGATAGCATAAGTATTACGGTGGGTAAACAAATTACTGTCGAGCAATTGATAGAAAAGTGAATAATTATGAGAATATCTAGCCATGATCATGTATATAGGCATCACGTCCGCGACAAGTAGACCAAAACGATTCTGCATCTACTACTATTACTCCACACATCGACCGCTATCCAGCATGCATCTAGAGTATTAAGTTCATAAGAACAGAGTAACGCCTTAAGCAAGATGACAGGATGTAGAGGGATAAACTCATGCAATATGATATAAACCCCATCTTTTTATCCTCGATAGCAACAATACAATACGTGTCATTTCCCCTACTGTCACTAGGATCGAGCACTGCAAGATTGAACCCAAAGCCAAGCACTTCTCCCATTGCAAGAAAGATCAATCTAGTAGGCCAAACCAAACTGATAATTTCAAGAGACTTGCAAAGATAAACCAATCATACATAAAATAATTCAGAGAAGAATCAAATATTGTTCATAGATAATCTGGATCATAAACCAACGATTCATCGGATCTCAACAAACACACCGCAAAAGAAGGTTACATCGAATAGATCTCCAAGGGAATCAAGGAGAACTTTGTATTGAGATCCAAAGAGAGAGAAGAAACCATCTAGCTACTAGCTATGGACCCGAAGGTCTGAAATAAACTACTCACACATCACCAGAGAGGCCATGGAGTTGATGTAGAGGCCCTCCGTGAGCAATGCCCCCTCCGGCGGAGCTCCGGAAAAGGCCCCAAGATAGGATCTCTCGGGTACAGAAGGTTGCGGCGGTGGAATTAGGTTTTCGTGGTGCTCCTGGATGTTTATGGGGTACGTGGACTTATATAGGAGGAAGAAGTAAGTCGGTGGAGCAACGAGGGACCCACGAGGGTGGAGGGCGCACCCAGGAGGGTAGGCGCCCCCTGCCTCATGGCCTCCTCGATTGTTTCTTGACGCCAACTCCAAGTCTCCTGGATCAGGTTTGTTGAGAAAATCACATTCCCGAAGGTTTCATTCTGTTTGGACTTCGTTTGATATTCCTTTTCTACGAAATACTGAAATAGGCAAAAAAAAAGCAATTTGGGCTGGGCCTCCAGTTAATAGGTTAGTCCCAAAAATTATATAAAAGTGTAAAATAAAGCCCATTAACATCCAAAACAGATAATATAATAGCATGGAGCAATCAAAAATTATAGATACGTTGGAGACGTATCAGGCGCGCCCCCCTAGCCCAATCCGAATTGGGAGGGGGCCGCCCACCCCCTTTCCTTTCTCCTCTCCTCCCCTTCCTTCTCTCCTACTCCTACTAGATGGAAGGGGGGAATCCTACTCCTGGTGGGAGTAGGACTCCCCTAGGGCGCGCCATAGAGAGGGTCGGCCCCTCCCCTCCTCCACTCCTTTATATACGGGGGAGGGGGCACCCCATAGACACACAAGTTTATCATTGATCTTTTAGCCGTGTGCGGTGCCCCCCTCCACCATAATCCACCTCGGTAATATCATAGCAGTGCTTAGGCGAAGCCATGTTCCTGTAGCAACATCATCACCGTCATCACGCCGTCGTGCTGACGAAACTCTCCCTCGAAGCTCTACTTGATTGTGAGTTCGCGGGACGTCACCGAGCTGAACGTGTCCAGATCGCGGAGGTGCCGTATCTTCGGTACTAGATCGGTCGATCGTGAAGACGTACGACTACATCAACCGCGTTGTCATAACGCTTCCGTTTACGATCTACGAGGGTACATAGATGATACTCTCCTCTCTCATTGCTATGCATCACCATGATCTTGCGTGTGCATAGGTTTTTTTTTGAAATTACTGCGTTCCCCAACAGTCGAAATGGTTCCAAGTGGTTCGTGTATTTTACCGGAGCACCGGGGATTACCAGAACCCCCCGGGGGAAGTATTAGGCCTAGATGGGCCTTAGTGGAGAGAGAGGAGGGCCGCAAGGGGTGCCCCCCCATGGCAGTCCGAAATAGACTAGGGGAGGGGGCGGCGCCCCCTTTCCCTCCCCCTCTCCTCCTTCCTTTTCCCCTCCGGTGAAGAAAGGAAAAGGGGGGGGGGCGAATCCTACTAGGAGTGGAGTCCTAGTAGGACTCCCCCCCATGGCGCGCTCCTCCTGGCCGGCCTCCTCCTCCTCCCCTCCTTTATATACGGGGGCAGGGGGCACCCCATAACACATCAATTGTTTTCTTAGGTCTTAGCCGTGTGCGGTGCCCCCCTCCACTGTTTACTTCTCCGGTCATAGCGTCGTAATGCTTAGGCTAAGCCTTGCGCGGATCACATCACCATCACCGTCACCACGCCATCGTGCTGACGAAACTCTCCCTCGACCATCTGCTGGATCAAGAGTTCGAGGGACGTCATCAAGCTGAACATGTGCTGAACTCGGAGGTGTCGTACGTTCGGTACTAGATGGTTGGACCGCGAAGACGTTCGACTACATCAACCGCGTTAACCTAACGCTTTCGCTTTCGGTCTATGAGGGTACATGGACACACTCTCTCCCTCTCGTTGCTATGCATCTCCTAGATAGATCTTGCGTGATCGTAGGAATTTTTTTGAAATTGCATACTACGTTCCCCAACAGTGGCATCCGAGCCAGGTCTATGCGTAGATGATATGGACAAGTAGAACACAAAGAGTTATGGGCGATAATAGTCATACTGCTTACCACCAACATCTTATTTTGATTCAGCGGTATTGTTGGATGAATCGGCCCGGACCAACATTACATGACCACGTTCATGAGACCGGTTCTACCAACGTGCTTTTGCACATAGGTGGCTGGCGGGTGTATTTTTCTCCAACTTTAGTTGAACCGAATTTGACTACGGCCGGTCCTTGTTGAAGGTTAAAACAGCACACTTGATGAAAAATCGTTGTGGTTTTGATGCGTAGGTAAGAATGGTTCTTGCTAGAAGCCCGTAGCAGCCACGTAAAATTTGCAACAACAATGTAGAGGACGTATAACTTGTTTTTGTAGGGCATGTTGTGATGTGATATGGTCAAGACATGATGTGATGTAAGTTATTGTATGAGATGATCATGTTTTGTAAAAGTTATCGGCAACTGGCAGGAGACTTATAGTTGTCGCTTTATTGTATGAAATGTAATCACCATGTGATTGCTTTACTTTATCACTATGCGGTAGCGATAGTCGTAGAATAAATAGTTGGCGAGACGACAACGACGCTACGATGGAGATCAAGGTGTCAAGCTAGTGACGATGGAGATCATGACAATGCTTTGGAGATGGAGATCAAAGGCACAAGATGATGATGGCCATATGATGTCACATATTTTGATTGCATGTGATGTTTACCTTTATGCATCTTATTTTGCTTAGTACGGTGGTAGCATTATAAGATGATCCCTTGCTAAATTTCAAGGTATAGTTGTTCTCCCTGAGTATGCACCGTTGCTACAGTTCGTCGTGCCGAGACATCACGTGATGATCGGGTGTGATAAGCTCTACGTTCACATACAATGGGTGCAAGCCAGTTTTGCACGTGCAGAATACTCGGGTTAAACTTGATGAGCCTAGCATATGCATATATGGCCTCGGAACACATAGACCGAAAGGTCGAACATGAATCATATAGTAGATATGATTAACATAGAGATGTTCACCATTGAAAACTACTCCATCTCACGTGATGATCGGACATGGTTTAGTTGATATGGATCACGTGATCATTTAGATTACTAGAGGGATGCCTATCTAAGTGGGAGTTCTTAAGTAATATGATTAATTGAACTTTACTTTATCATGAACTTAGTCCTGATAGTTTTTCGCATATCTATGTTGTTGTAGATCAATGGCCCGTGCTACCATTCCCTTGAATTTTAATGCATTCCTAGAGAAAGCTAAGTTGAAAGATGATGGTTGCAACTACACGAACTGGGTCCGTAACTTGAGGATTATCCTCATTGCTGCACAGAAGAATTACGTCCTGGAAGACTGCTAGGTGCAAGGCCCGCTGCAAGAGCAACTCCGGACGTTATGAACATCTGGCAAACTAAAGCTGAGGACTACTCGATAGTTCAGTGTGCCATGCTTTACGGCTTAGAATCAGGACTTCAAAAACGTTTTGAACGTCATGGAGCATATAAGATGTTCGAGGAGTTGTAGTTAATATTTCAATCAAATGCCTGAGTTGAGAGATATGAAGTCTCCAACAAGTTCTATAGCTGCAAAATGGAAGAGAATAGTTCTGTCAGTGAACACATACTCAGAATCTCTGGGTACCATAACCACTTGACTCAGTTGGGAGTTAATCTTCCTGATGATAGTGTCATTGACATAGTTCTTCAATCACTGCCACCAAGCTATAAAGGCTTCATGATGAACTATAATATACAAGGGATGGAAAAGACAATTCCCGAGATCTTCGCAATGCTAAACGCTGCAGAGGTAGAAATCAAGAAGGAGCATCAAGTGTTGATGGTTAGAAAGACCACTAGTTTCAAGAAAAAAAGGGCAAAGGGAAGAAGGGGAATTTCAAGAAGAACGGCAAGCAAGTTGCTGCTCAAGGGAAGAAACCCAAGTCTGGACCTAAGCCTGAAACTGAGTGCTTCTACTGCAAAGGGACTGGTCACTCGAAGCGGAACTGCCCCAAGTATTTGGCGGATAAGAAGGATAGCAAAGTGAAAGGTATATTTGATGTACATGTTATTGACGTGTACCTTAGTAATGCTCGTAGTAGCGCCTAGAAACCTAGACCTATCTGGTATCAAGTTAGAAGCAATTGTACTCTACTCTGCCAACCAGATATATATGTTTGGCCTGTAGCTACATCGTCGGGTTTTAAACTTTTTTAGCCTGGTCCCTGGCTCCATTGTGGTTTTGATGATTACATGTAGGTGTATTTAGACATTTGGCAAATCAACATAAAGAATCGAGAGAACTTGGAAGCAATCAACAAAACAAGAGAAGGAAAAACATAATATTCCAAACCATTACAGAGATTCACCAAGTTTTAAAAATGCATGACATCCATGAATATTATGAAACAACCAAAGATTTCAATAGCATCACAGAAGTTTCATTTTTCTAATATTCTCCATCTTGAAACTCTCAAGTTTTCGTCAACAAGTACATAATATTTTGGTTTTCTATATTTTGTTTTCATTTTTTTGCATTTGCCATAAAAAACTATTTCTTTGTGTTTCCTATGTGTGTTTTGTACTGTTAACTTATAGCTAAATTTTCAGTTTTGCAAATAAAAATATTTTCCTATTAAGCCAATATTTTAATGTCATCACCCCACCCCCCCAAAATAATCTGAATAAATTGATTCTTGTAAAACAATATTTCAAGTTTCAATTGCTTGCGTATCTTTGTTCATCATATTTTTCTGGCTTGATCTTCAATTGTTTGTGCTAGCCAATTTATCAAGTATGTGTAACTCACGTCACATCATTAGCTAAATTGAGTATACAAATTAAATCCAAAATAGTCTCTGTGTGTTTTAGCGTTCTTGGCCCCGAGCCCTAGATAAAGATGAGGTAATTTTGTGGAGTGCAACTCTGTACACTTGTGTCAGTGGAGGCACAATATGCAAAAGGTCTAAACATAGGAACAGATACCACCATCTTTAACATGCATATCATTGAAAAATGATTAAGAAAAATATGGCTACGTATACTCTGTTTAAAAACCATAAGAGCTTAAAATTTTAAGCTACAGTACTATGTATTCAACACCTTTTATCTTTGTATATGTACAAGTATTTAAGTTTAATTTGAAGCGACTAATATATGAGTGGGGCGTTTTGGTGACCGGGCTCCATGGATCCCGAAATGTTTTTAAGAAAATCAAACTTCAAACTTTCCGGTTACAAAAAAATCTGAAAAATATGCAAGTATACAAGGATGAAATGCATATGGTGTAAAAAATCAGGATGAAATACCTTAAAATGCGACCTGTACAAAGAAACAAATTCATGGATATTGAGGATGAATAGTATCAGGTGCTAAAAAGCCCCAGATTTTTTTTTGCACAGCCCTGATTTCAACTTATTTCATCCTGAAAATTTACACACATGTAATACTTCCATGTATATATCTATTTTTTCAGAATTTTTGAAACATAGAAATATGAATTTTAAAAACTACGAATGTAGGCCTACATGTAGCTCGGACTCCAAAAGCAGTTTTCGTTAATATGCCCACCATGCAAATTCTCCAATTTGAAGAGAGCTGGCTCTTCTCGGCGTGCTGTTCTGCTTCCCCTTACACTTTTCCCTAGAAGCACAGAGCATACGCTTAAAATAAGGTTAGCTGCTTCACTGAGTCACTGAGTCACTGCGTCACGTTTTCTTTGTCCTTGCTTCGCCCCTCTCTCTCTCACACACACACGGAGACTTACGGACACAGATTCACGTATGACAACCTACGAAGTACGGACTGACCTGGCAATGGTTCATTGGAATTCAAAAGGGTCCACAGTTGAAATCAGGGACGAAGGGAGGGAAATTAGTTGGGACACGTAATCCCGTGCGTTCCCTCCGTGCCTTCTTGTCCGTAAGTGTAGGATTTTCGCACACACAGACACACATCTGTAGCGAAAAGAGCTCATGGAAAGAAGCAGAGAGATTATTATGAGAAAGCCATTTTTCTTTATGCTCATCTTGGTGCTTTATTCATCCTCCCAGCTAGTAGCCAATCACCCCGTTTGCGTTTGCATATATACGGCACCGCTCCCCCTCTTCTCAGCATACCGACCTCGGCCTGTGCTTAGCTGCACGCTCGATCAACAAAACACAACGCGAGTCTACCTCAGGAAGTAGCAGATAGGACATCCCGTGTGAAGAACAGTCGAGTGACCATGGCCGCAGCAGCCAACGATGGCCTCGCCGACGAGAAGGCGCCGGGGACGATCGGCGTAGGGCGGTACGAGGAGATGGAGCAAGACGGCGCCTCGAGCACCGCAAAGTCGCGGCTCTCCGGCCTCCTCTGGCACGGCGGCTCCGCCTACGACGCCTGGTTCAGCTGCGCTTCCAACCAGGTGAGCACCACTACGCAGCCATTTTCTTGACGTCTAACGCCATTGTGTTCGTGTCTGGTCTGCGGCGGCTGCGCTGTAATAGCTTGTGCTTACCATGCGAATGGTTTGGTGACCCTCAGGTAGCCCAGGTGCTGCTGACCTTGCCCTACTCCTTCTCGCAACTGGGGATGCTGAGCGGCATACTGTTCCAGCTCTTCTACGGTCTCATGGGGAGCTGGACCGCGTACCTCATCAGCATCCTCTACGTGGAGTACCGGACCAGGAAGGAGAGGGAGAAGGCCGACTTCAGGAACCATGTCATCCAGGTGAGTGAGGGAGAAGGCCGACCACCACATTCATCTCAGTTCTTATTACTTCGCCGTCCGTGTTCCATCTCCATGATCCATGTGGTGGATCTGAAGTTCTCAACTGAAATCGCCGCTGATGCGCAGTGGTTCGAGGTGCTGGACGGGCTGCTGGGGAGGCACTGGAGGAACGTCGGCCTCGCCTTCAACTGCACCTTCCTCCTCTTCGGCTCCGTCATCCAGCTCATCGCCTGCGCCAGGTACGTGCGTGCTCATGGGCGTTCATCATGACCGATACTCATCGATGTTTGCTTAAAGGCGGACACCTGAGAAAAAGAGAGACAAAAGTCGATCGTCTCCAAGCTCGTTTTGCTGTTGGCTCTATTGTTTCTTCGTGTCCATGGAGAGTGGCTCAAGAGAGTGTATGTATGATGCATGGTGTGCAGCAACATCTACTACATCAACGACCGGCTGGACAAGAGGACGTGGACCTATATCTTCGGCGCGTGCTGCGCCACCACGGTCTTCATCCCGTCCTTCCACAACTACCGCATCTGGTCGTTCCTCGGCCTCGTCATGACCACCTACACGGCGTGGTACCTCGCCGTTGCGTCCCTTCTCCATGGCCAGGTACGTACCTACGTGTGGCCAGTCGTGTGGACACATACAATCATACGAAAGTGACAACTCAATACAGTGACTGACATGCATGTATCGGGCGTACAATGCAACGTGTGTTATATATACTGAAAGAATAACACCACTTGTGCTGTCCATTTCGTGGGTGCATAATATGTACGTATACGGTACTGTACTCAGGTTGATGGTGTGAAGCACTCTGGCCCGACCAAGATGGTGCTCTACTTCACCGGGGCCACCAACATTCTCTACACCTTCGGCGGCCATGCAGTTACTGTGTAAGTATAGCTAACAAAAACCTCGTCCTTTCGTATGTTGTGGTCCATTTAAAACATCTAAAAAGATTTATATTTAGGAATGAAGGGAGTAGTAGAGTAGTAGTTTTACAATAGATTTGTGGAGTACATGTCAAAAGGGAAAAGTGAATACAGTACACAAAATGGGGATGCATAGTCACATGCAATGTCAAGTTTTGGACACTGGACTACTGGCCTGCGGACCAGGACATGGCCAGCTCGGCCAATATTTCGTGTATTACCGGCTACCGGGAGAGCGCAGCGTCAGCTTGCCCACTCTCTGCCGGTGTACATTCTGCAACGGTTCCGTAGTGCCGACGTTCCAGACATGGCCGTTGCTGAACAGACTCCGTAGTTTAAGTTTACCAGCAAGCTAGGCTGCACATTTCAGTGTAACCACAAGCGTACACGCCTAGTCCATTTCTTGCGTGCTGGGCATGAGCAAGACAGCATTGGCCCACGGCAGTTCTGGGAAGGCACCCTGAAGCGAGCGAGCTGACGAGGCTACACACATGCACTGTGCAGTCTTGGCAGCAAACTCGTACGGTTTCCTTTGCAGCTAATTCTCGCCCGCATACGCACAGGCAGGCAGGCAGGACGGGCATCTCTGTCGTCTTTGCGACCTTGGACTCCGGCCGTCTCATCACAGTCATTGTCTGTACAGTCAAAGGGAAAGGCGCCACTCCACCCCAGCAGCAGGGCTCCGGCTCCTTTACCCGTGCTGGATACGATAACCCTGTCACAGACGCAAACAGCACGAAAGTTCGATGCGCCCAAAAATGGCGCACTTGTCCACGTAACTCTGTAGCCTGCACCACGCTAGCTTGCAAAGTTGCAGTCATCCACGCCTCAGCTCCGTCAGAGCAGAGTCCGGTCCTCTCGCTCGCTGCATGCAGGGTTGCAGTGAAAGCATCGGCCGTCCGTCTAATGCTAACTCAGCTATGCATGCAGGCGATTAACTATGGATTAATGTATGGTGTGGCGCAGGGAGGTGATGCACGCGATGTGGCGGCCGCAGAAGTTCAAGGCCATCTACCTGATGGCGACGGCGTACGTGTTGACGCTGACGCTGCCGTCGGCGGCGAGCGTGTACTGGGCGTTCGGGGACGAGCTGCTCACGCACTCCAACGCGCTCTCGCTGCTGCCGCGCACGCCCTTCCGGGACGCCGCCGTGGTGCTCATGCTCGTCCACCAGTTCATCACCTTCGGCTTCGCCTGCACCCCGCTCTACTTCGTCTGGGAGAAGCTCATCGGCCTCCACGACTGCCGCAGCCTCTGCAAGCGCGCCGCCGCGCGCCTCCCCGTGGTCGTGCCCATCTGGTTCCTCGCCATCGTCTTCCCCTTCTTCGGGCCCATCAACTCCGCCGTCGGCTCCCTCCTCGTCAGCTTCACCGTCTACATCATCCCGGCGCTCGCGCACATGATCACCTACCGCTCCGCACACGCCCGCGAGGTAACTATTACTACCGTCTTTTTTCCCGTTCAGTTTTCTCATTTTACTGTCTTTTCAAGTGCTGCTAGTACGCACTAACCAAAAGTAGCTACTTTTGCTTTCACTTTTAGCTTGGGAGTTTAGCATGCAGTAGGTAGGGTTTGTGGCGTTTGCATTGCACGCCTATGTTCTTTGGGTATCTCGCAGCAGTTTACTTGCTTTTGTTACAGCGGCATCGATGTCGTGCCACGCCCAGCTAGGTCCTGATGAGATGTCACCTATAGCATAGGAGCACAACTTTTCAAGAGACCGGCTGGCTTGAGTGTTAGCATAAAGCTATGGCAATGATTAAGCGTGGAGCATAATTAGTGTCTGTACTGAACGTGAGACAAAACCGCATGAGTTGTCAGTGCCAAAGTGTTATTTGTCTGAAAATGGACACCATTAGTTTGTACTACCGTCAGAAAGAAGAACAGAGTGATGAGATTTGCTCAACATGTGTCCAGTCAGTGGTGCTATAATGTACTCCGTGTGTAAACTAATATAAAAACGTTTATATCACTATTTAGTTTACGGAGGGAGTAGTAAGAACTCTGTTTTGCTATGGCCTAATGAATTCTTGACATGCAGAACGCCGTGGAGCAGCCGCCGCGGTTCGTGGGGCGATGGACGGGCACGTACGTGATCAACGCGTTCGTGGTGGTGTGGGTGCTGGTGGTCGGCTTCGGCTTCGGCGGCTGGGCCAGCATCACCAACTTCGTCCGCCAGATCGACACCTTCGGCCTCTTCACCAAGTGCTACCAGTGCCCCACGCCGCCCATCCCGGACGCCTCCTGGCCGTTCCCCGGCGGCCTCCGCAACCTGACGATGCTCCCGCCGGCGCCGGCTCCTTCGCCGGCGCACTTCCTCCGCCACCACCGGCACCACAGCCACAGGCTCTGAAGCTTAAGAAGCCTCCGAGGTTGCTGCTCTGGTTAGCTCTAGTTAATTAGCGCTGCTACTGATTGATCAGTGTAGTAAGAAAAACTACCGGTGAGTAGGGAGCGAGCTTGCTGTTTATTTTCTTCTTTTGGATTCAGGGGGAGGGTGATGACTGATGTTTGTCTCTTGCTCTGTGCTCTGGCCTGGCGTGAAGCATCTAGCTGTTGCTTTCTCTTATTCTCATGCATATGCTATGCTTTGCTTGGAGCTCCTCTCTTTTGGGGTACCATTCAGTGCTGTATCATTGGCAGTACTATACAGTGCTAATTTATGCGCTGAGGAATCAGGAATCACGACTTCAGGAGCTCTTTGCCTTATGTCTTGGCTGTCGTGAACTTTACTCGCTCCCAATGAGAAATGGAGAAGTACTAGCTGGCTAACTGTGGTATGTAGAGGCTGAAAAGGAGTATATAGGTCCCTATTCTGCATATTGTGTACTGCCTTGGTCCTGGTTTATAGGTCCTTATTATATTTGTGCCAAATTTTGATCATAGATTTAACTAACAAAATATTTATGCATGTCATAAAAAATTATATCATTAGAAACTATGTTAAAATACAAATTCAACGATATATTTTTTGTTGATATGCATTAACATTTTATAAGTTAAATATTTAGTCAAAATTTGACACAAAATACAAAAGGAACCAATCAACCAGGACGAAGGTAGTATTACTACGCGTTTGCTAAACATCAGGCGCCTGCAATTTGTCCTCGCGTCGATCAATCCACAATGAGGCCGTTCTGGAGTCGCCACCGCCATGTTCGGGTCCGTTCTGGAGTCGCCACCGCCACCGCCAAGACTGGATCCGGGCCGAACGCCGCCGCCGTCACCGGCCACGCCAAGCCCCACCTCCATCCTCTAGCCATCTCAACCCGCAACAGCACAAACGCCTCCACCAGGAGCCACCGCGCCGCCATTGATCGAGGAAGATGGCTGCACCTCCGTGGAGCTTGCGCCCTCGCCGCGTTACAGCCCGGGAAAAAGGAGCAGCCCTCCGCCGCCACCATCGAACGCACAGACTCTGCCCAACGCTCTCCTCCAGCGGCGACCAGGGGGGTGGAGGAGGGATGGGACGATCGAGACGAGGGGTACGAGGGGACAGGGGGGTGGAGGAAGGATGGGACGATCGAGATGAGGGGTACGAGGGGACGAGCTAATCTGACAAAGGTACCTGATGAATATGCTCTTCCGCGTTATTGACATATCACAAAATACTAGTAGAGTCATTCCAAATAAACTAACATTGTTCGTCCAAAATGTCAACAAAAATGACGATACAAAAGTGTGACTGGCAGTGTGACTGCAATGTTGTCCCACTGGCTCTTTTTTATTTTTGAGCAACTGTTGTCTAATGGCTAGGCCACGGGCTGTGAGGGTAGAGGCCATGATTTCAACACGAGAGAAGGATCCATGATGCGGCCCGCACTAGGAGAGAGGTTTTTTTTAGTATCTTAAACTTTATTCATCAAATGATAGCGAGATTGTTTACATAATGGTGAAGAAGCAATGACACTACAAGATCCCGTAAATCTATCCACATGAAAAGAAGCACCAATATTTATTTTAACAGCTCTCACCGCAGGCTTCTTCCATATATGATTTCGTTTGTGAGTAGGCTGATTTGGAGTGTCAAGAAGACGAGCATCCGCGCAGGGCGCCATTGAATGGGCCTGCCCATTTCTTGGCGTTACAGCCAACCAATGCTAAAAATCCCAAAAATCAGTGCTGTACGTAGGAATCAAACTCCCAACCCAGTGATAGAGAGCTAGAGTTCCTTACCACTTTGAGCTGCTGTGTGATTGCAATCAATAGGCTGCGTGATTAATTAAGAACTATATGTATTAACTGATCCAAAAATAAAAATTTGACCATTGACCATTTTTTATATACGTTGAATATTTTCGTAATATATGATGAACATTTCTCAAATACTCATTGAACCTTTTTTGTGATATATGCTGAACAATTTGAAAATACATACTCGATATAGTTTTTGGCACGGAAATTAAAGAACGCACGTGGAGTGAAAATTTCACAAGTTTTGGGCGAGATTACACCTGACTAACTGGCATGAGGAAATAGAGGAGCTTGCCCGATATAAGAAAATATAATCAAATCCCTATAAAAATTATCCAAATCAGTGGTGCAATCCAATATACCTTATATTTCGGACTTTTTCTCAAAAATCTATACACCTTATATCAAGGAATGGACTGAGTATTTAACATTTTTGTGATATAACCTGAACAATCTGAAAATACACGTTGAACATTTTTCTGATATATGCTGAATGATTTTTAAGTAGACAACAGACATTTTCTTAATATACGGTGAACATTTTCTTAAATATATGATGAAATTTTTTGTAATATGCGATGAACTCTTTTATAGTACACAAGAAAGGAAGAGAATTAAAAATAAACAGAGGAAACACATTGTTCATCGTATTAAAGTATTAATGAAAAGAATGCAGGATGAAACATTTCCGTATTGTAAAAGAGAAAGATAAAACTAGAAATAAAAAAACAAAACGAACATAAAAGAACTAGAAAGGTAAAGCCAAAAAGATAATAAAAGAGAAAACAAAAAGGCAACAGAAGAAAACGAACGAAAAACCAAAATAGCGAACAGGCAGCATGCTCTGCCGCGAACTAGGTCGGCCCACCCGCGTGCGCTTCAGTGAAGCTGCAGCAGTTTGACGCACGCGGGCGTCAAATAGGGTTCGCCTCCGGTTGGATGTTTGCATTCAGACCGGTACTCGGTATTAGCATTAGTTTGGGCCGAATATCCCCAATGCCACCGTTTGGTTGGCCTTGGCATTAGGGCTCGACATCGAGCAACCTGTCGCTAAGGCAAAAAACTCCCGACCCAATTCAATGTGTATATGCTCAACATTGTGCAAATTTTTATCTTTATGGTTTTACCTTTCTAGTTCCCGTCGCTATTTTGGTTTAGGGTTTAGAGCAACAGAAGAAAACGAACGAAAAACCAAAACTCCCGACCCAATCCAATTTTTATCTTTTCTCATTGTGCAAATTTTTTAAAATTCTTGTTTTTATTCAAAATTGATGATTTCTTAAAAAAAAATAGACGAACTCTTTTCTAAAGCAATGAACTTTTTTCAAATGTGATGACTTTTTTCAAATTTGATGGACTTTTTTCCAAACTTTTTTCAAATTCAATGAACTTTTTTTCAAATTCGATGAACTTTTATCAAATTCAATGATTTTTTTCAAAATCAATGGAATTTTGACAAATTTGATGAACTTTTTTTCAAATTTGTGAACTTTTTCAAATTTCATCGATTTGACAAGAGTTCGCGAATTTAAAAAAAATCATCAAAAAAGGAAGGAAAGAACAGAAAATGAAAAGAGGAAAAAGCAAAGAAGAAACAGTATAAAAAAGGAAAAGATGTAACTTGTCAGACCTAGGGACCCTCCTAGGTGGTCTAGTGGTTAGCGCAACGTACCACGAAGAATGAGGACACCGTTCAATTACTCCACGCGCGCCATTTCCCCCTTATTTTTCCTCTTGGAACCGCTCCCGTTTTGGGCAGGCCCAAGAGCACGGCCACGTGGGCGCCGAAACTCCTAGTTGGCGCTGAAGGCACCAACAAGGAGCTCCCAATATTGGAAACCTACGTCGTCCCTCCCATCCCCATTCATGACAGGTCTCGCCCGCGCGGCTGCCCGTGCCCAGGAACGACAGCGACACACATAGACCATCCTGCCCCACCTCCAACCCGAGCTCCAGTGGCTGGTGCCACCCTCCCGCCCCGCCTCCACCCGAGATCCGGCGGCCAGCATGCCTCCACCCCGAGCTCTAGCTCCCGACGCCACCCTCTTTCCCCACCTTCATCCTGCCCACCTCCACCCTAAGCTCCACCCTCTCGCCTCGCCACCATCCTGATCTCCGGCGGTCGGCCGACATGTCTCCACTCAATTCCTAACTTTGACCATCTAAACAATATTTGGCATTCAAGCTCAGTATCAGGTACGTGTTCTGAATACCTAAATGTGACGCCCCCGATTTGACCGTACACTAATCATGCACGCAAATGTGTACGATCAAGATCAAGGACTCACGGGAAGATATCACAACACAACTCTACAAATAAAATAAGTCATACAAGCATCATATTACAAGCCAGGGGCCTCGAGGGCTCGAATACAAGAGCTCGATCATAGACGAGTCAGCGGAAGCAACAATATCTGAGTACAGACAAGTTAAACAAGTTTGCCTTAAGAAGGCTAGCACAAACTGGGATACAGATCGAAAGAGGCGCAGGCCTCCTGCCTGGGATCCTCCTAACTACTCCTGGTCGTAGTCAGCGGGCAGCATGTAGTAGTAGGCACCTCCGGTGTAGTAGGAGTCGTCGTCGACGGTGGCGTCTGGCTCCTGGGCTCCAGCATCTGGTTGCGACAACCAGGTAGAAGGGATAGGGGGAAAGAGGGAGAAAGCAACCGTGAGTACTCATCCAAAGTACTCGCAAGCAAGGAGCTACACTACATATGTATGCATTGGTATCAACTGGAATAAGGCTATTATATGTGGACTGAACTGCAGAAAGCCGGGATAAGGGGGGGGATAGCTAGTCCTTTCGAAGACTACGCTTCTGGCAGCCTCCGTCTTGCAGCATGTAGAAGAGAGTAGACTGAAGTCCTCCAAGTAGCATCGCATAGCATAATCCTAACCGATGATCCTCCCCTCGTCGCCCTGTGAGAGAGCGATCATCGGTTGTATCTGGCACTTGGAAGGGTGTGTTTTATTAAGTATCCGGTTCTAGTTGTCATAAGGTCAAGGTACAACTCCAAGTCGTCCTGTTACCGAAGATCACGGCTATTCGAATAGATTAACTTCCCTGCAGGGGTGCACCACATAACCCAACACGCTCGATCCCATTTGGCCGGACACACTTTCCTGGGTCATGCCCGGCCTCGGAAGATCAACACGTCGCAGCCCTACCTAGGCACAACAGAGAGGCCAACACGCCGGTCTAAACCCTAAGCGCACAGGGGTCTGGGCCCATCGCCCATAGCACACTTGCACGTTGCGTACGCGGCCGGAGAGCAGACCTAGCAACCTCCATTACAAAGGAAGTCATGTTACGCGGTCCAACCCGGCGCGCGCCGCTCAGTCGCTGGCGTCACGAAGTTCTTCGGCTGATACCACGACGTCGAGTGCCCATAACTGTCCCCGCGTAGATGGTTAGTGCGTATAGGCCAGTAGCCAGACTCAGATCAAATACCAAGATCTCGTTAAACGTGTTAAGTATCCGCGAACATCGACCAGGGCCAGGCCCACCTCTCTCCTAGGTGGTCTCAACCTGCCCTGTCGCTCTCCCATCTCCGAACAGTATCACAGGTAATGTAACTGTGTAAAGTATATCATATATCCCGTGATCACCTCCCGAAGTGATCACGGCCCAGTAGTATAGCATGGCAGACGGACAAGAGTGTAGGGCCACTGATGGAACACTAGCATCCTATACTAAGCAGTAGGATAGCAGGTAATGGTAACAACAGTAGTAGCAAGGACAGGCTATGCATCAGGATAGGAATAACGGAAAGCAGTAACATGCTACACTACTCTAATGCAAACAGTATAGAGAAAAGAGTAGGCGATATCTGGTGATCAAAGGGGGGGCTTGCCTGGTTGCTCTGGCAAGAGAGAGGGGTCGTCGATGTAGTCGATCACAGGGGTACCGACATCGGCCTCAGGGTCTACCGGAAAGAAGTAACGAAGGGGAACACAATAAATAACAGAGCAATCAAATGTAACACAAAGCAAGACGCGGCAATACGCGGTGCTAGGTATGTCCTAACGCGGTATTATGTGATACCGGCGAAAGGAGGAAACATCCGGGAAAGTATTCCCGGTGTTTGCTATGCTAGGGATGTGTGGCCGACAAACGGGCTGCGTACTCGGATTCGTCTCGTCGTTCTGAGCAACTTTCATGTAGAAAGTATTTTAATCCGAGTTACGGATTAAAAGATATGATTTTCTGAAGATTTTAATAATTTCTGGTATTTAATTAATTATTTAAATTAATTCGAAAATGAATTAATGACATCAGCATGATGTCATGCTGACGTCAGCAGTCAACAGAGTTGACTGGGTCAAACTGACATGTGGGTCCAGTGGGACCCACCTGTCATACTTTGTTTAGGTTAATTAGGTCTTAGTTAAACTAAGTACTATTTAATTAAACTAACTAGTTAATTAGCTTAAGTAAACATGATTAATTAACTTAATTAATTCACTTATTGATTAATTAATTAATGTAATTATTATTTATTTATTTATTTTTAATTCTTTTTTTAAATAAAGTTCTCGGGCGTGGGCCCCACATGTGTGTGGCCCCAAGGGCCTAACGGGCACAGGGCGGTGCGAGCGCGGGCACCGCCCAAACGGGCGTGGGCGCTGGGTGCCCGAGACGGTCCAGGCGCGGCCCGCCGCACGGTGGGAGTGGTAGCGCGCCGGTGAGGTTTGGCCGGGGCGCCACCGGCCGGAGCAGTGCGGGCGGGGGCATTGGTCAAAGGTGGCGGCGGCGGTGAGCGCAGCAGCGTGCGGGAGGCCGCGCGGGGCAGTGGGCAAGGCCGACGCGAGATGCGGGCACGGGGGCCGGGGTGCCGGAGTTGGCCGCGGGTGTAGCGGTGTCGCCGGCGCAGGGGGGATTTGGTGGCCGCATCGGAGGCAGCAGGGGGGGCTGGGGGCCACGGCAGGTGCGGTGCGCGGGCACGGCGCGGTGAGCGCGCATCGGACGCGGCCGGAGTGCGTCAACCGGGGGCGAGATCGGCGGGGACCTCGGCGACGAGCGCGAGCGCGCGAGGGAGAGGGAGGGAGCAAGGCGGGGCTCACATCGGGCATGTAGGGAACGGGGCAGTGGGGCTTGGGGAGGACGATGACGATGACGTGCGTAGGAGGGAGGCAGACCGGTGAGGTGGAGGAGGCAGTCCGGCGAAGGAGCTCCGGCGTCGGGCACGACGGGCGCAGCGCCTTGATCCAGCGAGGGAGGGGATGAGGACGAGCGACGATGGTGTAGGCGAGTGGCTTGAGGAGAGGAGGAGGCCTCGGCGAGGTTTTCGGGCGGCGGTGGTGCGATGCACAGCGACGAGGCGATGGGGACGGCGTCGCGGGGGTTTCGTCCCCGATCCAGATTTGAATCGGGAGACGGGGAACGTGGGAGCGGGTGGGGGGGGGATGGTGCGTTGGGGGTTAGGGTTTGGTCGCCCAGGGGTTATGGGGGAGTGGGGGGCGGCCTGGGCCTGTGGCCGAATGGGCCGGCCTGCTGGGCCGAAACCCAGTGGGGGCCTTTCTCTCTTTCCTTTTTTTGTTTGTTTCTGTTTTTTGTAGTTTCTTTTGTTTTATTTACTTTTAGTTTTATAAAACATACCACTAGCCCCTAAATTAGTATTTATAAATACTCTATTGCCACATTAATTTCTCATACCTAATAAAATAGTTTAATGTTTTAATATTTATAAAATGCATCTAATTATTTGTATAAGCCATTGTTTTATTTAGTTTACTGCTTTTAATTATTTTATAAAAATGTGATCCTCCACCATAATTACTTATAATTTATTTGTCACATTGGGAAGATTATAGTTTTAGCTTTTGAAAACTTTTAGTGTTTGACTTTATTTTAAATTTGAATTTGAATCGGTTTTGAACTAACTCGAGTTTATCAACAGTAACCGAGGTGACGTGGCACCATTAGCAGAGGTTTACTGTAGCTTGATTATCCGGGCGTCACAAATCTCCTCCACTATAAGAAATCTCGTCCCGAGATTTAAGCGGTGCAGTAAGGGGGGAAGGTGTTGGTAGCGAAAAACCTAACGAGTCTTCTCGGTCTTGGCTGCCCTTTCGAAGAGGTTGATCCCTTTCGTTGATGTCTTCAATTCACTGCTTCAAGTCACCATGATCAATTTTTCATCCTTTCTTTGGGATCTCCATCGTACTTACGAATAGGTAAGGGGCAGCTCTACAACGATAGGATGTTATAAGGGAAAATCTTCTGGGGGTATCCCAAGTATGAACATATGGGTATCTCTCGAGTTGATCAAATGAAACACATCGAGAGCAAATTAAGACGGTGCAATAAGAAGTTTCAAGCGGATAGGCAATCGTTCATTGCCTGAAACAGAGTGTGAATGGGGTTCAGAGCAACGGGAATAAGTATTGTGTCCGATACCAGAATTGATCACTAGGAAGATGGCTCGCAAATTACATACGAAACGAAGAGCAAGGGATAACTTCGAAATAGGGAGAGAGTCAGGTTTCGATCCTGTGGAACTGTGGGTTATGGGCCCACCATGTGGGTTAAAAGTAGAAGGAGCGGTGGCATCTTGCTTAGTGATGGTGGCAAGGCCCGTCAGAGTGTAGCCTGTCAGTTATGTTGGCAACAACATTGGTACCAAGGGCGAGGGACGAAGAGAACCATTTTCCTGCTCGTCGAAACGAGGCGGACCAATAGGCAAAGTTCTCATCCGTCGGTGGTTACCGGAATATCATCAACAATAGTAACAGGGTCTAACTGACAGAGTTGTACACCGAGGTGCTTACAAAAGCAGTGACTTATTACTGCTTAGATCATAAAGATCACAAGAAACGTTAAACCAACCAATGGAAAGGAGATTATGATTACCAGATTAAACAGAACAATGGAAAGGAAAATGTGTTTAAACACATATTTCAAGGGTATATCCTTCCCAAGGACAAGCAGAACATGATATCTATGGCAGGATATAACATAGAAAACCCTTTAGGTAAGTGGGGAGTGTCGGTGTACTAAAGTAGGGGTACCTTAGTATCCCGAACTTGTGCACGGGCAGTTGCAGCACCCCGTGGCAAGGCTTGCCGGGTGACCGCCAAGACCCTCAGTGGTTCCCTTGAAGACCATTCAAGAACAAAGTACTCAAACCAAGGCCCCGGCAAGAGGAGCTTGCCGGGAAGGCCAACCAAGGCCCCGGCAAGAGGAGCTTGCCGGGAAGGCCAACCCAGGCCCCGACAAGAGGATCTTGCCGGGAAGAGACAAGACCCCGGCAAGAGGAGCTTGCCGGGAAGGCCGCTCAAGGCATACCAAGAAAGCTTGCCGCGACGCGCCCTGCGTCCCGGCAAGGCCCGGTGAGCAACAAGCTCCCGAACACGACAAGACGACGACCGCGGCAAGGAGCTTGCCGCGGGAAACCCCCACTTCGTGCCCGCGCTCCAGCACACCTGCTAACGTGTCGCTCTAGGACTCTCCCAAGCACACGTGGCAGGAGGATGTGCAGCCAGGGGTACGCGGTGGCAAGCGGAGATGAAGAGAAGGCCATCGCGGCGAACGGTGGCGCACCTAGCGGTCACTTTTTGCACTGTTTAGGCAACTCAGACAGGCATTCAATGCCCTTGTCCCCTGCCGTCAGAGTTAGGTAGGGTGCACTGTGTCTACAGTAGCGGTAGCTGCACCTACCGCATCCTTTTCCATTTTTACCCCTCTCGTCTACGTTGACACCTGTCGGTGACCCCTTGAGAGTATAAAAGGAGGCCCAAGCGCAACGTAGAAGGGGTTCGGCTCATTCGAAACACTAGAGACACTCCCACGCTCAGTCTGATAGCGTACATTGCTCCTGAGCAAGAATTCAATAGACACAAACAAGCAGCAGTAGGGTTTTACGCATCCGTGCGGCCTGAAGCTGGGTAAAACTGCTCGCGTGTACCGCCTCGATCCGCTCTTTGTTCAACCTCCGCCCTCACCGAATCGAAAGGGGATCGGTCCGCTGATCCCCATAGGTGTTCGTGGATCAGTTTCCCCGACATCTTTGGCGCGCCAGGTAGGGGTTGCTTCGGCGGCAGCTGTTCCGTCCACGTCAAGGCTCGGCTGTTCTTCATCGTCATGGCTCCTAAGAAGCGGGCGAGCAAAAGAACGACGCCAGTGCGGCAACAGAAAAGCTAAGTCATGCGAAACTTTAGATATTTCCTTTCTATATAAGGTTATTCGCCTCAGAGATCTTGTTCTTTGTATGGAAAACCTGTGCGCGGAGGAACCAACTCGTAGCTAGTTGCGCCCTTACTTTGTTTCGAGTCCGCTCAACAACTTAAGTGAGCTGCGACTAGTTGCGACAAGGTTTCTTGTCGGTAGCGGCACCGCCAGCAGGCTGCTGACGTCCCGCACTCAGCGCTCGCGGCTAAGGTGCCTGCGCCGACAAGTTCCCTAAAGCGTAGGGTGAACGTACAAAGAGAGGTTAAACAGGAAGATAGCATGCACTATTTATTTTGAGATTTCTGCATAGACCTGTATGCCAAGGAGCCTTCTCGGGGCTAGTTGCGCTCCATGTTGCCTCGAGTCCGCTCGGCAACTTGTGCAGTTGCGCTAGAACCAAGAAGGTAAACCTTTCCGGGAGGCGATGTTCCCGAATAGACGCTAAGGGCCCGTTCCCTCAAGCGCTGCTGGCTGGATCGTTCGCACCGGAAAGCATTCTAGCAGGCATAGGGAATATGCAGTAAAAGTCAAAATTCGCAAGCGAGTTAAGTGCACTTCAGATGCTAATCACTTGTCATGTTTTAAACGCAGTTATGGCCCGGGGGCTGGCAACGCCCTTAGGACCAATCTTTTTGGTGTCAAGAACGACGAAGTTCTTCGCCATAAGCCTTTCCGGCAACGATCTTGCCGGGAGCCGGTGTCAAGAACGACGAAGTTCTTCGCCATAAGCCTTTCCGGCAACGATCTTGCCTGGAGCCGGTGTCAAGAACGACGAAGTTCTTCGCCATAAGCCTTTCCGGCAACGATCTTGCCGGGAGCCGGTGTCAAGAACGACGAAGTTCTTCGCCATAAGCCTTTCCGGCAACGATCTTGCCGGGAGCCGGTGTCAAGAACAACGAAGTTCTTCGCCATAAGCTTTCCTGGCAACCAGCTTGCCGGAAGCCGGCATCGAGAATGTCAAAGTTCTCTGCCAAAGATAAAAGCCTTCCTGGCAACAAGCTTGCCGGAAGCTGGCATCGAGAACGTCAAAGTTCTCTACCGAAGATAAAAGCCTTCCTGGCAACAAGCTTGCCGGAAGCCGGCATCGAGAACGTCAAAGTTCTCTGCCGAAGATAAAAGCCTTCTTGGCAACAAGCTTGCCGGAAGCCGGCATCGAGAACGTCAAAGTTCTCTACCGAAGATAAAAGCCTTCCTGGCAACAAGCTTGCCGGAAGCCGGCATCGAGAACGTCAAAGTTCTCTGCCGAAGATAAAAGCCTTCCTGGCAACAAGCTTGCCGGAAGCCGGCATCGAGAACGTCAAAGTTCTCTGCCGAAGATAAAAGCCTTCTCGACAACAAGCTTGCCGGAAGCCGGCATCGAGAACGTCAAAGTTCTCTGCTGGAGATAAAAGCCTTACTGGCGACGAGCTTGCCGGAAGCCGGCGTCGAGAACGTCAAAAGTCTCCGCGAGAAACATAAGACCTCCCGGCAACTGTCGGTGTAGCGAAAACCAGGGCTACACTAACCGCCGGGCATGGGCCACGACTGTATGCAATTACGCTAAAGAGGATCCATCTTCGCCGACAAGCGCTACATCGGCAAGCAAGACTCAAGCTACCTTCCCGGCAAGCCAGTATCGCTGGGGACTGCGAGTGCCAAGAATCGTCCACGGCAAACCAGAGTTGCCGGGGGCTGCAATATCAGATAAGTCTTTCATCCCTCATCATGCATCCTCTTATGGACTGGGGAATGCGAAACCACGTTTCTTCCCGAAAACTGCCGTGCTCCCTCAACTCTAGGCCCTGGGGCTCGTTCTCGGGGCCAAGTTTGGTCTTAGTCGCGGCAGCAAAGGGATGAAACGAGGAGACCACACCCACCTCGTTCCTGCCTCCGTCAAAGGCGTGAGAAAGGTCGAGCGACGTGGGAAGGCGGCAGGGCCTGTTGCCGGGAGATGAAATGTCTGTCCGAGGGATACCAAGGATTTGCTCCTTGGTGTGGGTTCAACTCGCGAGACAAATAACCCGGCAAGCATCCCCTTTTCATTAAAAAACATCCCACTCAGGTACAGTCCATAGAGGATGAAAAACATGAAAGAGAGGATTACAAGTTTTAGATACAGCTAAGGCCCGAAGGCTTACAAATTAAAAAGATAAGATGCTCGTAATCCCTTTCCTGTCCCTCTCTTCAGGAGGCAGGTCAAGGAGGCGAAAGGGCAAAAGGAGCGCCTAGGCGAGCTACGGGTGCCAGAAGACACCAAGAGAACATCCCGGGGGCCGTCCGAAGGCTGGACGGCGATGGCGGCGCTGGAAGCGGGGCTCGAAGACGGGGCGGCAGGACGTCAGCACGCTGTCGAGGGCACCACGCCCTCGTACTCCGACCTGACGGCCTTGTCGCCAGCCCTCTTCCCCTTCCGCAGCCTCCCTACGCCAGCCGCCCAAGGAGACGACCCCGGGGAGTTCAAGAAGCCGGCAACACGGATGATGGGGTCGCCGGTGCCGCGCGAAGCGGCGCCCGACGCCTAGTCGGACCCGCCACCCCGCCGCCCGCTACCCTCATCGTCGCTGTCGCTCTCCTCCTCGTCACTCTCGCTCGAGGAGGAGCCTTCGCTATCGGAGGAGCTGTCCACGCAGCACTTCGCCCGAGTGCCGAAGCACCCGAAGACCTTGACGGAGAGGAGATCGCCCTCCATCAACTTAAAATGGAGGGTAAACCCCTCCATCAGGCTGTGGATACGGGCGAACGTCTTCCACCCTCGATCAAGATACATCACATTAGGGGCTGGGAATACAACGCGGACTCGCGTGCCGCTGATCCCACAGCCCCTCATGTGCAGTCTCAGTGTCTCGGGCGGGTCCAACTCCATCGCGCTCGCAAACGGAGCTGGAAGCCGGAGGCGACGACGAGGCGCCCGGCGCAGCTTGACGAAGAACTCGCAAGGGTCGTCCCCTATATGGACCGCCATGGGGGGAGGAGCCGCCGGCGGAGGCGAAGCTGGCGCGCCGCCCCGCCCGCCTCTTCCCCGAGCGCCTCGACCTCGTCCTCGACCTCGTCCGCGACCTCGCCCCCTCCCTCTTCCCCTTATGGCTGGCTCTGCCACCACGGGCGCGGGAGAGGGAGAGATGCGCTGTCTGGCGGCGACCCTCGCCGCCACCGATGAAGGGCCTGGGTTCCCTTTCTCTATGGTGAATGAGAGAAAGGGGAGCAGAAGCTGAAGAAAGGAGGAGATGAGAGAGTGCGGGTTTCTGTGCTCCCCTCCCGCTCTTTATAAAGGAGCGAGGTGGGGGCTCGGCCGCCCCGCTCGGCGAATCAAGGCACGGGAAGAGCAGGGAGTCGGGGCCAACCCGCTGCCTCTGCTCGCGACGGCCCAGTTTCCCACTTCCACCGTCCGCGACCCCAAGCGCATGGGAGCCACGTGGCGGGGATGCAGAACCAAGGCGACGGATGAGGCGGCCTCGCTCCGCCTCATGATCGCGGGGAGTGGACGTCCCGAAAACCGCGCACCGGCCCCGTCCAGTAAATGCACCACGCCCCCACGCCTACCTCCGTTTAGGGAGAGGGCGTGAACCGTCCCCATCATCGTGGCCTGACGCATGCTCGAGGGGCTTAGCCCCGCGCACGCCGCCCGCGTCACCCACGACGCCGCGTTTGACGTGTGCCGTTCTGGGCGTGCGCGGTGGGAGCGGAGAGATATGCGGCGTGACCTAGGCCGCGCGTGCCCGTGCACTGTTTTGGGCCTGGCCCAACAACGCTCGGCACCGTGTATGGCCCAGGCCCGGGGGCTCCTGTCGGTATACTAAAGTAGGGGTACCTTAGTATCCCGAACTTGTGCACGGGCAGTTGCAGCACCCCGCGGCAAGGCTTGCTGGGTGACCGCCAAGACCCTCCGTGGTTCCCTTGAAGACCATTCAAGAACAAAGTACTCAAACCAAGGCCCCGGCAAGAGGAGCTTGCCGGGAAGGCCAACTAAGGCCCTGGCAAGAGGAGCTTGCCGGGAAGGCCAACGCAGGCCCCGGCAAGAGGATCTTGCCGGGAAGAGACAAGACCCCGGCAAGAGGAGCTTGCCGGGAAGGCCGCTCAAGGCATACCAAGAAAGCTTGCCGCGATGCGCCCTGCGTCCTGGCAAGGCCTGGTGAGCAACAAGCTCCCGAACACGACAAGACGACGACCGCGTCAAGGAGCTTGCCGCGGGAAACCCCCACTTCGTGCCCGCGCTCCAGCACACCTGCTAACGTGTCGCTCTAGGACTCTCCCAAGCACACGTGGCAGGAGGATGTGCAGCCAGGGGTACGCAGTGGCAAGCGGAGATGAAGAGAAGGCCATCGTGGCGAACGGTGGCGCACCTACCGGTCACTTTTTGCACTGTTTAGGCAACTCAGACAGGCATTCAATGCCCTTGTCCCCTGCCGTCAGAGTTAGGTAGGGTGCACTGTGTCTACAGTAGCGGTAGCTGCACCTACCGCATCCTTTTCCATTTTTACCCCTCTCGTCTACGTTGACACCTGTCGGTGACCCCTTGAGAGTATAAAAGGAGGCCCAAGCGCAACATAGAAGGGGTTCGGCTCATTCGAAACACTAGAAACACTCCCACGCTCAGTCTGATAGCGTCCATCGCTCCTGAGCAAGAATTCAATAGACACAAACAAGCAGCAATAGGGTTTTACGCATCCGTGCGGCCCGAAGCTGGGTAAAACTGCTCGCGTGTACCGCCTCGATCCGCTCTTTGTTCAACCTCCGCCCTCACCGAATCGAAAGGGGCTCGGTCCGCTGATCCCCATAGGTGTTCGTGGATCAGTTTCCCCGACAGGGAGGAATGTCATAACATTACCCATACAGTGGTGTTTGGGTAATTGAGCAGGAAACATTTAGCATTGGGCTTCAAATGTTCTCTTTGAAAAACGGAGTACCACAGACATGCTTCGAGATAGCATTGACATGGTCTTCAATCAAAGGTCAGACTCTGGATACACGAAGGGATTCATCATTAAGCCAAGGAGAGGATGAGGAGGTGGCTGATGGACTCAACAATAATTCAACGAGGTATCCAAAAGATGGATTTCCACAGTTATGTGAACGAGGAGATAACATTTGTTGGATCAAATGATATAATGATGTATGCTCGAGGAAAAACATACACAATTAAACATTAGTTGAAAAGGGTGCCCAAAGTATGGCCTTAGGTAGCATGATCAAATGTTAGAATGGTGATTCAGTGATCAATAGTCTAAGAATGAACGTTCGACCATTAACTTCAAAGCAATAGGGTTGCTAGAAGGGTAGAATCCAAATAGCTCCGTTCACCTATTGGTATCCCGGTTAGAACCAACACGGGGACCAAGAAAGAAAAGTGATGGTGAGAAGTATTACCTGTATCAACAATCCTTAAGAGGTGGTGAAATTCTCACGACTTTCTTGACATTAAAGATGGTAATACTCCAAGGTAAAGAAGAACAAATGCTAGATAGAAAGGAAATCAAGGTATAACACAAAACACGAACAAGTTTGTGTTGGAGGGAAGTCAATAAAGTGATCGATGGTAACACAAATCATCGAGGGTAAGGATGGTATTTCTTCATCATGAACTCAATTGATATCTTGGAAGATCTCGGAATGCTGATGATGATCACGATACATTTGTCGAGAGATTTCATGAAGATGTAATCAATTGGTGATGACATCTAGTAAAACGAATGATAAGCGGAAGGTTATTGGAACCATGGTTACGACACAAACTCGAAACCAAGATTGTTGTCTGAGGTGGAATGATAAGACAAGGAAATCAACGTAAGCTTAGCTCAGCGTCGAAAGTTGTGTTCCATGAAGAAGGACCAGGTAGCATAGTTAAAATTTAGCACGATAATGATATAGCCAACCGGGCTAGGAATGACTTGAAGGATTATTAAACTCATAAGCAATAAAACTTACTTATAGTTATTGAATCGGAGTACAGACTCGATTCACTATCGGTGTCCTTGAGTGTCTAACAACTCAGAACCCGGGGAAAATTTTGGAATCAGTGAGAAATAATACTTGAAGAATAACTCATAAGAAGTTATGCAGTTCCGTGATAATCTCGAGATACCAGAGGGGTAATACTCGATGACGGACCAAAGTAGAGGTTGGACTGGGGTATTGCTCTGCAGAAGACAAGTGCTTAAACTTGCACGAGAAATGGTAGTTAAAGGAGAACATGGTCGGAATCCACGATCATAAAGGATCGAACCACGGATACAAGATGAACTTATAACAAGGGGTAATTATTTTTACGAGCAGCTTCCATGATAAGTTATACATCGTGTCCCTGGGCATGAATGCAAGGTTCGAGGTCGACTCCCACTTCTTCAATGTATAACCTTCCATTCACTTTTCGCTTTGATAAAGGCATTAGTGTTGAAAGTTTTACCTGGTGAAATACCAGATGAGTATGACTCATGAAAACTTCCGAGTTCACACAGTTTAGAGAAGGCATATGCTCAACCCATAAGGGCTTCTTAGAAACATATACCACAAGTTTCAAGAGTAAATATCACAAGCTCGAAAAGTAGAGCAATGTTGAGAAAGTAGATGATACCATTTACCAAAGGCATTATGTATCCGACGGAAGGATCACAAGGTTACTGAATATGAAGGACGTTGTCGGATAAAATCCATTAAAGGATCTGCCGGTCCATAACAGAGCTGACGTGAGCATCGGCACACAACCAGATGAAGTAACAATGCAAAGGCATTGGATTATGGAAACAACTGACTAATCCAGAGCTCAAATGCAAAGGAATTATGATTTTCAAATCAAGGGATCAGAAGCAATGTTCTGATTAGGGATGGATAAATTGAATAGCCTTAGGGGTACAAATCGACGGCAATTGGATTTGTTGAGAACCAGCTCATGTTTAAAATGACGTCTGAGCCGGAAAGATAATTTAAAAGGATCAACTGATGATTGCGTGCATTCTCACTCATGTTGAATCAAAGGGATCAAAATGACGGCGCCTAAGGATACTAACGAATATTGCCAGACATATGGAAAGCATCCATCATGCAAGCAGACAAGTATTGCAGAGCAATAAGCTACTAAGGATTTTTGGAGGATCGAATAGTATTTCGATGACCATTGTGAAACACATGAAAAACTGGGGGATGAGCGGATACTCGATAAGTGCGACAATTATCCGTAGGGGTATTCAGGTGACAAAGAACAGTAAGGCAGTAAGCTCAAAGGATTATCGAAACAACGACGAGTATTTCGGGGTATCTTGTAATAACAAGACCAACTGGAAATAAAAGTAAGAACGATGGGTGTAAGTATTTATCCATAGGGATTTTTCGATGGTAGGGAATTGCAAAAGCAATGGCACAAAGTTTCAGGAGAACATCGGAGAGTATTATCAGAATCTTCTGTTAAAGCAGTCGATCATCTGTAATGAAGGGCTCTCCGGGAGAAGTGATAACGAGATCCTAATGTTAGATTTTAGCAAAATTCATTTAACCCGAATAGAAGAGAGTTCAGAGTCCTAGAGTAAGGATCGAGGAGTAAAAGATCCTAATACCACCTAGAGGGCGACGTGGGCCCGTAAGCCGCACAGCCATGTTAGTAAAAGTTTTTCAATGACTAGACTCGAGTTCGGCCAAGGAGTTGGAAAGGGGGATTCCTACAGGCAGTCGGCTCTGATACCAACTTGTGACGCCCCCGATTTGACCGTAAACTAATCATGCACGCAAATGTGTACGATCAAGATCAAGGACTCACGGGAAGATATCACAACACAACTCTACAAATAAAATAAGTCATACAAGCATCATATTACAAGCCAGGGGCCTCGAGGGCTCGAATACAAGAGCTCGATCATAGACGAGTCAGCGGAAGCAATAATATCTGAGTACAGACAAGTTAAACAAGTTTTCCTTAAAAAGGCTAGCACAAACTGGGATACAGATCGAAAGAGGCGCAGGCCTCCTGCCTGGGATCCTCCTAACCCAAACTGGTTTAGAGCAACAGAAGAAAACGAACGAAAAACCAAAACTCCCGACCCAATCCAATTTTTATCTTTTCTCATTGTGCAATTTTTTTAAAATTCTTGTTTTTATTCAAAATTGATGATTTCTTAAAAAAAGAGACGAACTCTTTTCTAAAGCAATGAACTTTTTTCAAATGTGATGACTTTTTTCAAATTTGATGGACTTTTTTCCAAACTTTTTTCAAATTCAATGAACTTTTTTTTCAAATTCGATGAACTTTTATCAAATTCAATGATTTTTTTTTCAAAATCAATGGAATTTTGACAAATTCGATGAACTTTTTTTCAAATTTGTGAACTTTTTCAAATTTCATCGATTTGACAAGAGTTCGTGAATTTAAAAAAAATCATCAAAAAAGGAAGGAAAGAACAGAAAATGAAAAGAGGAAAAAGCAAAGAAGAAACAGTATAAAAAAGGAAAAGATGTAACTTGTCAGACCCCCCTAGGTGGTCTAGTGGTTAGCGCAACGTACCAGGACACCGTTCAATTACTCCGCGCGCGCCATTTCCCCCTTATTTTTCCTCTTGGAACCGCCCCCGTTTTAGGCAGGCCCAAGAGCACGGCCACGTGGGCGCCGAAACTCCTAGTTGGCGCTAAAGGCACCAACTAGGAGCTCCCAATACTGGAAACCTACGTCATCCCTCCCATCCCCATTCATGACAGGTCTCGCCCGCGCGGCTGCCCGTGCCCAGGAACGACAGCAACACACATAGACCATCCTGCCCCACCTCCAACCTGAGCTCCAGTGGCTGGTGCCACCCTCCCGCCCCGCCTCCACCCGAGATCCGGCGGCCAACATGCCTCCACCCCGAGCTCTAGCTCCCGACGCCACCCTCTTTCCCCGCCTCCATCCTGCCCACCTCCACCCTAAGCTCCACCCTCTCGCCTCGCCGCCATCCTGATCTCCGGCGGTCGGCCGACATGTCTCCACTCAATTCCTAACTTTGACCATCCAAACAACATTTGGCATTCAAGCTCAGTATCAAGTACGTGTTCTGAATACCTAAACATCCAAACAAAAATATTGGCATTCAATCTCAATACCAATATACTGTGATATTGGTATTCAATCCCATGCAATGGCAAGGCTCCCAATGCAAACATCCAAACGAAGTTTTAGTGTATTCTACGAACAAGAGGGACAGTCAAAATACTCTGCAAGGGCCTCATGACTAAGGCTTGTTTTTTTCCTTAAAAGAGGAGGTGAGTAATCCAAGGACAAGAAAGAGGTGCTTCGCTGGCAGACTCCATCAATAAAAACACGCAGAAAACCCAGTATGAAGGCAAAGTTTTGCCTACGCAATACTGATGATGCACAAATAATAATAACAACATTAATAATAATGATAATAATAATAATAATAATAATAGGTAAATATAATAATTATGATTAGTTGCTGATACAAAACCCTTGGTCCAAGCTTCCCGGGTCGGACGAAGGCATGCATACTGCTAATGTTTCCATGTCTATTTTCTGCATGCCAAGTTGTAAGTGCATCTAGTGCCACCCCTAGTTGGTTTTGGAGTATTGACGACAAACCTAGTTGAGGGACTAATGTGTTTGTGAGAATTGCAGGAAAACACAGGTAGAAGTCCCTCATTGATTCGGTTTTACTACCAGAGATGACCCCTAAAAATGTATGAAGACATTGAAGACAAAGGTGGTACATGAAGATATTCACTTTGAAGACTATAACAAAAGAAGACACGTTATGAAGCATATGGAGATTGAAGACTTAGATCTTTCGTAGTTCTTTTTCTTTTGTGTTGAGTCATAGGAACCACCATACTGTTAAGTGGGGTCCAGGAGAACCAGTCAGAATGACTGAAGTGATGCCTAAATCAAAAACCTATGTCTTCGAGTGAAGACAATGAGAGCGAATCTTGCCCAGAGCCGGACAAGTCAGCTTTGCTTGTAGCCCAAGTAAAGTTGCCATGAGAGTTCGAAATCTGACCGTTGAGACACGTGTCAGTACCTTAGTGACCCAGGGTCATTTCGGACAAATCAGGTCGGGTTGCCAAGTGGCTATAAATAGCCCCCCCCCCACAACCATAAACGGTTGGCTGCTCAGATTTCAGTGCACGGCTTTTGTCGTTTGAGAGCAACCCACCTCGAAGCCTTTGAGAGAAAAATTCCTAGTGAGGAGAAAAGCCCTAACCACCCAAAGCCAGAGTAAATTGGGCATCACTTAAGTCTTCGTGTCTGTGTGATCTGAAGACTTATTACACTTGAGGACTGTGAATCCTCCAGACGGTTAGGCGTCGCGTTCAGAGCATCCAAGAGACATTGTGGATTGCCAGTGAACGAAGTCTGTGAAGGTTTGGGAGTCTACCTTGAAGACTTACCAGAGTGATTGGGCGAGGACTAAGTGACCTTAGCTCAAGGAGAATACGGTGAGGACTTGGTGTCCTGAACTGTGTGTTCAGGACTGGGTGTCCGGGACTGTGTGTCCTAAGGTTTAAATACCTAGCCGCTCCAACCAGACGTACAGTTGTCACAGCAACTGGAACTGGTCCAACATATCATTGTCTTCAACGAGTCACTGGTTTCATCTTCACTTCCTTTTCTTACTGTTACTCATTGTGAAGCCATTGCATGCTTGCTTTATCTTTTGTCTTCACAACGTGAATGTATGATCTGTTTGGCTTCATAACTTCTTCCTACCTGATCCTTATTACACTGAAGTTGTTTGTCATTGTGCTTTCACTCTATTGAATACATGACCATGGCTGGCCTAGTGTAATCTAACTTCCGCTGCATAGTAATAGGCATAATCTTCGCTGTTTGTCTTCATAACTCTCACGTTTTGAAGACTTTCATAAAAATCGCCTATTCACCCCCCCTCTAGTCGATATAACGCACTTTCAATTGGTATCAGAGCAAGGTGCTCCCTTGTTCTGTGTGATTCGGTTTAACCACCTGGAGTTTTAGCTATGTCGACTGCAGGGATAATCAAAGTCTCCGCTGCGTGCCCCGTCTTCGATGGAACTGAATATCCCTACTGGAAGAATAAGATGCGCATGCATCTTGAAGCCATTGACGTCGACCTATGGTATGTCGTCGAGAACGGCGTTCCCAAGGCTGGAGAAGGTGTCACTGCTGCTGATGTCAAGAAGTTCACTCAACTGGACTCTACTGCCAAAAATATCATCTGTGGTCATCTGACAAAAGGACAGTATGGCCGTGTGAGTGCCTTGAAGACATCCAAGCTGGTCTGGGACTGGCTCTCCAAGGTCAATGAAGGCGTCTCAACCCAGAGAGATCAAAGAATCAGTGTTCTTCGCAACCTCTTCAACCGCTTCAAGCGAAATGACAATGAGAATGTCCAGCACACATTTGACCGGCTCACTGACATCACAAATGAGCTTCAAGCCCTCGGCGCCACTGAGATCACCAAACATGAAATCGTCAAGACGCTGCTGAGATCACTTGATAGTTCGTTTGACATCCTGGCCCTGATGATTCAAGAACGTCCTGATTTCAAGACACTCGATCCGTCTGACATACTTGAGAGGCTCAACACACATGAGTTTCAGCTTTCTGAGAAAAGAGATATCTACGGTCCAAACTATGGGCGAACTCGTGCCTTGAAGGCAAAAGCTGTTTCCTCATCTGAAGAAGAATCTGACTGCAGTTCTGATGATCCTGAAGACATTGGAAGAGAACTTGCAATGCTAGTGAAGAAGTTCCAAAAATTCACCAAGAAGAAAGGCTTCAGAAAATCTTCACGATCAAGCTCAAGGAATGATGAAGCTTCTGCTCATGACTACAAGAAGAAAACATGTCACAAGTGCAAGAAAACTGGACACTTCATCTCTGAGTGTCCACAGTGGGACAATGAGAACAGAAGGAAGAAGAAGAGCAAGGAATATGATTCTGACGACAAGAAGAAGAAGAAATACTCAAAGTCTTCTTCCAAGTCTTCTTCAAAGTCTTCATCACACAAGAAGAGCTCATCTGGCAAGGCACGTGCATTTGTTGGCAAGGAGATGGATTCAGAGGAGGAGTCCGCATCTGAGGAGGCAGAGGTGGAGTCTGAGGAGGAGTCTGATTCTGGCATTGCGAGTCTGGCTACAGCATACGTCGCCAAGTCCATCTTCAACACTGAAGACAATGACTGCATCACCGACACCGACGCAAATGACAAGAACGACTCCACTCCTACCTACTGCTTCATGGCACGCGGTGCCAAGGTAAACACACGCACTACTCGCTATCAAACATCTAGTGACGATGACTCTGACTGTGATTCAAAACCCAGCTACAAAACACTTGCTAAAATTGCAACTGAACAACAGAAAGCTATGGAACATATTCAAAAACTGTTAGACAGAAGCGATGATCTGTTGGGTGCTGAAATGACTCGATCTGAATCCTTAATTGAAGACATAAAAAACCTTCACGTTAAGTATCAGGAACTTGAAGATCGTCTTGATACTCTCTCAACAACTCATGAAAAGCTTTCCTATGATTATCTTCAAAGGAAGCAAGAACTTGAGAAATTGAGAGCGGCTCATGAAGATCTTCAAAAGGAAAACGAGTCACTTCGCGCCGAACAGATCAGTCCCGCTCAGGAAGGATTGAACCACCATGTCTTAATGCATTGAGCGTGATAATGCTACTTCTGTTGCTGAATGTTCCACTGCTACTGCTGTTCCAATATCTTCAACTGTTGATGTGGTAACTAACCCCTCAGCTGAGGATACCACTGCTATTGCTGATGGAATGCTAGGTTGAAGACATTGCTTGAAACAGGGATGTACAAAAGTCTTAAAGGACATCAGACATTATGTGATGTCCTCAAGAAGCAGATTCTGAACCGAAACCCTAGGAAAGAGGGTGTTGGGTTCGTGAGGAAAATAAATGCAGATGGCTCTTACTGGAAACCTGAGCAGTACCCCAAAACCACATGGGTTGCTGCAAAGGAACTTTCAGCAGATCCATCCAATTTATCTGGCTTCACTTGTGCTAACCCCATTATCATTGATGAATCCTTTGATGCAAACTATAAACTGTTTAAGAATCAGAATGGTGAAGTGTTTGCCAGGTACATTGGTACTAACTGCAGGAATGGACCGCCTATGAAGAAGATCTGGGTTCCGAAAAAGTGTCTGGAAAATCTTCCTGTGAATGTCTTCATGACACCTCACTTGAAGAAGACAAACCTCAGACCAAAGGCTTCATATGGTCCAAAGGCTTCATACAAACAGAGGACTCACCTGAGTCACACTAACGCAAATGTTTTGCAGGGAAACCATACTCAGGCATATGAATATGAGAGCGGTTCTTCGAATCGTCATGTTCATATGACCAAAAATTATTCTGCTTATTCCTATGAGTATTATTGTCCACCTGCTAGACTGTTTGCTAAGGCTTCAAAGCCAAAATTCTCAGATGCTGCACTTAGACTTATTGCTTCTAAGCCACCCTTGAAGATGTGGGTGGTTAAGAAAGCTTAACTCTCTTTTGCAGGGAAAGGTCTCCAGCAGAAAAACAAAATCTTCTGATGCTATTGCTGGGGACCTTAAAAATCTTGTAGGGCGCAAGATAAAATGCCCGAATGGCATCATTATGTACTTCGTTCCTGAATCGCATGCTACTCTCCCTATTAGTCCTAATCTGGATCTAAGTTTTCATAACCCACTGGTTCGTCAAATGTTTTTGCTTCACAATTCTCTTCGTGAAGCCTATCCCCCTAACTGCACTGTAGGGTACGACACCAGCGACTTCAAAGTCTTCAGAATGGATTATTGACAGTGGGTGTACAAATCACATGACTGGCAAAAGAAGCCTTCTTATGGACTCAACCTTACGTCCATCCGACAAGAGCCACATCACATTTGCTGACACTGGTAAAAGTAAGGTATTGGGTCTAGGTAGAGTTGCAATCTCAAAGGATCAACACATGGATAAAGTCATGCTTGTTGAATCCCTTGGCTTCAACTTAATGTCTGTCTCAATGCTTTGCGATTTGAACATGATCGTAATGTTTGGAAAATATCGTTGCCTAGTACTAATGGAATCTGACAAGTCTCTAGTGTTTGAAGGGTACCGAAAGGGTGATTTGTACGTGGTAGATTTCTCAGCAGGGCCACAACTTGCAGTATGTCTTCTTGCAAAAGCTTCAGAATGCTGGCTTTGGCATCGGAGGCTTGGGCATGCTGGCATGAGGAACCTCCACACCCTTGCGAAGAAGAAGCATGTCATAGGCATCGAGGGCGTCAAGTTCAAGAAAGATCACTTATGCGGTGCCTGTGAAGCAGGGAAGATGACAAGGGCAAAACATCCTTCGAAGACAATCATGACTACTACACAACCCTTCGAACTGCTCCACATGGATCTTTTCGGTCCCACTCACTACTCAACTTTTACTACTTCTGCTTGCCTCTATGGCTTTGTCATTGTTGATGATTACTCTAGATATACTTGGGTGCACATAATCCTTTACAAGACTGAAGTGCAGGATGTCTTCAGACGCTTCGCCAATCGAGCTATGAACAATTTTGGCGCCAAGATAAAGCACATCAGAAGTGACAATGGCACTGAATTCAAGAACACTGGCCTTGATACATATCTTGATACCTTGGGCATCACACATGAATTCTCAGCTCCGTACACGCCACAGCAGAATGGCGTCGTCGAACGCAAGAACAGAACACTCATTGAGATGGCCAGAACAATGCTAGATGAATACAAGACTCCAAGAAAATTCTGGACTGAAGCCATTGACACTGCATGCCATACAATCAATCGTGTTTATCTTCACAAGCTTCTGAACAAGACATCTTATGAACTCCTAACTGGCAAGAAGCCAAATGTCAGTTACTTCAGAGTATTTGGAGCAAGGTGCTGGATCAAGGACCCACACCACACCTCAAAGTTTGCACCAAAAGCACATGAGGGCTTTATGCTTGGATATGGAAAGGATTCGCACTCCTACAGAGTCTTCAATCTCTTCATTACAAAGTGGTTGAAACAGTGGATGTGCGGTTCGATGAGACAAATGGTTCACAAAGAGAGCAACTGCCAAATGTGCTAGATGAAGTTCCAGCTAGTGAATCAATCAAGCTTATGGGAACTGGAGAGATTATACCTTCTGAAGCTCATCCTGAAGAAGAACTTATCATCTCAGCACCTGATCAACATGAAGACAATGCTCAGCCTGAAGACATTCCTCCCAACTACAACACAGATCAGCAAGAGCAAAGTCTTCGCCCTGTACATCCTCGTGTTGCCAATGAAGTGCAAATTGACAGAATAATTGACAGCATCAATGCACCTGGTCCACTCACTCGTTCAAGGGCAACTCAGCTAGCAAATTTCTGTGGGCACTTCGCATTCGTATCAATATCAGAACCCAAGAAAGTTGAAGAAGCCTTCATGGAACCTGAATGGATTCAAGCTATGCAAGAAGAGCTTCAACAGTTTGAGCTGAATAATGTATGGGAACTGGTTAAGCGTCCTGATCCACGGAAGCACAACATAATAGGCACCAAATGGATATACCGCAACAAGCAAGATGAGCATGGTCAAGTTGTCAGAAACAAAGCTCGTCTCGTTGCTCAAGGATATACTCAAGTGGAGGGCATTGACTTCGATGAAACATTTGCTCCTGTGGCTAGGCTTGAAGCCATACGCATACTGCTGGCCTATGCAAATCATCATAACATACTTCTATATCAAATGGATGTGAAAAGTGCCTTTCTCAATGGCAAGATTGAAGAAGAAGTGTATGTTGCACAACCGCCTGGCTTTGAAAATCCAAAACATCCTGACATGGTATACAAGCTCAACAAGGCACTGTATGGCCTCAAACAAGCCCCTAGGGCCTGGTATGACACACTCAAATACTTCCTGAAGAGCAAAGGCTTCATACCTGGTTCCCTGGATCCCACTCTTTTCACGAAGACATATGATGGTGAACTGTTTGTGTGCCAAATATATGTGGATGACATTATCTTCGGCTGCACCAATCAGAAGTACAGTGAAGAGTTTGGATATATGATGCAAGAGCAATATCAGATGTCCATGATGGGGGAGCTGAAGTTCTTCCTTGGTCTTCAAATACGACAACAACGCAATGGCATCTTCATATCTCAAGAGAAGTATCTCAAAGATTGCCTGAAGAAGTTCGGTATGCAAGACTGCAAAGGCTTCACAACACCAATGCCAGCCAAACATCATCTAGGTCCTGACGACAATGGTAAAGAGTTCGATCAAAAGGTATACCGCTCCATGATTGGGTCTTTGCTTTATTTATGTGCATCTAGGCCAGATATTATGCTTAGTGTTTGCATGTGTGCTCGATTTCAAGCGGCACCAAAGGAGTCGCATCACTTAGCTGTGAAGCGAATTCTTCGATATTTGGCTCACACCCCAACTCTAGGATTATGGTATCCAAAGGGCTCAGAGTTTGATTTGGTTGGATTTTCGGATGCTGATTATGCTGGTGACAAGGTTGATCGCAAGTCTACATCAGGCACATGTCACTTTCTGGGACGATCACTTGTATGTTGGTCTTCAAAGAAGCAGAACTGTGTATCTCTCTCCACTGCTGAATCTGAATACATTGCTGCTGGATCTTGCTGCGCTCAGCTTCTGTGGATGAAGCAAACACTCAAGGACTATGGCATTCATCTGAAGCAAGTGCCACTTACTGCGACAACGAAAGCGCCATCAAGATTGCCAACAACCCAGTTCAGCACTCGAAGACAAAGCACATTGAAATTCGTCATCACTTTCTCAGAGATCATGTTGTGAAGGAAGACATTGATATCATACACGTCAACACTGAAGAGCAATTGGCAGATATCTTCACCAAGCCCTTGGATGAGAAGAGGTTTTGCAAGTTACGGTGTGAGCTAAATATCTTGGAATCCTCAAATGTCCTGTGATCAGGCACACATCCTAACACTTATGCATATTGATGACTTAGATGTGCAACACACAAAGTAAAGTATATCTTCAATCAATGAAGACATACATTCTAAGTGTGAATACATTAATGTGGAATTTGACTTCGGAGCGCCACGATAATTGTGCGCCGTGTCTGGGTCTAATACTTCCTATACGGTGGGTAACGCCACCACCAAACATTCCATTTTGAAGTGTTTCACTCATGGCGTTACCTTGCAATATCTTCACATTTGGTTTGGCTTCGAACTCAACATGTCTTCATGATTATCTTCACTACGTTGATTATATAGATATATACTCTAGTGTTCTGTCCTCTACAGCATTCACTTATAGCTATGTCTTCTTGGTTGAATCTTTTGAACTAAGTGAATGTGATCGGACCCTAATCTCTCTATGCTTTCTATCTCAAATTCTATCTCTCCAAGTCATATGCATTCTATTGAAACTGTCGAATGTCTTCACTGTGTCCTTGTCAGCTGAAGATATAGAGACAACCATAAAGTCCGTTTTTAATGCTCATTCCTCCACATAAAATCCGGAGAAGCAGGAACGACCGCCCGACAATTTAGGCGTGCGTGGGACGTGGAACAAACCCCAAACTTCCGCTAACTGGCCACGCGTTCCTCAAATGCGAACCGCCAGGGGCACCTGTGTAATAGCACAGTGCCGCCCCTGAGCCTATAAATTCACACTTACCGCGGTCATTATCTCCTTCTTCCACCCTCGCACGAACCCTAGCGCCACCGCTAGCACTCGACGACGCCGGAGACGAAGCGCTTCGCTGCCGCAACCTCTCCAACGCCGTCCTCACGCCGACCGCGGACATCGTCCTCTCCGCCGTCGCCGTAGGTGTTTTCCGTCGCCAAGTTAGGGCACGGAGGACTGAACTGATCGGCATCAACTCCCTTCCATCTAGCAGTTCCAGTGTGGTAAATAAAACTTCTTTTTACAGCCCCTTTGATCTCATGGTTCTGTCACTTTCTACCATAAGAAGTTTCTCTTCACACTAGTTAGATCTCTCGCTGCATCTCATAACATGCCTAGTATATTCACTTGTGCTTCATAAAGTAGTTAGATTCCTCACTTGTACTGATCTGTGGGTTCGTACAAATCTGGAACCAACTTCTTATCTATGAGTGAATGTCTTCGCACGATGAGGTCAATGTCTTCTAAACTGATTAATCTTCAAAACCTTCTGAGAATGCATATGACCTCTTCCCCTTCCCTCGCACCTTAATGCTGTCACAGGTACATGTCCGTGGGAGAATCCTTCGGTTCTCATAGTCTGCATTCATTTGCAGAATTCCTACAGCATCACATAAACTCTCCTGAAGCCAGTTCCTGTTGGTCCAGAAAAAGAAAGCCTTTGAAGCCTTTGAAAGTTTTGAAGCCTTTCAAGTTAAAGTTTATGGCTTCAGAAGCAGCAGCAAGGAAGGGGGGCAGACAGAGACGTGAGGGAACTTCCAAAGATCTGCCTGAAGACTTGGCAGAAATGTACAAAACAGATCCAGAAGAGAGCTATGGGCAGCGCAAGACCCGAATCCAATGGATTCGACGCTATTGGGCAGAACAGTGGTTCAAATACCGCTTCGTCACTCAGGAGTATGCTGAGAAAAGTGCCATCAAGAGACCATGGGGGGACATCTTATACAAGAACCTTGTACCCAGGACCAGAGATGAAGCCATTGCTCAAGGCTTCTACCCATGCATGGTCCGAGGACCACAGCCTGATGATGCGCATCCGTCGTCACTCCTCTGGTGTCGTGACGACAATCTCTTCAAGCGCAACTTTCAGTTTGCCCAACAGTCAGCGAAGCTGAACAAGAAGAAATTTGGGTTAGACTTCAACCCTGGTCCCTCCGCACCAAGGGCAGATGGCACACGCGACGCGAACCCAATGTCATCGGTCCGTTTGCCAATCTTGAGGGCCTGATCACCCACATCTTAGTCCAAGGGACTGCCGTAAATGACCCTCTAGCTGACTCTGAGTCTGATGAAGCTCCTGCTGTGCCGAAGCCAAAGCAGACGAAGAAACCAAAAGCTTCAAAGCCGGCCCCTGCCTCAAAAATCTCAAGGGCGAAGCCATTGAAAACTGCACCTCCTGAAGTCAGTGTGCAGTCTGAAGACGTATCCCGCGTCTCCAAGCCCCAGAAGGAAAAGGAGCCCCAGCAACAAACAGGCAAAGAGCTCACTGCTGCTGCCATTCTGCGCAGCGAAGCCATTGATCTATCAAGCGATGAAGATCTGGGAGATGACGCTCTAGAGCAGCTTATCAAAAGCAAAGAAGAAGCTGAAATCTTCAACAATTTGCCTCTCTTTGATGTCGCCATCATCCACAACTTCATCGATGAATGGTTTGCCTCACCAGACATCAGCTTCGAAGATCTGCAGCTGCCCGTTGGCCTCAGCGTCGCCTTCCAAGGCGCAATTGCTTCAGAATTGGCCATTGCTCAGCGCATTGTTGAGCTGAAGCAGAAAATTGATCATGAAAAGGCTCAGTTCAAGAAGCACATGGCCAGGCTCAGCGTGCAGGAAGTGAAGAGCTTCAAAACCATGCTGCATGAGCTCAAGGAAAATTTTCTGAAGAAGCGTGCTGAAGCTCAGGGCTCACGTGAGCGGATGAAGTCTCTGGCAGAACGATGTGTGCAGGCCTACAATGAGGCCGAGAAGCGCAAGGCACTTGGGCGTCCTGGCATCGACCCCAAGATGGCCGCGAAGAAGAAGAAGCAGCCTGCTGTGAATGAACCAGAGGCACCAAGGCAAGAAGCTGTTCCGATTGTCTTCCCAACCGCCACGACTGGCTCGAAGCCAAAGAGCCGGTCAACCGCTTCAGAGCTTAAGAAGACACGGAATGCAGAGGCTGAAGCAGAAAAGGAAGAGCTCTGAAGCCTCTCCTACTGACCCCAGCAAGAAGAAGCGCAAGATCAAGAAAGCTCGGGCTGCTCCCACAGAGCCCTTGATGGTTGAACCCCTCTCTGTCATTCACCCCAATGCAGAAAGACGACTGACAGTTCATGAGCCTGCTCCCACAGAGGCTCCTGAAGCTGAAGATATTCCAGCAGCCGACCCCATAGCTGCTGAAGACATTGGTCACCAAGACAATGTACAAGATGATGCAGCCCTTCCTCAGCTTGAAACAAGCGAACTCATCAGTATTGGTCGTCCTCTGACGCCAATGGCACAAGATGAGTCATGGGCGGATCGCCCTCAGGAGGAAGAAGACTTTGAGGCCCAGCCCACTCCGACCCCACAAGCGTCGTCTGCGTTCCGTAGGCTTCGCAAAGGTCCACGGCCTCAAGTCCATACTGAAGAAATTCCGGCTGCATCAGCCGAAGACAATGAAGAAGCACCACCAGAACCCACTCCCCCGCTCCATCAAGATGCAGTTCTCCAGGAGAACGTGCCTGAGGTTGTCCCTCCAACTACACAAGCGGAGGAAGAAAATGTTGAGGCTGCCACCACAAACACTGAAGCCAATGTGGAGCCCGCCCCACCAAATGCTTCAGCAGACAGCGAAGCTACTGAGCCAGACACTTCTGTTCCTGAGTCTGCTGCAGGTCCTCAATTTGATTATCATGTTGAGCACAGGCCTCATGTTCAGAAGCCAGTCCCAAGGCTGCCAAGGTTCCCAGGTCCTGCATCAGCACCTGGCTCCTTTGATATTAATAGCTTCAAGGCAGACAATACATTTTTCAATAGCTCCAAGAACCCCTATTCAAGGGAAAGGATTGTATCAGATAGGTTCTGGAGCTATCCTCAGCGCAGCTACTACTCAAGCATCCTATACAACCAAGGTCGCATCTTCCCGCACAAGCGCCTTGAGGTTGAAGCCATTGCTGGTCTGCCATGTCTTGAGGAAGCCTTGGATTGCTTCAAGCAAGTGGGTCTGCTGCCGTTTGTGACTGATGAAGAGCACTGGAATGAAGAGCTTCTGCTTCAGTTCTATGCCACCCTCCATATAAAGGATACAACAGAGATCCGAAGACTTGGGTCCTGGAGTGGATGACCGGCAATGTCCATCATGAAGCCAATGCATTTGATATCATTGAGCTCACCGGCCTGCCCACTCCAGGCGAATTCTTCGAGGAAGGCTGTCAACTACATTCTGAAGCTATTGAGAGCATATTCCAGAGGCCTGAACCCAATATGAGTCAGATGCTCTCAATGATGAAGCCATTGCCTCATGATGCACCCTATCCAACTGAGTTCTTCGTTGAAGACCTTGAGTACCTGCCCAGGACCATATATCACATCATCCGGCGGACTCTCTGGCCCATTAAGGGACACTCTCCACATGCCAAGATTGAGGGTGCAATGAAGACTCTCATATTCTATATCCTGCATGGCAAATGCTTCAACGCACAGGATCTCTTCATACGCCAACTTGCAGCGTCAGGCTCAGAATTATTTGGTTTGAAGTTCTATGCTCCTTGGGTGATGAGGCTGATCAAACTGCACTCTGCGATCTCGTATCAGCCCTCAGCCCGAAACCATCAGATCTTCTTGCCAGATGTGGATACCTCTGCTGAAGCAATATATCCTGAGCCTGCCAAGCAACCGATAAGTCTTCAGAATGCAGAACACCAGAGCTTCACGCAGAATGTTGAAGGTGTTGAAGCCATATCCAGGGTATATCCGTTGGCTGGCACTACACGTGCACCAGCATCTACTGAAGCCACAGACAGCACAAATGCTCCAAGACCCAAGAAGCGTGCTCGTGTCCTCACTGACCGAGAGCTTCTTGTGGCCCTTCACCAAAAGCAAGATAGGCATCACGACTGGCTAAAGCGTCAGATGAAGAGCCTCTTGGTGGATGTCAATCGTCTGCGAAACCTTGCCACCAAGAATGCCTTCGTTACACATGAGACTTGCCGTCGTACGTGGAAAGGGCTCTCAATGATATGCACTGAAGCTGAACTTGAAGAGGATGGCTTCACAGAGCGCTTCAAGTTTGACACCACACCTCCTAGAAGGGCTGTGATGCGCAACACACCATCACTTGAAGACTCTGAGTTTTCTTCATCTGCTGCCACAGTTACTGCAAGGATCATTGATGAAGACGACGATGCTACTTCACCACCACCTGCTTCAGCACCTCCAAGCTCTGCACCGCCAAACAACTCCACCGACCCTGCTGCGCCTGGGAACGCGTAGAAAACTCTATGTCTTCAAACCTTTTTGGTCATTACTGACAAAAGGGGGAGAAGCATATGATGTTTATAGTCTTCAAGCGGGTCAATATGGGCGGGTGCCTTATGTTTTGTTATATTTTGCTTCGTGTTTACAACTCTTGTTTTTGCTTCATTTGGTTCTTTGAGTTGTAAACACTAAAACTCGATGGTCGTCTGCTACTTGTTTGCCACTCTGTTTGCGAAGATAAATTCCGCATGTGCGACGATAAATTCCGCACTTATCTCATTCTGCAGACGTCCATTTTCCATTATGCATGTCATTATCTTCATATACTTTCACATGCATAGTGGATTGTCATCATAAGCTGAAGTGGATCTCCACAAGTACAACCTGCCATGTGCATTTGCATTCCAAAAGCAAATTAACTTATATGCACATCTTCAGGGGGAGCCCTTGCAACTTATGAAGACAATTCCCTATCCTTTACAAACTTCACACTTATATTCCCCGTTGAAAACTTCAACTAGTTTGTCATCAATCACCAAAAAGGGGGAGATTGTAAGTGCATCTAGTGCCACCCCTAGTTGGTTTTGGAGTATTGACGACAAACCTAGTTGAGGGACTAATGTGTTTGTGAGAATTGCAGGAAAACACAGGTAGAAGTCCCTCATTGATTCGGTTTTACTACCAGAGATGACCCCTAAAAATGTATGAAGACATTGAAGACAAAGGTGGTATATGAAGATATTCACATTGAAGACTATGACAAAAGAAGACACGTTATGAAGCCTATGGAGCTCGAAGACTTAGATCTTTCGTAGTTCTTTTTCTTTTGTGTTGAGTCATAGGAACCACCGTACTGTTAAGTGGGGTCCAGGAGAACCAGTCAGAATGACTGAAGTGATGCCTAAATCAAAAACCTATGTCTTCGAGTGAAGACAATGAGAGCGAATCTTGTCCAGAGCCGGACAAGTCAGCTTTGCTTGTAGCCCAAGTAAAGTTGCCATGAGAGTTTGAAATCTGACCGTTGAGACACGTGTCAGTTCCTTAGTGACCCAGGGTCATTTCGGACAAATCAGGTCGGGTTGCCAAGTGGCTATAAATAGCCCACCCCCACAACCATAAACGGTTGGCTGCTCAGATTTCAGTGCACGGCTTTTGTCGTTTGAGAGCAACCCACCTCGAAGCCTTTGAGAGAAAATTCCTAGTGAGGAGAAAAGCCCTAACCACCCAGAGCCAGAGTAAATTGGGCATCACTTAAGTCTTCGTGTCTGTGTGATCTGAAGACTTATTACACTTGAGGACTGTGAATCCTCCAGACGGTTAGGCGTCGCGTTCAGAGCATCCAAGAGACATTGTGGATTGCCAGTGAACGAAGTCTGTGAAGGTTTGTGAGTCTACCTTGAAGACTTACCAGAGTGATTGGGCGAGGACTAAGTGACCTTAGCTCAAGGAGAATACGGTGAGGACTTGGTGTCCTGAACTGTGTGTCCAGGACTGGGTGTCCGGGACTGTGTGTCCTAAGGTTTAAATACATAGCCGCTCCAACCAGACGTACAGTTGTCACAGCAACTGGAACTGGTCCAACATATCATTGTCTTCAACGAGTCACTAGTTTCATCTTCACTTCCTTTTCTTACTGTTACTCATTGTGAAGCCATTGCATGCTTGCTTTATCTTTTGTCTTCACAACGTGAATGTATGATCTGTTTGGTTTCATAACTTCTTCCTACCTGATCCTTATTACACTGAAGCTGTTTGTCATTGAGCTTTCACTCTATTGAATACATGACCATGGTTGGCCTAGTGTAATCTAACTTTCGCTGCATAGTAATAGGCATAATCTTCGCTGTTTCTCTTCATAACTCTCACGTTTTGAAGACTTTCATAAAAATCACCTATTCACCCCCCCTCTAGTCGATATAATGCACTTTCACAAGTCCATTCCATAATTTTTTTGAGTATGTAGTCAATTTGGTAGTGAATAGACATGTTATTTTTATCATACGAAATATATAATAGCATATTCATGCGAGTGAAAACGCCAAAAATCGTTGTTACTTCTAAACTTTTCCGATCAATATCTAAGTATTCACTTAAATGCCATAAGTGAAAAAAATATAAATAATAAAAACTTTGAAAACAAAAATTTAGTTGGCCTCCGACACTGACAAAATTAAACAAAAAAAATTCTACCTAAAATAAAAATATTGATATGGTTTAACTAATATCTATGCATAGTTTCAGACTTCAATTTCAGATTTCCGGGAGATCAAATAGTTTTACGTGACTAAGAGTGAAATTAATAGAAATGGACCGAAATATCTTGCTGATGTCTATGGAGAAACCCCTCACACACTGCAAAGCTTTGAAATCAAGTATTTTAAACCTGATTTTAAAAAATCTAAACACCACAAAAAAACACAATGTAGAAAAAAATGTAGTCATGTTCACAATTGACCGGGTGTTGTACACCCGCGAAAAACAAACAAATTACAGAAAAATTGAAAAACAATTTCACATGCCAAAATTTAGAAGAAAAAAAACCTAGACATTGCCATGCCACTGTTGCATTATTGAAAAAGAACAGAAACTTTGAAAAAAATGCCACGTGACCATCCATATCTAAAGGAGGGGGGGGGGGTAAAATGCCATTTCTTACAATATACCATGATGAAAAGAAAACAAAAAATGTAAATATGCTATCTGATCAATTCGTGAATTTTTTAAATTTTGCCTTAATCTTTATAAATAAAAATGCCATGCTCACAATAATAAAGATGCCATGCTCTTAACCAAAAAATGACCTGCTCTCAATAATAAAAATTCATGCTATTAACAAAAAAATTCATGCTATGGAACACTGTCTTTTCTCCTGGAGCTGTAGAACTGCATGCGACTTTTTGTGCTCCCTCCTCACGTTAGGCACATGGCAAAATTGCAAGAAATGTAAGAGGAGGTATGCAGCAAAAACATGCTACCGATATGCTAGAATTTTTACCAATGATAACTATATGAACCCAACTCAGATAGCAACTGCTCAAAATAAAACAAAAGTGATAGTGCAACATGAATGCAACTAGACTGGAGACACAAAACTAAGAAAGACACTTATGGACTTTCGGGTTACCTCCCATGCAGTGCTTTTATTTATAGCCATATAGCTAGCATTCGGTGCTCCGTAAGGTCATCCACCCGGATACCAAGGGATGTCGACCCCGAGTGTCAAACCAGACTCCGACCGGGGTTTGGAGCACCTCATAGCAGATCTCGGTTTGAGTCATACTCTCTTTCTGTGCATTGACATCATATATGTAAATTTGTACTTGCTTCTTGGCAAGTACCGATGCATCCGGTTAAGTGCAGATGCCTGCAAGGTTAGTAGCTGCAATTTGACAATATTTTTCTAATTGAGAGGATATGGAGCTACTGAAGGAAATATGCCCTAGAGGCAATAATAAAGTTATTATATGTTTTCTTGTACTATGATAAATGTTTATTATTAATGCTAGAATTGTATTAACCGCAAACTTAGTACATGTGTGAATACATAGTCAAACAGAGTGTCACTAGTTTGCCTCTACTTGACTAGCTCGTTGAATCAATGATGGTTCTGTTTCCTAACCATAGACATGAGTTGTCATTTGAATAACGGGATCACATCATTAGAGAATGATGTGATTGACTTGACCCATCCGTTAGCTTAGCACAATGATTGTTTAGTTTGTTGCTATTGCTTTCTCCATAACTTATACATGTTTCTATGACTATGAGATCATGCAACTCCCGAATACCGGAGGAACACTTTGTGTGCTACCAAACGTCACAACGTAACTGGGTGATTATAAAGGTGCTCTACAGGTGTCTCCAATGGTGTTTGTTGAGTTGGCATAGATCGAGATTAGGATTTGTCACTCCGAGTATCCGAGAGGTATCTTTGGGGCCTCTCGGTAATGCACATCACCATAAGCCTTGCAAGCATTGTAACTAATGAGTTAGTTGCGGGATGATGCATTACGGAACGAGTAAAGAGACTTGCTAGTAACGAGATTGAACTAGGTATTGAGATACTGACGATCGAATCTCGAGCAAGTAACATACTGATGACAAAGGGAACAACGTATGTTGTTATGCGGTTTGACCGATAAAGATCTTCGTAGAATATGTAGGAACCAATATGAGCATCCAGGTTCCACTATTGGTTATTGACCGGAAGTGAGTCTCGGTCATGTCTACATAGTTCTCGAACCTGTAGGGTCCGCACGCTTAACGTTCGGTGACGATCGGTATTATGAGTTTATGTGTTTTGATGAACCGAAGGTTGTCCGGAGTCCCAGATGTGATCATGGGCATGACTAGGAGTCTCGAAATGGTCGAGACATAAAGATCGATATATTGGAAGCCTATGTTTGGACATCGGAATGGTTTTGGGTGGTTCGGCCATTTTTTCGGAGTACCGGGAGGTTACCGGAACTCCCCGGGAGAAGTTATGGGCCTTATGGGCCATAAGAAGGAAGCAGACCAGCCCACAAGGGGCTGGTGCTCCCCCCTTGGGTAGGAGGCCGAATTGGAATAGGTTTGGAAGGGGTGGCCCCCCTTTCCTTCTCTCCTACTCCTCCTTCCCTTCCTTTCCTACTCCAACTAGGGAAGGGGGGAATCCTACTCCAAGTGGGAGTAGGACTCCCCTAGGGCACGCCATAGAGAGGGCCAGCCCCTCCCCTCCTCCACTCCTTTATATACGGGGGAAGGGGGCACCCCATAGACACACAAGTTAATCATTGATCTTTTAGCCGTGTGCGGTGCCCCCCTCCACCATAATCCACCTCGGTCATATCGTAGCGGTGCTTATGCGAAGCCCTGTTCCAGTAGAATCATCATCACCATCATCACGCCGTCGTGCTGACGAAGCTATCCCTCGACACTCTGCTGGATGGTGAGTTCGTGGGACGTCACCGAGCCGAACGTGTGCAGATCGTGGAGGTGCCTTACCTTCGGTACTAGGATCGGTCGATCGTGAAGACGTACGACTACATCAACCGCGTTGTCATAACGCTTTCGCTTACAGTGTATGACGGTACGTGGACAACACTCTTCCCCTCTTGTTGCTATGCATCACCATGATCTTACGTGTGCGTAGGATTTCTCTTTGATATTACTACATTTCCCAGCAGTGGCATCTGAGCCAGGTTTATGCGTAGATGTTATATGCACAAGTAGAGCACAAAGGAGTTGTGGGCGTGGGTATATACATATTGCTTGCCGTCACTAGTTGATTCTTGATTCAGTGGTATTTTTGGATGAAGCGGCCCCGGCCGACATTACGCGTACGCTTACGCGAGACTGGTTCTACTGACATGCTTCGCACACAGGTGGCTGGTGTGTGTCAGCTTCTCCAACTTTAGTTGAATCGGATTCAATGAACATGGTTGTCAGAACCGGCGGATCTCGGGTAGGGGGTCCCGAACTGTGCGTCTAAGGCAGATGGTAACAAGAAGCAGGGGACACGATGTTTTACCCAGGTTCGGGCCCTCTTGATGGAGGTAAAACCCTACGTCCTGCTTGATTATACTTGATAATATGGGTATTACAAGAGTTGATCTACCACGAGATCGGAGAGGCTAAACCCTAGAAGCTAGCCTATGGTATGATTGTATGTTGTCCTACGGACTAAAACCCTCCGGTTTATATAGACACCGGAGGGGGCTAGGGTTACACAAGGTCGGTTACAAAGGAGGAGATATACATATCCGTATTGCCTAGCTTGCCTTCCACGCCAAGTAGAGTCCCATCCGGACATGGGACGAAGTCTTCAATCATGTATCTTCATAGTCCAACAGTCCGGCCAAAGGATATAGTCCGGCTGTCCGGAGACCCCCTAATCCAGGACTCCCTCAGTAGCCCCTGATCCAGGCTTCAATGACGATGAGTCCGGCTTGCAGTGTTGTCTTCGGCATTGCAAGGCGGGTTCCTCCTCCGAATACACCACAGAAGAGTTTGAATGCAAGGATAGTGTCCGACCCTACAAAATAAGTTCCACATACCACCGTAGAGAGAATAATATTTCCATAAATCCAATCTGCTGACACGTTTTGGCAGCATGACATCATGCCATGATCCGGTAATTATTCGAACCGTTTTTCCTTTACCAGCCCCGCACATAACGCGAGGCAGTTCCTTGACACGTCTTGTCGAAGCAGAGATCGTGTTCCCCTTATTACGAGATTCTCATCAATACGGACGTGGGTAACCCAACCGCGCCATCAATTACGGCGCTTGGGGGATAAGCGAGTTTTACCAGGCTAGTGGGGGCGCATAGTTTAGTCCGCCTTTATAAAGGGATAAGATCGCACCTTTTTCTACCCACACCTTCTTCCTCCTTGCTCATCCATTCTCGCGCACTCGAGCTCTAGCGCCCAAGTCCGCATCCTCCTTCTCAACTCTCTCCAAAACATGTCCGAAGCGGGAGGCAAGTGGATGGCCTCCTCCGTCACGGAGGGGCACATCAAAAAGTTACGCGGAGCCGGATACTTAGCCGCGGACATCACGCACCGGCTGCCAGCCGTGGGGCAGGTCATCCCTACCCCAGAACCTCATGAGAGGGTGGTCTTCCTTCACCACTTCGCCCGCGGACTGGGGTTTCCCCTCCATCCATTTGTTCATGGCCTCATGTTCTACTATGGGCTGGACTTTCATGATCTGGCCCCGAACTTCATCCTCAACATCTCGGCATTCATCATTGTGTGCGAGGCTTTCCTCCGCATCCGGCCCCACTTCGGCCTATGGCTGAAGACCTTCAATATCAAGCCGAAGGTGGTGGGCGGCCAACAAGCGGAATGCGGCGGAGCCATGGTGGGCAAGATGCCCAATGTTACATGGCTCGAGGGCTCCTTTGTGGAGACCATAAAGGGGTGGCAATCGGCGTGGTTCTACATCACCGAGCCGCGCGACACCAACTGGGTGGCGGCCCCCGAGTTTCGATCTAGAATCCCCACGCGGCTCACTTCCTGGAAGGAGAAGGGCCTGTCCTGGGGTTCATCAGTGGAGCTGGACGGACTCCAAAAGTGTATCCGGAACATGGCAAGCAAGAAACTTAAGCTTGTCAACATAGTCCAGGTCATGCTCTTCCGCCGGATCCTCCCGTGTCAACAACAGGATTTTAACTTATGGGAGTTCGACCCGGCCCGGCACCAGACTCTAAGCGAGCTCTTCGACACGACGCACAAGGACGTCTGGAGGGTGCTGTTCAAGGGCATCGAGGTCCCTCCCTTCCTCACCGAGGACCGCGGGCTAAGCGCGAAGCGCCCTGCGAATCCAGTAAGTTCTGTACATCTGGTAGGATATTTATTTCCCATAGCTTAACCATGTGCGGGGTCTGAGTTCCCATGCCTTTAACAGGACTGGGTAGGGGCATCGGAGTAGATTGACTGTTCGGCCCCCCTGCCCGAAGACACCGCGGACGGTCTCCTGACGGATATGTTGACTCCGGCTCCTTATGAGGTGCCAGATAAGACCAAGAAGGCCAAGGGAACTCGAAAGAGTTCCCGGCGCCGGGTGGTGTCGGACTCATCGTCCGATAACTCCGCGACGCACTCCTCCCATGACAACGAGGAGGAAGATGAAGATGCTCCCCCTCCAGCCGGGGGAGACAAGAAAAGGAAGGCCGCCCCAACCGGGGAAGCCGAAGGGTCCAAGAAGGGACAGACTCTCCTTCCAGACTATTCCACCACCGCCACCAACGACGAAGACGAGTGGCTGCTCAGGGCCAAGCCCCAGGCGAAGTCGTAAGTATTCGGATACCAGAGTAACTCATAGCTTACCTTTGTTGTACTGCTTCTCCTAACGTCGAATATAATTATGTAGTCCGCCCCAAGCCCGTATCGACGTATCATTGTCGGGTGGTTCCTTGGACTCGTCGGCCATGGATAGTGATACACTTCCAACCGCCACCTCCCCTTACCCTACGGACAAAGCCAAGGTATTGTCTCAAGGGGCACCGAGCCGAGGGGAGACAGTCCTGGAGGCTCCTCAAGGTGACCTTCAGGACTCCAGGAGCAAAGAGAGCGAGACTCCCGGGGGCTCCAAGTTCTACTCTCAGCCGAACACCGCGCCGGAACCTCCAGTGGTTCCGGGCTCGGGCAGGCGGCCCCCTTCCAAGAGGGGTAAGACGCCCGTGCCGGTGACCTCTGTCCATCCAGAGGCACCGGACAACCTGCTGGGAGCGCTTCGTGGCGCTTCCATCGACGACGAGCAGCGCACTATTATGAGTGCGGTGATCAAGAAGGTTCAGTCCGCCAAGAGCAGACTGACTGAAGCCTGTGCCAGCCTTCTAACAGGCTTTGAGGTAAGTATTAAAATGTAGGAAAATATTACCACATAGACAGTAGCCCCTAATGCTCTGTTTGGTGTTCACGAAGAAAAGCCGAATAGAGGATCAAATAAAATATGCAGGAGTCTAATATAAGTATGTCTGTATGCGTATGCGGGCTTCGCTGCTGGCCTCTGCCGCACTAACTGCGGAGGTCGCCGCACTGAAGCAGGACCTCGAGGGGTCCGAGAAAGAGCTCGGCCTTGCCAAGAGGCAGCTCGAGGAGAACAAAGGTAAGTAATACCTTGTCTGTATACATAAAAGAAAATGTGGTTGCGAAATGATAGGATCATCATGAATGTGCCAGGGGCCACGACTGAGGTGGCGACCCTAAAGCAAGCGCTGCCCGAGGCCGAAGACAAAGCGGCCAAGGAGCGCACCGAGCGGGAAAGGCAAGAGGCACGCGTGGGCGAGGTGCAGCAAGAGCTCCAGGCTCTCATGACGAAGCACGGGGCTTTGGAGCTTGACTCGAAGACGCGAGAGTCTGAGCTTGCCGCGGCCCTCGAGAGCGCAAAGAATGCCAAGGCCGAAGCCCAAAAGGCCCTCCAGGAGATTGAGGTGATAAAGAAGATAGCGGCGGGTAAGGCATTCAATATGCAAAGCAAGCGTGTGAAAGGAAATTACTTGTTACTTACTCGAGTCCGGAGCTCTCCAGGAGCATTCATAGATTTGCCCCGCAGCGTGTCAGACGTCGCAACATTTTATCAGGCCGAGGAGGGAAGCTCGACGGAGAAGCTGTTCTGGTCTCAGTATACTAGGACCGGACACCTGATGCCTGTGAGCGACCAGCTAAAGCAACTGGTCGAGCTGCACAAGGCAGCCGAACAGGCCATGAAGGGCTTTATAGTCTAGACGTGGCCTGGCAAGGCCCTTCCCAATAGCTACTTCGGCCTGGTAAGGCAGCTTGTGGATGCCTGCCCATGGCTGGAAGTCATCAAGTGGTCCGTCTGCATCGAAGGTGCACGCCGGGCTTTTGCCTGCGCAAAGGTGCACTGGGCCAAGATGGACGCCGAGAAGCTGGTGAAGGAGGGGCCGCCGCAGGGCAAGGAGCATCGCCACCCCGAGTTGTATTACGAGGGTGTCCTGAAGGGTGCCCGTCTTGTAGCGGACGAGTGTGCGAAAGATGTAATATTTGAATAAACTTGCTCGTGTGATCTTGTGGTATGAAAACTTTGTTCATATGCGCTATGCAACGCTTGTGTGAATTTAAAATATTACCTTCTGTTCGGCTGTTTATCAAATCTGAGAGATGGCTAGTCGTCGGTGTCGGTGTCAAAACCGGCGGATCTCGGGTAGGGGGTCCCGAACTGTGCGTCTAGGCCGGATGGTAATAGGAGGCAAGGGACACGAAGTTTTACCCAGGTTCGGGCCCTCTCGATGGAGGTAAAACCCTACGTCCTGCTTGATTAATATTGATGATATGGGTAGTACAAGAGTAGATCTACCACGAGATCGGAGAGGCTAAACCCTAGAAGCCAGCCTATGGTATGATTGTTGTTCTGTATGTCGTCCTACGGACTAAAACCCTCCGGTTTATATAGACACCGGAGAGGGTTAGGGTTACACAAAGTCGGTTACAATGGTAGGAGATCTACATATCCGTATCGCCAAGCTTGCCTTCCACGCCAAGGAAAGTCCCTTCCGGACACGGGATGAAGTCTTCAATCTTGTATCTTCATAGTCCAGGAGTCCGGCTGAAGGTATAGTCCGGCCATCCGGACACCCCCTAATCCAGGACTCCCTCAGTAGCCCCTGAACCAGGCTTCAATGACGACGAGTCCGACCCGCAGATTGTCTTCGTCATTGCAAGGCGGGTTCCTCCTCCAAGTACTTCATAGAAGATTCTGAACACAAAGATAGTGTCCGGCTCTGCAAAATAAGTTTCCACATATGGCCATAGAGAGAATAATATTTACACAGATCTAATCCGCTGACGTATTCCGTAGTGCGACATAGCACCACGACCAAGCCTTTATTCGAATCGTTCTATTATCCCACCTCAGTGCGTCATGCGAGGCGGTTTCCTTGGCACGTCTTGTTAAAGCAGAGATCGTGTCCCCTTATTCCGGGATTCTCATCAATACGGGCGTGGGTAACCCAACCGCTTCTAGGACTCCTAGACTATAGGCAAGTCCAAACGGCCACGGAGAGGACGCTTGATATTCACCCTCTTTATAAAGGGACAAGGCTCTTACTTTTTTCCCTTCCGTGCTCAATCGAATCCTTGCCCCACCTCGAGCTCAAACACCCAAGGTTCAGGTCAGGTGCTCCGAACCTTCAATCATGTCCGGATCTAGCCTTCAAGGCCGATGGGTGTCTTCCTCCGTCACGGAAGAAGACATCAAAAAGTTGAGGGAGGCCAGATATCTGACCGCCGAGGTTGTGCATCGGCTGCCCGCCTGAGGGCAGGCCGCCCCCTCCCCCGAACCCAATGAGAACGTCGTGTTCGTCTCCCACTTCCTCCGAGGTCTAGGCCTTGCTCTGGATCCTTTCGTCGGGGGTTTGATGTTTTATTATAGGCTAGATTTCCATAATCTAGCTCTGGACTCCTTTCTTCATATCACGACATTTATTGTCGTGTGTGAGGCCTTCCTCCAGGTTACCCCTCACTTTGGCCTGTGGCTCAAGACCTCTGAAGTAAAGCCGAAGATGATCGAGGGGCAACATGCAGCGTGTGGAGGTGCCTCAATACACAAGATGACGGGAGCTCCATGGCCCAAAGGTTCCATTCTAGAGGTGTCTGAATTGTGGCAACAGGAGTGGTTCTACATCACGGCTCCTAGAAGTGCCAAGTGGGCGGCCGCCCCTGTTTTCCGCTCGGGCCCTCCACCACAACTGATGTCATGGATCAGCAGAGGTCTGAGCTAGGGTCCAGCCAAGGACGTGCCTATACTGTAAAGCCGCATTCGAGATCTCTTTAACGGAGATTTTAGTTTGGTTGCGGTAATACAAGTTATGCTGGTCCGTCAAGTCCAGCCTTGCAAACGCCGGCCCCTTCGCTTGTGGGAGTTCAATCCCGAGGGACCGCGCATCATTCAAAATTTCCTCGGCCTGACGCACGAGGAGATGTACAAGTCATTCTTCGGACCTCAGGTAGAGTGTCCGGAAATCACCGAGGACGTGGGCCTGAGCAGTAACCGCGCCGCCGAACAGGTAAGGAATCTTGTGGCCGAACATACCATCTCTCATTTGTTACGAAGTTATTTCTGAGAGTTCGCTTTTTTGACCAGGACTGGATAACAAAGGCGAAGTTGATTCGGTGTTCGGCCCCCCTCCCTGAGGGTTTGGACAATCCGGTATTGGAAAAGATGCTCCAGGTCGCACCTTGCCCGGAGCCCTTGAAGGAAGATACTGGGGAGGATAATACGGGCGGACACGGGCCCCCAACGCTGCCCACCCTAACCGAGGGAGCGAGCGTCTCCATGAAGGAAGACGACCGGAGGAGGAAAAGGACTGCGCCCGGGGATTCGGAAGCCGAAGCTTCCAAATAGGAGAAGAAGTATCCCACAGAGGGTCCTACCTTGGGGGGTGCTTTTTCCGCACAAAGTCCGCGGGGGGATCAATTCTCCAGCGAGTCGTAAGTGACCCGAAATACTTTAATAGTACAGGTATGCTCTCTTTTTATTCTGAGAAAATAACAACCACATTTATTTTTGCAGTTCGGGCCTTAGCCCCTCTCAAATGAGCTCGTCTTCGGGGGATCTTCTTCCAGAGATGATGGAGAGCGAAATGCCTCCTCCGGACTCCTCCGCTCCGGAAGCAGGTGAAGCCGAAGTGTCCTCGCGGAGGGCCTCTCCGAGTCCGGTGAGGCCAGAAGATAATCCCATTGACCCCCGAAGCTCCCAGTGTCCGGCTCCCTAAGGGAGCAGACAAAAGGGTCCGGCACCGTCTGGTGTGCGATCGGATGTTCTGAGGGGGTTGGTAGGGCGAGCGGCCATCTCAGATGAACACCGTATGCTGATGAATACGGTGATGGAGAGAATCTCGTCCGCCGAAAGCGGATTGCATGAAGCTTTTATGAGTCTACTGACAGGCTTTGAGGTACGTAAAATAATGTATGATAGTCCTGCACATGCTAGGCGTGCCCTGTGTAGATAGTAGCCCCTGAGACTCTGGTTGTCATCGGAAACAACGACGAACAGAGGATCATATTCCCAGGTAATAACCATACTGCCTCTATGTGCAGGTGATGGAAGCTCCGGTGGCTAGCTGGACTAGCAAGTTTGCCCATTTAAAACGGAAGTTGGATGTGGCAGACGCTGACATCGAGCTTGTTAACCAAATGCTTGACGAGGCACAGGGTAAGTGTCATTATCTGGTAAACGCCACATAGTAAGAGCAGCATGATGCCAATATCTTTAATATGTTGTGACTGCAGATGGAGCTGCCACTGTTGAAGCCTTGCAGGCAGAACTTGCCCGAGCCAAGGAACAAGCAAGGTTTAGTAATGCGGCTGCTTTGAAGGCGGCCGAAGAGTTGAAAACTGAGAAGGCCACGCATGGCAAGAGCTGAGATAAGATGGCCAAGATGGCCATAGAATTAAAAGCTGCCGCCGACCGTTGCCGGGTTCTTGAAAAGGAAAACTTAGTGAAGGCGTCGGACCTTGAGAAGGCTGCTGCGACGAGAAAAGACATCCGCTCTGCTATGAGGGCGAAGAAGGAGGAGCTGCGGGAAGCCGGGGATATTGTAGCTAGGAAATCCTTTATGTTGCGGAGGAAGTTCGGAGATCCACGGTATACCTCTCTGGATCGGCTGTGGAGTTCGGAGGATGCGAATATGGATTTGGCGGCGAGCGCTGCCGATGCGGCCAAGTACTTCCAGGGTCAGACGGACCGTGAAGTGGACCAGCTGTTTTGGACACAATTCCATTCTCCCGAGCGTCCGCTTTCATTGACTGACCAATTAGCCGAATGGGACGAACTGAATAGGTTGTATGGACTCGCCATGAGGTCTATTGTGGATCAGCTATCGCCGGGAAGGCCAAAACCGAACAGCTATTTCAGCTTGGTGCAACAGCTCCTTGACGTGGTGCCACGCATTAATGTGGTGAAGAGGTTGGCGTGCATAGAGGGCTCACGGATGGCCTTTGCCCATGTTAAAGCATACTGGGCGGAGATGGATGCTACCACTGTTGCAGCGCGGGATTCGGCCATAGGTCGAATGGCTGCTGAGCACTACTTTGAAGAAGTTCTTGAGGGTGCTCGTTTGATAGAGACCCAGTGCTCAAAAAATATTATATTTGAGTGATATGTAATCTCATTGTAAGCTAAATGCTTTTATAAAATTTTATAAGGCTATTTTTATACTTTTGCCTGAAAGTAATATGATGCCTCCTGGGCGGCCGTTTATGTATACATGTGTATAACCTGAAAGATTGCAGCTGTCGGCTTCGACCCCCACGCATATAATGTGGAGGTGCTCGCAAAAAACACGCGTTCACACTTAACCCAACGTCTTGGTCCTATTAAGGAGGTGATAGCGGAGCGAGCGAGGCAACCGGACTATAATGCTTTAACACTTTCACTTAGCCATAGGAGTTTGACAGTGGGGCTACTAGATAGCCCCTGGTGGCTCCGCACTCTCCCGATCCCGGGGTGCGTACATGCCTGGCCGGAAAAGGGCCCTTCGTTAAGGCGGAGGAATTCTAACATTCCAACAGGTCATCGAGTGGTTGACTAGTCTCACGCTATATCATGACAGTCAGTTTTCGGCTTTCTCTACTGAGGTGCTCATCCGGATGAACCAGGGCACAATCGCAGTAGTTCTCTTGGTGCTACCTTAGCCGGTAAAGCGGAACGTAAGGCACCAAAACACAGGAGCCGGGCAAACCCAACATTTGATCAAAGACAATGATTCGGAGCTGATGCATATAGGGCCAAACTCGCGACGCCGAACACTCCCTGAGGTATTCGGTCTTTGTGGTATAAACCGGGCCTAAATAATGGACTTTGTAAGAAGCCCCTTGTGTCCAGGTACGTGCATTGTTCTGGCGTGGCCACATGCCAAGACGTCAGCATCCTTCTCAACGGTGGATATGTATCAACAAGAGACAGTAAAAAAGGTTTACGCAGGGTCTTAATCTAAAAAGAATCCTTGGGGCGGGTCCCTGCTGCACGTCTGCGCCTGTGTCTCCGTTGTGCCGTATCCTGGACGGGTGTAGCACGATGATCGTCTGTAAAAGAGAGGAATTTAGGTGAAGAAGTTGTAGTGCAAAAAGGATAGTTTTTAAAGAAACCATGTATAATTCAAGATGAGAAGAAATTGCCACTTGTCTGCGCGCATTGAGCCCCTTGTATTGACAAATAGGGGTGTGACCATTTATTCGGTATACATAGCGGCGCCGGACTTGATTAGTTGTGTCTGAGGTCTTGACGACCTATTGGATGCTTTCGCTGGTCCGGGCGCCTTTAGTGTGCGGCTGCCAAGGCAGCCGCGCTCTCTTCGGCGTGCAGAGATTGCATGATATTTCCTTTCACTAAAATGATGCCACGTGGACCGGGTGTCGTGGTTTTGTCACGGCAGATGTCCTTAGTGTTAGGACTTAGTCGCGAGGCCAGCGCATCTATGTGGTAGCTTGAGAGGGGTTGATTGGGATGAGAGACGCAGGGCAGATCAACGCACAAGACAAGGGTTTAGACAGCTTCGGGCCCCGGGAAACATCATCCGATAATAACCCTACATGCTGTTTGAGGCTAGGTCTCATTACGCTCATGGGGGAGTCGCCGTAAACCGGCTCTTCGTGTCTAGCCCTAGCGATCATTTCTTCTTGCTTGTAGCTTGTCTCTCTTTGTGTCTAGTCTTGCTTCCTTTGTAAGGGAATATTCCTTGTGCTTTCCTCATAAACCGGCCCACCATTAAACATGAACCGGCCTTCTGGGCCATGGGCCTCGTCATCCATCTGATCCGCCTGCCGGGTTACTAATGAACTGCCAAGACCGGGCGGGTAGCCCGTGAACTGCCAAGCTCCGAGCGGGTTACCAGTGAGTCATCCAGTCTGGCCAGGTTATACTTCCGGCCGGTTTACGCCATGGGTTATATCCCCGACATTAGCCCCCAGTTTAATTTGGATTTATCCATGTTAAACTGATCATGTAAAATAAACACAAGAACAAACTTGACAGGTTGTGCTCCGGGTTAAGAATTCTTGTAGACCGGCTCCTGATCATCCTTAAGTCCTTGTCATTTCCTCCTTCTAGAAAATCCGGATCAATAACTAGCTTCATACTTTAAATTGCTGACGTTGGTTTCTCATAGAAAAATATTGTGAAGAATAATCCACTTGAGTCGGCTTCCAAAATGCCGGTTTAAGAAATTTTGGTCTTGAAATACTCATCTGATATTCATCCGGTTTGAAGATGTAGAACTTGCCGGTTTATCATTGCTAAAACTGCTGGGTTATAAAAATTGATAATTCCGGGTTATGATTGTTGCCAACGCCGGTTCATGATTGTTGATGATGCCGGGTTATGATTGTAGCAGACACCGGGTCAATCTGGTTTGCTCAAGACTGAGAATTTTGAAAATATTTCTCCTTATATGCATATTACCTGTAGCCCCCAAGTCTTGAGCAGAACAAAGTGATGGTTTAAGACTTGCTTCAATATAAATACTGCCACTTTTGAAGAAATCCATGTTGTTCATCCCAGTCACTAGTAAAAACTGAACACTCCATATTATGTAGCCCCCAAGTGTCGGGTTGTCATGCTTGCAGCAACCTGGGGCTTATAAAAACTTCAATCAGTGTAGCCCCCAAGGGCCGGGTCATTATGCAATAATGAGCAGGGACTTTGTAAATATAATCATGTAGACTTGAGCAGTGATGTGTAGCCCCCAAGGGCCGGTTTAGTAAGATAATACTGAACCGGGACTTGATATATACTCGAATGTTTGACAGGAGCAATTGGTAGCCCCCAAGGGCCGGCTTATTATGATGTGATGAGTCGGGTCTTCAATAAGACTAATAAAAATGACTTTGCATTAGCCACCAAGTATCATGGTGCATGCTTGCAGCGACATGAGACTTGCATATTTGATATAATCTTCAGTTGAATAATGTAGCCCCCAAGTGCCGGGTCGTAAGCCTGCAACGACTTGGGACTATTCCTTCAATTGTAAAATAAATCATATCCCTTGATAATATAATAGCCATTGCACTAAAGCGACTTTGAAAATCTTAATCATAATACTGGTTGTTGATAACCATAATAAAATCCAGCCATGTTGGCTATTTTGAAGATTTGAATAATATAATCCAATGATTTATGAGCGCATGATTCCAATGGCGCAATCCAAATATATGCTGGCGATTTATAGTCAAAAACCAGACCGGGCTGATAGTCTCCGGATTATGATTTAATCGTGTTACGTCAATTTGTACTTGACAGTCGAACCGGTTTAAGAATTTGTCGGTTTTCAAAACGCAACAAAAGAAATATATGTCTAAATGAAACAAAATTTCAAAGGCAATGATAAAACAATTGGCAAAAAAGAGGCAATTGAGGTCATCAAATGGCATTACCATGGTCGGACACGACCAAGCCCCCAATAGGCGTAGCTATGGTTCAAGTCAGCCAGGTCCCCAAATGATGCAGTGGCATTATGCCGATCAAGAGGCGTAGCGATGGTTCGGGTTCGACCAAAGCCCCCAAGTGATTCTGTGGCCTTAGGCCGATCAAGAGGCGTGACTGGTTTAGACGTGACCAAGTCCCCAAGTGATCTGGTGGCTTTCGCCTATCAAAAGGTGTTGCATTGGTTCAGACATGACCAAGCCCCCAAGTGATGTTGTGGCACTAGGCCGATCAAGAGGCGTGACTATGATTCATACGTGACCATAAGTCCCCAAGTGATCAATAATATGATAAGCCAATAAGGTATGATACCCATGTTTGAACCGTGCATCATGGCAGCAGGTCCTCTTTGGCACCCTTTAACTTTTTGCAAGAGATAAATCTTTCTTGAACCGGATGTTAAACCGGAGATTGAGAGCTTCAAAGCTTTGTGGGAGACATCTTTCCCTTGAACCGGATTTTAAACCGGAATCTTCATTTTCAGCCGGAAATTTTCTAACGGCCTTTAAACTCAAACTTGCGAGAAGTTAATTTCTTTTTGAACCGGAAATTCTTACACCGGAATTAAGAGCTTCAAAGCTTTGTGGGAGATAGCTTTCCCGTGAACTGGATTTCAAAACCGGAATCCTTCTTTTTAAGACGGAAATTTTCTGGCGGCCTTTAAATTTTCACCAATATGGCGGTTTTAGGGTCCTGCATTAGATAACTTTGCAAGCCGTAGTAATTGCTCCTTTAAAGAAAGCAATATATAATATAAAAATATACTAGATGGATTTCACCTAATATGTTAGGCCAGTTAATATCCACCGCGGGGTTGATGATCACCATGGTGAAGCTGAAATCGATCATGGCCAAGTCGGCCGCGGCAGCAAGGCAGATGAACCGGCCGCGACATTGTAAACCAGCATGGACGGGGCGAAGCAATCGCAGGCGCGGATATATCCATAACACGACCCTTGCTCTTTCAATGAACAATTGTCCCGTGGTATAAACCATGTTTGCCGTGCATAATCGTCCTGAAAACAACAAATATTGCAAGACCGAGTAATTGTTTTCAAAAGAAAACAAAATATATCAATTAAAAATTGAACGGATGGATTTCACCTGAGACGATGAATGATCAGTGTATATCATTCGATATTTTTTCGCTGGATGAACGCAGATATTTGACAATCTTCCTTTGTCCTTTTCATAATGACTGTAGCCGCAGTTCTTCACGTGGAAAGCTTTATCAGCAGGCACAAGGGTGTACAAGGTATGGCCGGGTCATATACAGAGCAGGAATTTTGAAAAGGGGGCGGCCGTATCACAGCAACAGAGGCATAGCAGCTCGCAGTGCAACGGCAGAGGCGCAGCCGTAGCCAGTGGGAAGGCAGCAGCAAGCCAGCATCCTCTTGCAAGAATAAGCAGGCCGGGTCGTGGCCACGGCAGCCTTGACGCGGGGGCGATTTGGCGAGGCCACTCGGCGGTGACCCGGCGGCGATTCAGCCAGGCCGCTCCATGGTAACCCGGTGGCGATTCCGCAAGGCCGGATCATAGCGGGAAGTGGAGCTGTAGTCCGGTAGCGGAGGGCCGGTGACGGTAGGAAGATGGCCCTGCGGTGTGTGGAAGCAGAAGCAAACCAAAGCGGCCGGCGAAGCGCGAACGCGCCCGCGACCACAGCAACATAAGTGGGCCAACCCGGGATGGTGCTAAAAGGAGTGCTCGAACCACAACAGCCGCTCCCGCGACCACAATAGCAGAAACGCCCGCGAACCACAACAGCTCCGGTTCATACGAACAAGCGGACATGGTGACCCGACGCGGCGACTCGTGTATAGCAGACTCGGCAACTCGAGGCCGGCAACGGCGGGAGACGCGGCAGTAGCAAAGCGTCCCATGGATGACCCGGCCAAGAGCGATGGCGGTTTAGCGCGAAGTGGAACTAGCTTGGTACAAAGGCTGAACCTGACGGAGCGTGGCGCGGCTCAGAGGGAACATCCATGGCCAGTCTTGCAAGCGGTGGTACGGGTTGATGTTGTGACCCGGTGGAGTAGAACCGCGCAGGACAGCGCTTGGTCACGGCCATGACGTCGATGGCGGTTTAGGGGCGAGGCCAGGCACGCTGCAGGCGGCTCGCGGCCGGTTTGTCGCAAACCAGCAATGGAAACGGGGTGACCCGGCGGAGGCGGGCCATGGTGGAGACAAACCGGCGGAGGTGGTGCGGCGGCTCTTGGCGTGGCAGCCCAACAGCGCACCGGCAGGGGTGGCTTGGCGATGAGGTGAAGGAGAATCCGAGTGCGCCTGTAGTTGATGAGTCCGCGTTGTTGATCCTCCGGATTGTTGTCATATCCGCTCATAGTCGGCAAGGCAGATCACAGTGAAAGCCGGCAATGCGACGGTGGAGGTCAGCAACAGCGGCGGGGTTGACTTGAGGCTGCGGCGACACACAGCAAATGCAGAGACAAGCTCGGCCAGGCGCGGGCGGCCCGTGGCGGCGGCTCAAAGTGAGGCCATCGCGAGAGGCCCGGGCGGAGGTTGTTTACAAGGCGGAGGCGATGCATAGTGTCTCACCCCTGTTTCAACTTGCCGCGGTTGAAGACGGCGCCGCGAAACTCCGACGACTGGATGGTGGCTTTAGCGCGGCCGGCTGTTTGGCACAGAAGAGGTGCAGTGACTCATGCGCGTCTATCTTGACGAGGCGTCCCGGTGCAACACCCGTCTGCGAGCAGGGCGGAGATGGAGCCTAGCCAGTGAGAACGGGAGTAGTGATACGGGCGCGGCAGCGAGGGTGCGATGGCCGACCCGGCGACGTGGTCAATGCTTCGTCGAAGATTGAGTCCGCGTCCCAGTTGTGGACTTCCGCGTGCATGGCCTTGCTGTTCAGGACAAGCCTGATCCCTCGACGAGTTTCGCCAGGGCGTGTTCAGGTCTTTAGGTGTAGTAGAGACAAATCGGCGGTCAACAGCGATGACCGGCCCGGCCGCGATAGGAGAGGCCGTAGTGGCTTGGAACCAACAAGCGGTTCGAGGGCACAGGCGTAGTCGATGGATGAGTCTGAGTTATGGACGACTCTGTTTCCTTTCCTTGACTTTGATTTTTTATTCCAATTTGCTGTAGCACGTCCGACCCTCTAATAGTTCCGATGTCTATCTTGTCCTCAACTTGGTTTCGCCGGATCATCCAAACGTAGAGGCGCGTACTGCTGCATAACTCCAGCTTTAATCCAAAAGCAATGATTTATCGGCTCTGCCTATGGCTATTCCATGCCGGTTTATCCTGTGTGATTTCCTCTATGCCGGTTCAACTGATTAATCATGAGCTTCTCGATCCCTCGGAGAGATCCCTCCAAGAACTCAACACCACCGTACGAGGCCCCACGGTGGGCGCCAACTGTCGTGGTTTTGTCACGGCAGATGTCCTTAGTGTCAGGACTTAGTCGCGACGCCAGTGCATCTATGTGGTAGCTTGAGAGGGGTTGATTGGGATGAGAGACGCATGGTGGATCAATGCACAAGACAAGGGTTTAGACAGCTTCGGGCCCCGGGAAACATCATCCGGTAATAACCCTACATGCTGTTTGAGGCTAGGTCTCATTACGCTCATGGGGGATTCGCTGTAAACCGGCTCTTCGTGTCTATCCCTAGCGATCGTTTCTTCTTGCTTGTAGCTTGTCTCTCTTTGGGGAGCCCTGCCCCTCCTTATATATGTTGAAGGGGCGGTTTACATGACTAGTCCTAGTTGGATTAGGATTACTCTATTACAAGTGGAGTCCTAGTCTTGCTTCCTTTGTAAGGGAATATTCCTTGTGCTTTCCTCATAAACCGGCCCACCATTAAACGTGAACCGGCCTTCTGGGCCATGGGCCTCGTCATCCATCTGATCCGCCCGCCGGGTTACTAATTAACCGCCAATACCGGGCGGGTAGCCCGTGAACCGCCAAGCTCCGGGCGGGTTACCAGTGAGTCGTCCAGTCTGGCCAGGTTATACTTTCGGCCGGTTTAAGCCACGGGGTATATCCCCGACACCGGGCATCTTGAGTGTGAGGGAGGCGTAGTGTGGTATTGCATTAAAGCGAGCGAAAGCTTCGCGTCCGAGCAGTGCTTGATAGCCACTTCGGAACAAGCGATGTGGAAGGTTAAATGCTCGCGACGGAAGTTATCGGGGGAGCCGAATATAACTTGTAGTAGGAGGGAGCCCGTACAACGAGCCCCTGGCCTGGCGTTACTGCTTTAAAGGTAGTATTGCTATGGTGAATTTTTGTTGGGTCTAACCCCATCCCGCGGATTGTATCCTGATATATTAGGTTTAGACTACTGCCACCGTCCATCAAGACTCATGTGAAGTGATATCCACCAATTACTGGGTCTAATACCAGGGCAGCCCATCCCGCATGTCGGATACTTACTGAGTAATCGCGATGGTTGAAAGTGATCGGTTGAGACGATCAGTGGCAGGGCTTCGCGGTGACAGGCACTTGGGTATATTTTCCTGAGAGTGCCGCGTTGTTTTTTCCCTTGATCACGTGTAACACATTTACTGTTTTAACTTCTGGTGGAAATTTCTTTTGTTCCCCAGTGTCTTGCTTGGGAGGCTTGTCCTCGTCTTCACTTGGTGTATCCTCCCCCTTGTGTACGGCGCTGAGCTTGCCGGACTGCTTGAAGACCCAACATTCTCTGTGGGTATGATTAGCAGGTTTACCAGGGGTACTATGCATCTGACATACTTGGTCCAGAATTTTGTTGAGGCTGGACAGTTCATCCCTGGTGCCTTTAGAGGGCGGCTTTTGCTGACCTGGCTGAGAGCTTTTGAATCCGGCGTTTACTGCCGTGCCCTTCGTGCTGTCTTCTTTATTCCGGCGTTTGTTATTGCTGTTACGCCGTGATTTCCCGTTTCCATCTCTAACTTTGGATGTACTGGGGTCGCTGGTGCTGCATCTGGCTAGCCAGCTGTCCTCACCTGCGCAAAAGCGGGTCATGAGGTTTGTTAATGCGGCCATCATTCTCGGCTTATTTTGGCCGAGGTGTCTGGCGAGCCATTCGTCATGGACGCTATGCTTAAAAGCTGCCAAGGCTTCAGCGTCCGGACAGTCGACAATCTGGTTCTTTTTGGTAAGAAACCTGTTCCAAAGCTTTCGGGCTGACTCTCCGGGCTGTTGAGTTATATGACTCAAATCGTCCGCATCCGGGGGTCGGACATAAGTCCCTTGAAAATTTGCCCGAAAGGCGTCTTCGAGCTCTTCCCAACTTCCAATGGAGCTTTCGGGGAGGCCTTTAAGCCAGTGACGAGCTGTCCCTTTGAGCTTGAGGGGTATGTACTTGATGGCGTGGAGATCATCTCCTCGAGCCATATGGATATGAAGGATGTAGTCTTCAATCCATACCCCAGGGTCTGTTGTTCCGTCGTATGCCTCTATGTTTATGGGTTTGAATCCCTCTGGAAATTCATGGTCCAGCACCTCGTCGGTGAAACATAGGGGGTGTGCGGCACCCCTGTAGCTGGGTGTATCGCGTTGTTCGGATGTTTGTTGTGTTGCATTGTATGCTGGGGCGCGCTTGCATGGTCCATAGATGGATCTTGTTGCGTCGTCCTTTGGGTGCGAGCCTTCGCATGAGTCGCGTGTTGTATTGTGAGTGGCGTTGTATGCCGCTCTGTGTTGGTAGATGGGTCGTCTACCCGGCCAGGTGGGTGCTTTGAAATTTGGTTGTGGGGGGTCTGAGGCCTCCTCATCGAATTCAGGTAGCATCTTCCGCTTTGGGTAGCTCTTGGAGGGGCGATTGTCGCCGTACCTCGCTGCTGTGTTGAGTATTTTACTCCATCTGAATTGGAGTGTGTCTTGCGCGGCCTTGAGCCTTTGCTTCTGCTTTTTAAGACTTCTCAAAGTGGCAAAAAGCCTTTTACGGGCATTCTGCTGCTCCGGGTGCCTGTCCGGCGTTATGTCGGCCGGACTATTATCCTTGATAGGATTTGTTTGTTCGGTTTGATTATCCGGATTGCCGTTGTCCGGCAGCGGTTCGCCCTGCTCCAGCGCTGGGTCTGTGTGATTGTTATTTCTGTCGAGGCAGAATTTGGGGCGGCGCTTGCGTCGCCGCTTTGACTACTTCTCGAGGGAACAAGCCTTCGGTGCATCCTTCCGCTCCTCGTCGTCATCTTTTGGTGCGTCCACCATGTATATGTCATATGACGAGGTGGCTTTCCAGGGCCCAGTAGGCGCTGGTTCTTCATCGTCTCCTTCATTGGCGTCCATACCGTCGATGTCTTCAGAGTCGAAGTCGAGCATGTCGGTTAAATCGTCGACAGTGGCTACAAAGTGGGTGGTGGGTGGGCTTTGAATTTCTTCATCGTCTGTATCCCAACCTTGCTGACCGTAGTCCGGCCAGGGCTCTCCTGATAAAGAGAGAGACTTTAGTGTCTTCAGAATATCACCGAAAGGCGAGTGCTGAAAGATGTCCACGGCAGTAAACTCCATGATCGGCGCCCAATCGGATTCGATCGGCAGGGGCGCGGATGGTTCGGAGTCCGGAGAGGAGTCCGGCTCCTTGGAGTCACGAGTCTCGCGGAATGCGGGGCTGGTGTTCGGCTCGATCGCTGTTGGGATCGCAGCCCCCGAGGCGGCGTCCAACCACCCATCCTCGATCGGCGCAGTTGGCTCCGAACTAAGGGTCGAAGCCGATGCGGGTGCGGCCTCCAGGACACTGTTTGGCGGCGGAGCTAGATCACGCTCGTCGTGGCAGGGTGGCGCGCTCGGCAGTGGCTTGAATCCGTCGAGGATCAAGTCCTCGCGTATGTTAGCCGTGTAGTTTAAACTTCCAAGTCTGACCTGACGGCCAGGGGCATAGCTTTCGATCTGCTCCAGATGGCCAAGTGAATTGGCCCGCAGTGCGAAGCCGCCGAAGACGAAGATCTGTCCAGGGAGGAAGGTCTCACAATGGACTGCATCGCTATTGATGATCGTAGGAGCCATCAAGCCTAATCGTGACGACACAGAGGAACTCTCAGTGAAAGCACCAATGTCGGTGTCAAAACCGGCGGATCTCGGGTAGGGGGTCCCGAACTGTGCATCTAGGCCGGATGGTAACAGGAGGCAAGGGACACAAAGTTTTACCAAGGTTTGGGCCCTCTCGATGGAGGTAAAACCCTACGTCCTGCTTGATTAATATTGATGATATGGGTAGTACAAGAGTAGATCTACCACGAGATCGGAGAGGCTAAACCCTAGAAGCTAGCCTATGGTATGATTGTTTTTCTGTATGTCGTCCTACGGACTAAAACCCTCCGGTTTATATAGACACCGGAGAGGGTTAGGGTTACACAAAGTCGGTTTCAATGGTAGGAGATCTACATATCCGTATCGCCAAGCTTGCCTTCCACGCCAAGGAAAGTCCCTTCCGGACACAGGACAAAGTCTTCAATCTTGTATCTTCATAGTCCAGGAGTCCGGCTGAAAGTATAGTCCGGCCATCCGGACACCCCCTAATCCAGGACTCCCTCAGTCGGCTTCTGCCCCCATGCCACAAGTGCTGGGGTGTTCGGGATAAACCTGAGCACTCTTGTCCCCATTTTTGGGTCCTTCGAGGGAGGTGCTCAGCGCAACGAACAAGGCAATCAGACTATAATGCTTTATCACTCTCACTTAGCCATAGAATTCTATAATTTTAAATTTTGGCGAAGCCCCTAGTATTCAGAAGGCCGAATTTGGGGCGCTATACACGCCTTTAAGCCTGACAAAGCCGACTCCTCGCTCTAAGCGGCATAAGTCTTTAGGGACTCGAAACCTCTCGAACAGCGACCAGTCTCTCGCCTTATCATGACAGTCAGTTTTAGCTTTCTCTACTGAGGTGCTTAGCCCAGCTGAACCGGGGCACAATTGTAGTAGTTCTCCCAGTGCTACCTTAGCCGATAGAGCGGAACGTAAGGTACCAAAACACGGGAGCCGGGCAAACCCAACTATTGACCCAAGACATGATTCGAAGCTGATGCATATAATGCTATAAGTTCGGGGTGCCGCACTGTCAAAGTGTTTGGACTTCTTACGGTGTATTATGGGGTATGTTTAAGCCCCTGGCGTATTGGCTGTACCGGAGTGTATGGGTGCTGGATGTCATGAAATGAACATATATATATATAAGGAAGAATAAAGAATGAGATAATAGTCTAGTGCTATGCATTTTTTATTCAAAAAGGTGCGTTAAAGCAAAATGAAACAGGTAGTGTGATAAGCAAAAAGTAGGGCTATTTGACATGTCCCCTCCAAGGGCAAGCTGAGGAATGGTATTAAAGCAAGTATTTCACTCGTTATCATAATCCACCTGGTAGTTCCATGGTGTGACATAGCTTTCTGCCTCCTTGGTTGCTGCATCATGTGTTCGGCAATCATATTGCCGGACAGGGTTTCCAGAGATTGAAGTCCTGAAAGAGAAAGAAATAATAAAGCGGGAAGCCTCTAGTGCGGTTGAGCTGCGTCTTGGGGTGTGCCGTAGTCGTGCCCCCCTCCCCACCTATGCCCATGGTATTTTCAGTGCGTAATTATCTACGCGCGGCATGGATTTCGCCATTTGGCGGGGATTGGGATGGAGGCCGCATTGCTTTGCGAGCTCGGAACGTGCCAGGCGGTCTTGTTGTCGATTACTCCGGGTGCACTTGAAGGTGTCCGGGTCCTTAATCGCCGAACTAGTGGATTGCCTTAAGAGGCTGCTTTGCGCTTCTGCTGCGAGGGCTGCAGTGTGCTCCTCCGTGCGGAGAGAGCGCTCTGTGTTTCCATTAACTGTGATGACCCCCCGAGGTCCTGGCATCTTGAGCTTGAGGTATGCATAATGCGGTACCACATTGAATCTCGCAAATGCGGTTCGCCCGAGCAGTGCATGATCGCCACTGCGGAACGGGACTATATCGAAGATTAACTCCTCGCTTCAGAAGTTATCCGGGGATCCGAAGACCACTTCCAGTGTCACTGAGCCTGTGCAATGGGCCTCTACACCTAGTATGATGCCTTTGAAGGTCGTTTTTGTGGGTTTGATCCTTGAGGGATCTATACCCATTTTGTGCATTGTGTCCTGGTAAAGCAGGTTCAGACTGCTGCCGCCATCCATAAGGACTCGAGTGAGGTGAAATCCGTCAATGATTGGGTCTAGAACCAGTGCGGCGAATCCGCCATGACGGATACTAGTGGGGTGGTCCCTGCGATCGAAGGTGATCGGGCAAGAGGACCATGGGTTGAACTTTGGGGCGACTGGCTCTAACGCATATACGTCCCTTAGCGCACGCTTCCGCTCCCTCTTGGGGATGCGGGTTGCGTATATCATGTTCACTGTCCGCACTTGTGGGGGAAACCTCTTCTGTCCTCTGGTGTTTGGCTGCCAGGGCTCCTCCTCATCATCGCTATGCGACCCCTTATCTTTGTTTTCGGCATTTAATTTGCCGGCCTGCTTGAACACCCAACAATCCCTGTTGGTGTGGTTGGCTGGCTTGTCGGGGGTGCCGTGTATTTGACACGAGCGATCGAGTATACGGTCCAAAATGGACGGACCCGGAGTGCTTCTTTTAAATGCCTTTTTCCACTGACTGGGTTTAGGGCCTTTGAATCCGGCATTGGCTGCCGTATCCTCTGTATTGTCGCTGTTAATGCGGCGCTTGTATTTGTTGTGACGTGACCTGCCATTGCCATCCTTGGTATCCGAAATACCATGGTTCTTTGATATGTTATTGCTATGAGTCAGCAGCTGTCTTCTCCCGCACAAAAGCGGGTCATGAGTGTCGTGAGGGCTGCCATGGATTTCAGCTTTTCCTGGCCAAGGTGCCGGGCGAGGCACTCGTCATGGATGTTATGCTTAAAAGCTGCCAGGGCCTCTGCATCCGGACAATCAATGATTTGATTCTTTTTTGTTAGTAACCGTGTCCAGAATTGCCTGACCGATTCCTTTGGATGCTGAATTATGTGGCTTAAGTCATCGGCATCTGGCGGTCGCACATAAGTGCCCTGGAAGTTGTCGAGGAATGCGGCTTCCAGATCTTCCCAACAGCCAATGGACTCTGCTGGCAAGCTGTTGAGCCAATGCCGAGCTGGTCCTTTGAGCTTGAGTGGGAGGTATTTGATAGCGTGTAGATCATCACCGCGGGCCATGTGGATATGCAGGAGGAAATCCTCGATCCATACCGCAGGATCTGTTGTGCCATCGTATGATTCAATATTTACGGGTTTGAAACCCTCTGGGATTTGATGATCCATTACTTCATCTGTGAAGCATAGGGGGTGTGCGGCGCCTCTGTACTGGGCTATATCGCGACGCAGCTCAAATGAGTCTTGTCCGCTATGTTCGGCCCGGCCGGACTTACTTTTACTGTATCCGGCGTGACGGTTATCATCTCTCATAGTGGCGCGCCCTCGTGATCCGTAGATCGATCTTGCATGTTTTGCTTTGTCCTCCAATACGTCTCGCAGGTCTAGCATGATTCCCCGTGCCTTGTCATTTTTATTTGAGTGGCATCAGGGTGCGGGCTGAGTTTTTGGCTGAAATGTCTCTCTGTCGCGGCCACGAGATGGCCGGTCAGCCGCATCATACGCTGGAGATGTAGGTTTGAGTGCTTCCTCCTCCAGTCGGGGTTGCAACCTACGCTTTGGGTAGCTCTTGGAGGGGCGTTCGAGTTTATATTCCTCGGCCGCAAGGACTTCAATCCATCTGTCAGCTAGCAAATCTTGATCAGCTTGAAGCTGCTGCTGCTTTTTCTTAAGGCTATTTGCCGTGGCTATAAGCCGGCGCTTGAAGCGCTCTTATTCGACGGGATCCTCGGGCATGATGAATTCGTCATCGTCGAGGCTTGCCTCGTCTTCAGAGGGAGGCATGTAATTATCATCCTCCACCTCTCCATCCGCCGCTCTCTCTGGAGGGCTGGCTTATCCATCCTCCTGCCCTAAATCTTGCTGGAGGGGATTGCTGTCGTCTTCGGCACTGTCTGGAGTGTTATTATCTCCTGTGCCGGGGTCACCGCTTTTGCTTTGGCGAGACTTAGAGCGGCGCCGCTGACGCCGGCGCTTGGGTTGCTTCTTGGAGGGGTCATCCTTCGCTGTCTTGTCGCCATTGCCTTCTTTGGGTGTGTCCACCATGTATATATCATATGATGAGGTGGTTGTCCAGTGCCCCATGGGCAGTGGTTCCTCTTCGTCTCTCGCATCGTCGTCCATACCGTCGATGTCTTCAGAGTCGAAGTCGAGCATGTCGGTTAAATCATTGACAATGGCTACTAAGTGGGTGGTGGGTGGGCGGCGAATTTCTTCATCATCCGCATCCCAATCCTGCCGGACATAGTTCGGCCAGGACTCTCCTGACAAGGATAGAGAGCTTAATGAGTTCAGTATGTCGCCGAAGGGCGAGTGCTGAAAAATATCCGCGGAGGTAAACTCCATGATCGGCGCCCAGTCGGATTTGATAGGCACGGGCGCAGGCGGTTCGGAGTCCGTGGTCGGGGAAGGATCCGACAGTGTGGCATCACGACTCTCGTGAAGGGTAAGGTCGATATTCCGCTCGATCACCGATGAGGGTGCGGCCTCCGTGGCGGGGTCTATCCACCCGTCCATGGATGGCGCAACTGGCTCCGAATTGAGGGTCGGAGCGGTTGCCGGCGCGATCTCCTGGGCACTGTCCGATGGCAGAGCTAAATCATGCTCATCGTGACCGTGTGGCGTATTAGGCAGGGGCTCGAATCCATCGAATATCAAGTCTTCGCGGATATCGGTCGTGTAGTTTAAGCTTCCAAACCTGACCTGGTGGCCAGGGGCGTAACTCTCGATCTGCTCCAGATGGCCAAGCGAGTTGGCCCGCAGTGCGAAGCCGCCGAACACAAAGATCTATCCGGGGAGAAAAGTCTCACCCTAGACTGCATCGCTATCGAGGATCGTAGGAGCCATCAAGCCTAACGGCGACGACACAGAGGAACTCTCAATGAAAGCACCAATGTCGGTGTCAAAACCGGCGGATCTCGGGTAGGGGGTCCCGAACTGTGCGTCTAAGGCGGATGGTAACAGGAGGCAGGGGACACGATGTTTTACCCAGGTTCGGGCCCTCTTGATGGAGGTAAAACCCTAAGTCCTGCTTGATTATACTTGATAATATGGGTATTACAAGAGTTGATCTACCACGAGATCGGAGAGGCTAAACCCTAGAAGCTATCCTATGGTATGATTGTATGTTGTCCTACAGACTAAAACCCTCCGGTTTATATAGACACCGGAGGGGGCTAGGGTTACACAAGGTCGGTTACAAAGGAGGAGATATACATATTCGTATTACCTAGCTTGCCTTCCACGCCAAGTAGAGTCCCATCCGAACACGGGACGAAGTCTTCAATCATGTATCTTCATAGTCCAACAGTCGAGCCAAAGGATGTAGTCCGGCTGTTCGGAGACCCCCTAATCTAGGACTCCCTCAATGGTTCTTTCTGAAGATCAAAAAGCAATCACTATACCGCGTTGTGGTTTTTGATGCGTAGGTAAGAACGGTTCTTGCTTAGCCCGTAGCATCCACGTAAAACTTGCAACAACAAAGTAGAGGACGTCTAACTTGTTTTTGCAAGGCATGTTGTGATGTGATATGGTCAAGACGTGATGAGATATAAATTGTTGTATGAGATGATCATGTTTTGTTAAAGTTATCGGCAACTGGTAGGAGCCTTATGGTTGTCTCTTCATTGCATAAGATGCAAGCGCCATATAATTGCTTTACTTTCTCGCTATGCGATAGCAATAGTTGCAAAAGCAATAGTTGGTGAGACGACCATGTGACGACACATTGATAGAGATCAAGATGATGGAGATCATGGTGTCATGCCGGTGACAATAGAGATCATGACGGTGTTTTGGAGATGGAGATCAAAGGCACAAGATGATGATGGCCATATCAGGTCACATATTTTGATTGCATGTGATGTTTATCCTTTATGTATCTTATTTTTCTTATTTTGGTGGTAGTATTATAAGGTGATCTCTTACTAAATTTCAAGGTATAAGTGTTCTCCCAGAGTATGCACCGTTGTGACAGTTCGTCGTGCCGAGACACCACGTGATGATCGGGTGTGATAAGCTCTACGTTCACATACAATGGGTGCAAGCCAGTTTTGCACATGCGGAATACTCGGTTTAAACTTGACGAGCCTAGCATATGAAGATATGGCCTCGGAACACTAGATACCGAAAGGTCGAGCATGAATCATATAGTAGATATGATCAACATAGTGATGTTCACCATTGAAAACTACTCCATCTCACGTGATGATCTGTAACATCCCAAATTTTCAATTTGGAATGTTATACATTAGGTCATCATGCATATCATATTTTGTTTTGCTTTTGGTTTTGATCCTAGAAAATCCTAAGCAACTCAAGGACCCACGGAGAGAGTTGGGGATTTCGTTATTTACATATTTGAGTTTCCTCAAATTTTGTAAACAGGATCATTTGATTTTATTTATTTTATCATCAATTATTTCTATTACAAAAATATGAGAGAGGGAATAAAAAGACTCTACCAAAATATTGAAATATTGAGGATTTAATAAAAAATCAAATAAGATTTATTTCGGAGTTTTTCGGTATTTTATTTGAATTTAGAAAAAATGCGCGTTTTTCAAAGTTGTAGTTTGGGCCCAGATAAATGTTCACTTTATCGGGCTTGATTTTAGGAACCCGGGAAAATTTATTTCGTGATTTTTGGAGTCCGTTTAGTATTTCTTTTTATTTTTCTTCCGAGCGGATTTATAAAAAAAATGCGGAACCGACTTTGGGCCGTACTCGGCTAGGACACCGCCTGGCCAGGGCCTTTATAATGCGCGCCCGAGGCCCGAGCCGAGCCAGCCCACCCCGCCGTCCTAACCCTAGCCGCCGCCGCCGCCAGCCGCCGCCGCCGACTCGCCGGAGCAGCGCGCCGCCCGAGGTTCGCCGCCGCCTCGTTTTCCGTGCCGTTTAAATTTTTTTCTGTTTGTCGTTTTTCTTTTCGTCGGATTTTCGCGGTTATTTTTCTGATCGCGATTTCTGATCCGATTTTCGTTTTAGTATAACTTTTCGCTCGTTTATTGGAATCAGGCGATTCAAGCGCCTGGAGTTTCGTCTCGAAACCCTCTTTCCAAATAATCAACTTAAACAAGTTTTTGCTACTGTAAAATTTGCCTTAGATCCAGATTACTAGAACGAAGTTGTTTCTTTCGCCGTTTGTTTTCTTTTGCTTCGTTCGATTTGATTCTTTTTGCCAACCAGGGTTCTTAAGTTGAACTTTCTGGTTAGATCTTCTATTTTCGTTTTACCTGTGCATTAGATGAGTACTTATTGTATGCTTGTTTGTTTGTCTGCGATAGAATACCCGGAGTGCGCCGCCTGTTACGTTGAATCTCTAGGTTTCGCGGATCATCAGCAAGGCAAGTAACACTTTGATCATACCTTTTCTACAACCCAGTTTTATTGCATTAGATCAATCCTCACACATTGCATGACTAGGATCTAATTAAATTGTGGGATGGGAAGTAGATGATGTAGTACCTATTACCTGTTTATTATCAAACCTTTGGGAGTTACTTGTACGTTTGCTTATTATGCCATGCTATGCTAGTAGACGTGGATTGGGTGAGTGAAATCCATGACAGATGTGAGATTGATATTTAATGGTTTATCTAAGGTGGCAACTTAAACACACATCTAGGTGGATTGAGGCACCTGGTTTCTAGGACTTGCCTGTTTTCTTTTGGACCGCCACCCAGGCTCAAAGGGATCATGAGATTATTCATACTAGAAACTTCCGTGTGCAGCCACAAGCCAATATGGGCTCTGGCATAGTTGACTAAGTTGTGTGAACTCTTACAGTGGTAGACTAGCAGATGTAGGGGATGTAGGTGGTACGGTCTACCCGATCGTAAGGTGCTAGCGCTTCTGAAAGACTATGTCTCGGTCATCCGTCTTCTCAAACACCATGTAGTGCGAGAAAACAAACGGAGGCGATCGAGTCTTGTGGGGAAAAGTGCGCAAACCTCTGCAGAGTGTAATAAACTAATCATGATTAGCCGTGTCCCCGGTTATGGACATCTTGAGTATCTAGTACCTGGATTTTCATGTGAATCTCAACATGTTACTCTAAAGTTAATTTTGTTGGGTTTAATGATGTTACTTTAATTGGGATTGAGAATGTTGTCAACCATTCTCAATGTTTAACAACCACCATGATAGTAATGAAATTTATTCCTTTGAAGTAGGGAAAAATTGGCTTTACGCAAAAACTGTAACCATAGAGCTTTCCACCAGCCAAATATGCATATAGTATAGTTGTTGCATTCCATTACTCTCTATGTGTTACCTTGCCAGCATATTCCATGTGCTGACCCGTTTTCGGGCTGCAACGTTAATGTTGCAGACTTTTCAGACAATGATTAAGGAGTTTTTAGGTCGTGGTCCTATACTCAGTGATGCCGTTGGAGTTGATGGACTCACTTATCTTCCAAGCCTTCCGCTGTTATCGTCACTAGATGGCCTTAAGCCATATTTATTGTAATAAGTTCTCTTTTGAGACACTCGATGTAATAAGTGTGTGATTGCTACTCTGCTATAAATCCTTCGAGTACTGTGTGGTGTCAGCATTACTGATCCAGGGATGACACCGGAGCACAGAGATCAGACTGTTTGAGGTCTGGTGGCTACATGATCAAACATGGTTTAGTTGATTTGGATCACGTGATCATTTAGATGACTAGAGGGATGTCTATCTAAGTGGGAGTTCGTAAGTAATATGATTAATTGAACTTTAATTTATCATGAACTTAGTCCTGATAGTATTTGCATAACTATGTTGTAGATCAATAGCTCGCGATGTAGCTCCCCGTTTATTTTTGATATGTTCCTAGAGAAAAACTATGTTGAAAGATGATTGTAGCAATGATGCGGACTAGGTCCATGATCTGAGGATTATCCTCATTGCTGCACAGAAGAATTATGTCCTTGATGCACCGCTAGGTGACAGACCTATTGCAGGAGCAGATGCACACGTTATGAACGTTTGACAAAGCTCATTATGATGACTACTTAATAGTTTAGTGCACCATACTTTACGGCTTAGAACCGGGACTTCGAAAATGTTTTGAACACCACGGAACATATAAGTTGTTCTAAGAGTTGAAATTGGTATTTCATACTCATGCCCGTGTCGAGAGGTATGATACCTCTGATAGTACTTTGCCTACAAGGTGGAGGAGATTAGCTCAACCAGTGAGCATGTTCTCAGATTATCTGGGTACTACAATTGCTTGAATCAAGTGGGAGTTAATCTTCCAGATAAGATAGTAATTGATAAAGTTCTCTAGTCACTATCACCAAGTTACTAGAACTTAGTGATGAACTATAATATGCAAGGGATGAGAAAAGTAATTCCCAAGCTCTTCGCAATGCTGAAATCGGTGAAGGTAGAAATCAAGAAAAAGTATCAAGTGGTGATGGTTGACAAGACCACTAGTTTCAAGAAAAGGGCAAAGGGAAAGAAAGGGAACTTCAAGAAGAATGGCAAGTAAGTTGCCACTCCCATGAAAAAGCCCAAAGCTAGACCCAAGCCTGAAACTGAGTGCTTCTACTGCAAAGGAAATGGTCACTGGAAGTGCAACTGCCCTAGATACTTGGCGGATAAGAAGGATGGCATACTGAACAAAGGTATATTGGATATACATGTTATTGATGTGTACTTTACTAGTATTTATAGAAACCCCTTGATATTTGATACTGGTTCAGTTGCTAAGAGTAGTAACTCGAAACGGGAGTTGCAAAATAAACAAAGACTAGTTAAGGGCGAGGTGATGATGTGTGTTGGAAGTAATTCCAAGGTTGATAAGATCACCGTCGCACACTCCCTTTACCTTCGGGATTAGTGTTGAACCTAAAATAAATGTTATTTGGTGTTTGCGTTGAGCATGGATATGATTGGATCATGTTTATTGCAATAGGGTTATTCATTTAAGTCAAAGAATAATTGTTGTTCTATTTACATGAATAAAACCTTCTATGGTCATACACTCAATATAAATGGTTTATTGAATCTCGATCGTAGTGATACACATATTCATAATATTGAAGCCAAAAGATGAAAAGTTAAAACTGATAGTGCAACTTATTTGTGGCACTGCCCTTTAGGTCATATTGGTGTAAAGCGCATGAAGAAACTCCATGATGATGGGCTTTTGGAATCACTTGATTATGAATCACTTGATGCTTGCGAACCATGCCTCATGGGCAAGATGACTAAGACTCTGTTCTCCGGAACAATGGAGAGAGCAACTGACTTATTGGAAATAATACATACTGATGTATGCGGTCCGATGAGTGTTGAGGCTCACGGCAGGTATCGTTATTTTTTGACCTTCACAGATGATTTGAGCATATATGGGTATATCTACTTGATGGAACATAAGTCTGAAACATTTCAAAAGTTCAAAGAATTTTAGAGTGAAGTGGAAAATCATCGTAAACAGAAAATATAGTTTCTACGATCTTATCATGGAGACGCATATTTGAGTTACGAGTTTGGTCTTCAAAACAATGTGGAATAGTTTCACAAATTCATGCCACCTGGAACACCACAGCATAATGGTGTGTCCGAACGTCATAACCGTACTTTATTGGATATAGTGCAATCTATGTTGTCTCTTACCGATTTACCACTATCGTTTTGGGGTTATGCATTAGAGATAGCTACATTCATGTTAAATAGGGCACCGTCTAATCCATTGAGACGACACCGTATGAACTATGGTTTGGCTAGAAACCTAAGCTGTCGTTTCTTGAAGTTTGGGGTTGTGATGCTTATGTGAAAAAGTTTCAGCCTGATAAGCTCAAACCCAAATAGGAAAAGTGCGTCTTCATAGGATACCCAAAGAACTGTTGGGTATGCCTTCTATCACAGATCCGGAAGGCAAGATCTTTGTTGCTAAGAGTGGATCCTTTCTAGAGAAGAAGTTTCTCTCGAAAGAAGTGAGTGGGAGGAATGTAGAACTTGATGAGGTAATTGTACCTTCTCCCGAATTGCAAAGTAGTTCATCACAGAAATTAGTTCTAGTGATTTCTACGCCAATTAGTGAGGAAGCTAATGATGATGATCATAAAACTTCAGATCAAGTTACTACCGAACCTTGTAGGACAACCAGAGTATGGTCCGCACTAGAGTGGTACGGTAATCCTTTCTAGAAGTCATGTTACTGAACCATGACGAACCTACGAACTATGAGGAAGCGATGATGAGCCCAGATTCTGCGAAATGGCTTAAGGCCATGAAATCTGAGATGTGATCCTTGTATAAAGAACAAAGTATGGACTTTGATTGACTTGCCCAATGATTGGCGAGCCATTGAGAATAAATGGATCTTCAAGAGGAAGACGGACGCTGATAGTAGTGTTACTATCTACAAAGCTCAAATTGTCGAAAAAGGTTTTTTCAACAAGTTCAAGGTGTTGACTACAATGAGATTTTCTCACTCGTAGCGATGCTTAAGTCTGTCCGAATCATGTTAGCAATTTCCACATTTTATGAAATCTAGCAAACGGATGTCAAAACTGCATTCCTTAATGGATTTCTTAAAGAAGTGTTGTATATGATACAACAAGAAAGTTTTTTCAATCCTAAAGGTGCTAACAAAGTGTGCAAGCTCTAGCGATCCATCTATGGACTGGTGCAAGCATCTCAGAGTTGGAATATACGCTTTGATGAGTTGATTAAAGCATATAGTTTTATACATACTTTTGGAGAAGCCTTTATTTACAAGAAAGTGAGTGGGAGCTTTGTAGCATTTTTGATATTATATGTGGATGACATATTGTTGATCGAAAATGATACTGAATTTCTGGATAGCATAAAAGGATACTTGAATAAGAATTTTTTAAAGAAAGACCTCAGTGAAGCTGCTTAAACATTGAGCATCAAAATCTATAGAGATAGATCAAGACGCTTGATAAGATTTTTCAATGAGTACATACCTTGACAAGATTTCGAAGTAGTTCAAAATGGAACAGTCAAAGAAGGAGTTCTTGCCTGTGTTGCAAGGTGTGAAGTTGAGTAAAGACTCAAAACCCGACCACAGTAGAAAATAGAAAGAGAATGAAAAGTCATTCCGTATGCCCCAGTCATAGGTTCTATAAAGTATGCTATGCTGTGTACCTGTCCTATTGTATACCTTAACATGATTCTGGCAAGGGAGTACAATAGTGATCTAGGAGTAGATCACTGGACAGCGGTCAAAATTATCCTTAGAGGACTAAGGAAATATTTCTCAGTTATGGAGGTGATAAAAGAGTTCGTCGTAAAGAGTTACGTCGATGCAAGCTTTATACATCGATCTAGATGACTCTAAGTCCCAATCTAGATACATATTGAAAGTGGGAGCAATTAGCTAGAGTAGCTCCGTGCAGAGTATTCTAGACATAGAAATTTACAAAATACATACGGATCTGAATGTTGTAGACCAGTAGACTAAACTTCTCTCACAAGCAAAACATGATCACTCTTTGGGTGTTAATCACATAGCGATGTGAACCAGATTATTGACTCTAGTAAACCATTTGGGTATTATTTACATGGGGATGTGAACTAATCACATAAAGATGTGAACTATTGGTGTTAAATCACATGACGATGTGAGCTAGATTATTGACTCTAGTGCAAGTGGGAGACTGAAGGATATATGCCCTAGAGGCAATAATAAAGTTATTATTTATTTCCTTATACCATGATAAATGTTTATTATTCATGCTAGAATTGTATTAACCGGAAACTTAGTACATGTGTGAATACATAGACAAACAGAGTGTCACTAGTTTGCCTCTACTTGACTAGCTCATTGAATCAATGATGGTTATGTTTCCTAACCATAGACACGAGTTGTCATTTGAATAACGGGATCACATCATTAGAGAATGATGTGATTGACTCGACCCATCCGTTAGCTTAGCACAATGATTGTTTAGTTTGTTGCTATTGCTTTCTCCATAACTTATACATGTTCCTATGACTATGAGATCATGCAACTCCTGAATACTGGAGGAACACTTTGTGTGCTACCAAACGTCACAATGTTACTGGGTGATTATAAAGGTGCTCTATAGGTGTCTCCAATGGCGTTTGTTGAGTTTTCATAGATCAAGATTAGGATTTTTCACTTCGAGTATCGGAGAGGTACCTCTGGACCCTCTCGGTAATGCACATCACTATAAGCCTTGCAAGCATTGTGACTAATGAGTTAGTTGCGGGATGATGCATTACAGAATCAGTAAAGAGACTTGCCGGTAATGAGATTGAACTAGGTATTGAGATACCAACGATCGAATCTCGGGAAAGTAACATACCGATGACAAAGGGAACAACGTATGTTGTTATGCGGTTTGATCGATAAAGATCTTCGTAGAATATGTAGGAACCAATATGAGCATCCAAGTTCCGCTATTGGTTATTGACCGGAAGTGAGTCTCGGTCATGTCTACATAGTTCTCGAACCCGTAGGGTCCACACGCTTAATGTTCGGTGATGATTGGTATTATGAGTTTATGTGTTTTGATGAACCGAAGGTTGTTCGGAGTCCCGGATGTGATCACGGGCATGGCGAGGAGTCTCGAAATGGTCGAGACATAAAGATCGATATATTGGAAGCCTATGCTTGGACATCGGAATGGTTCCGAGTGGTTCATGCATTTTTCTGGAGTACCAGGAGGTTACCGGAACCCCCCGGGAGAAGTTATGGGCCTTATGGGCCATAAGAAGGAAGCACACCAGCCCACAAGGGGCTGGTGCGCCCCCCTTGGGTAGGAGGCCGAATTGGAATAGGTTTGGAGGGGGCGCCCCCCCTTTCCTTCTCTCCTACTTCTCCTTCCCTTCCTCTCCTACTCCAACTAGGGAAGGGGGGAATCCTACTCCAAGTGGGAGTAGGACTCCCCTAGGGCGCGCCATAGAGAGGGCTGACCCCTCCCCTCCACCAACCCTTTATATACGGGGGAAGGGGGCACCCCATAGACGCACAAGTTGATCATTGATCTTTTAGCCGTGTGCGGTGCCCCCCTCCACCATAATCCACCTCGGTTATATCGTAGCGGTGCTTAGGTGAAGCCCTATTCCGGTAGCATCAACATCACCGTCATCACGTCGTCATGCTGACGAAGCTCTCCCTCGACACTCTGCTAGATCGTGAGTTCGTGGGACGTCACCAAGCCGAACGTGTGTAGATCACGGAGGTGTCGTACCTTCAGTACTAGGATCGGTCGATCGTGAAGACGTACGACTACATCAACCGCGTTGTCATAATACTTCCGCTTACGGTCTACGAGGGTATGTGGGCAACACTCTTGCCCTCTCGTTGCTATGCATCACCTTGATCTTGCGTGTGCATAGGATTTTTTTTTGAAATTACTATGTTCCCCAACAGCTACCAGGAAGTCATAACCTTCTTCTTCATCTTGAGTGTACATGGGAATGTTAGTATCCAAATTTGCAAATTCTATATCAAGGCTATTATTATCTATAAGACTTTGCAATTTACTCTCCAAAGGAGGTCTATGGAGAGAATGCAGAAAATCATCCCAATTATCATTAAGATCGATCTCAGAATATGCAATTTGGGTTTGTCCAATATTGACAAATCCATAGGTAAGGAGGAGTAATCAGGCATCATGGTGATTGCATCACTCTTTGATGGCTCTATTAATGCAAGCAACTCACCCTCCTTTTGTTCTATCTCATCCTTAAGATGAATGCCAATTAGTGTTCTATCAAAAGGAGCCATTGGAGGCACAACGGGAACAATGCCAATTAGTGTTCTATCAAAAGGAGTCATTGGAGGAACAATGCCAACAATAAACTTTGAAACATCAGCCCTCACTATATACTCTGGCAACGGTGCCAGAAAATGCTGGATGGCCTACAGGTGCACATGGTTGCTGTAGCACATACGTGACAAGTGAAGTGTCAAACCCACAGGGAATAAATAGGAAGGAATTATAAACTCCGCAACTATGCTATCACTTACGTAGTTACGTACGCACCAAGACCGTAGTTTGAAAATAGCCTAGTACAGTAGGTTGCTACGAAGACAAATAAAAAGGGTAGCGTTTACTAAACTACAAACAATAAATAATAGAAACTAAAATAAGGGAAACGGTGCTTGATTAGTAAACGTTCTCGAGGGAATTGGAGTCATCACCACAAGTATGATGCTGACAACACATGATATACATGGCTCTCTAATTGTATCACTAAGCCACTTGTATATGATCTCGCGTAGGCGGAGCCAATAAAGTATCCATCCCGACTCAGGTTACCGCGTGCACTCGTGCCACCACCATGCTTCCCCACTCCAGTTATCACAACAATGATTAAGGGAAGTGAACTCCCCGTGGTCATGACATTAAGTTCTAGGGTTCTCCACTAATCCCTATTGCAATGATAAGGGACGAAGCGAGAATATGTCCTATCACTACCTACCCTCTACAACTACCCTTCTCACTAACATAAATTACCTCAAGTCCATAAGTGGCTAATACTATGTGGGCTTCCTTCACAATATCATGAGACAATCAACACAATACATATAAAGGGAATATTGAAATGCTTATTCAACAAAGTACTAATCATGCAAGGGTTCATCCAATTCCTCAAGAACTAACACAATGACTCAAACATCACAGAGGGAGAGGGCAAGTTACAAACCGGCATGAAGTCGGTGGAGGAGAGGGACATGGCAGAGCCGGCGGTGGTGATGGTGGCACGCCGACGGTGAAGAACGTACCAGCCCGAAGGCCGGTGCGCGTGGTGGAGGCACCCCTTGTTCTTCCTCTTGGCTTGTCCCTTCTCTTCCCTATGGAGGTGGTCTTGGAGCAACAATGGAGATGGATGACGGTTACATGGATGAATGAATGATGAGGAGGCGGTGGCTAGAGTTAATGATGCTTATATGAAGGCATCTCGGTATCTCCTCCGTTGATGTGGTCATCCAAGGGCTCAAGACGAGCCTTATCTTCTCCCAATCCCTTCATTATGAGTCAAGGATCCCATGGGAACAACTGCAGACGAAATCGGTGAAGAATGCCGTCTGGAGAGGCAACTTTCGGAGTTGTCTACACGTCAACCGACCGTTTAAATGATCGCACGCGGTCGTTTGGAACGTCGTCTTTTGATCTGACCTCCTCCGATAAAATGGTCGTCATTTCTTCATACAAACTCGGAATTTGACGTTCTTGTTGGAAATATGCCCTTAGTGGTGTAGCTAGGGGTGGCCAGGGTGGTCCATGGACCACCCTGGAATTCCCCCATAGCTTATGTATAGTGTAGTAAAAAAATTCATTTAAAATAAAACAAAACTTGTGTAAATATTTCTATTACCGGACCACCCTGACAAATCGGGCTGGCTACACCACTGTATGCCCTAGAAGCAATAATAAAGTGGTTATTATTATATTTCCTTAATCATGATAAAGGTTTATTATTCATGCTAGATTGTATTGACCGGAAACTTAAATACATCTGCGGATACATAAACGAATACCAATTCGTGTCCCTAGTTAGCCTATACTAGACTAGCTCGTTGATCAAAAGATGGTTAAGGTTTCCTAGTCATAGACATGTGTTGTCATTTGATAACGGGATCACATCATTAGGAGAATGATGTGATGGACAAGACCCATCCGTTAGCTTAGCACATGATCGTTCAAGTTTATTGTATTGCTTTCTTAATGTCAAATATATATTCCTTCGACCATGAGATCATGCAACTCCCGGATACCGGAGGAATACCTTGTGTGCTATCAAACGTCACTTCATAACTGGGTGATCATAAAGGTGCTCTACAGGTATCTCCAAAGGTGTCTATTGAGTTGGCATGAATCAATATTGGGATTTATCAGGCCATATGACAGAGAGGTATCTCTGGGTCCTCTCGGTAATACACCATCACAATAAGCTTGCAAGCAAAGTGACTAAGGAGTTAGTTACAAGATGATGTATTACGGAACGAGTAAAGAGACTTTCCGATAACGAGATTGAACTAGCTATGGAGATACCGATGATCGAATCTCGGTCAAGTAACATACCGATAGACAAAGGGAACTACGTATGTTGTCATAAAGGTTCGACCGATAAATATCTTCATAGAATATGTAGGAATCAATATGGGCATCTAGGTCCCGCTATTGTTTATTGACCGGAGAAGCATCTTGGTCATGTCTACATCATTTTCAAACCCATAGGGTCCGCACGCTTAACGTTCATTGACGATATAGTATTATATGAGTGTATGTTGGTGACCAAAGGTTGTTCGGAGTCATGGATGAGATCACAAATATGAGAGGAGCTTCGGAATGGTCTGGAGGTAAAGATTGATGTATAGTATGATATAGTTGAGCCAAGGGGTAAAGCCCAAGAGGCTTTAGGTCTATGCACACAGGAGATGTATGGAAGGCAGGGGCTAGATGCTAGGGTTCATGGCGTCTGCCCCTAGGTTAGACGTCGGAGTCCATGGAGTCTACGTAAACGCCGGGAACCATGGTGTTTAGCCCTGGAGTCCGAAGTTCGTACTCTTCCTTGCGTTCCAAACCGACTTTGGGGGGACCTCCTCTCCAAGTTACGACCCCAGGGCTAAACATATAAATAGAGGAGCAGGGCTAGCCCCTAGAACACAAGTTTTTGAGCCTCCTCTAGTTGGTCCGAATTGACTAATTAGAGCTAGCCCTAGCTACCTCTAATCCTCATAATTAGAATCCCATTGTGGTTCTAATCTCCTCCCTCTAGTTCACCACCAACGTCACCACGTTGTTGTGCTGCCGGAACTCATCTACTACTTCACCCCTCTTGCTGGATGAACAAGGCAAGGACGTCATCGAGCTGAATGTGTGATGAACCCGGAGGTGCCATATATTCGGTGCTTGATCAAAACAGATCGTGAAGGAGTATAATGACCCACAAGTATAGGGGATCTATCATAGTCCTTTCGATAAGTAAGAGTGTCAAACCCAACGAGGAGTAGAAGGAAATGATAAGCGGTTTTCAGCAAGGTATTCTCTGCAAGTACTGAAATAAGTGATAACAGATAGTTTTGTGATAAGATAATTTGTAACGAGCAACAAGTAACAAAAGTAAATAAAGTGCAGCAAGGTGGCCCAATCCTTTTTGTAGCAAAGGACAAGCCTGGACAAACTCTTATATAAGGAAAAGCACTCCCGAGGACACATGGGAATATCGTCAAGCTAGTTTTCATCACGTTCATATGATTCGCGTTCGGTACTTTGATAATTTGATATGTGGGTGGACCGGTGCTTGGGTGCTGTTCTTACTTGAACAAGCATCCCACTTATGATTAACCTCTATTGCAAGCATCTGCAACTACAACAAAAGTATTAAGGTAAACCTAACCATAGCATGAAACATATGGATCCAAATCAGCCCCTTACGAAGCAATGCATAAACTAGGGTTTAAGCTTCTGTCACTCTAGCAACCCATCATCTACTTATTACTTCCCAATGCCTTCCTCTAGGCCCAAATAATGGTGAAGTTTTATGTAGTCGACATTCACATAACACCACTAGAGGCTAGACAACATACATCTCATCAAAATATCGAACGAATACCAAATTCACATGACTACTAATAGCAAGACTTCTCCCTTGTCCTCAGGAACAAATGTAACTACTCACAAAGCATATTCATGTTCATAATCAGAGGGGTAATAATATGCATTAAGGATCTGAACATATGATCTTCCACCAATTAAACCAACTAGCATCAACTACAAGGAGTAATTAACACTACTAGCAACCTACTAGCACCAATCCTGGACTTGGAGACAAGAATTGGATACAAGAGATGAACTAGGGTTTTGAGATGAGGTGGTGCTGATGAAGATGTTGATGGAGATTACCCTCTCCCGATGAGAGGAGCGTTGGTGATGACGATGGCGATGATTTCCCCCTCCGGGAGAGAAGTTTCCCCGGCAGAACACCTCTGCCGGAGCCCTAGATTGGTTCCGCCAAGGTTCCACCTCGTGGCGGCGGAGTTTTGTCCCGAAAGGTTGCTTCTTGTTTTTTTCTCAACGAAGGACTTCATATAGCAGAAGATGGTCATCGGAGAGCCACCAGGGGGCCCACGAGGTAGGGGGGTGCGCCCTAGGGGGGGGCACCCTCGTGGACAGGGTCTGGGCTCCCTGGTCTTCATCTTTGGCGAGGAGTTTTCATTATTTATTATAAGGTATTCCGTGGAGTTTCAGGACTTTTGGAGTTGTGCAGAATAGGTCTCTAATATTTGCTCCTTTTCCAGCCCAGAATTCCAGCTGCCGGCATTCTCCCTCCTTATGTAAACCTTATAAAATAAGAGAGAATAGCCATAATTATTGCGACATAATGTGAAATAACAGCCCATAATGCAATAAATATCGATATAAAAGCATGATGCAAAATGGACGTATCAACTCCCCCAAGCTTAGACCTCGCTTGTCCTCAAGCGAAAGCCGATAACAATAAATATGTCCCCATGTTTAGAGGTAGAGGCGTCGATAAAAATAAAATACGAACATGAAGGCATCATGATTATTCTCATAATAGCAACATATATAGATATTGTCATATGATTACCTATGTTCAAGTGATGATCTATTCACAATGCAAAAGTATGAATCAGAAACCTTATTGAGAACCAACAAACTATAACCTCAGTCATTGAAGCAATTGCAATTTATCATAACATCAGAAAGAGTCTATGTCAGAGCTAAAAAGCAAGTCCACATACTCAACTATCATCTAGTCCTTCATAATTGCTAACACTCATGCAATACTTGTGGTTAGGGAGTTTTAGTCGGACATAGAGAAAGATAGGGGCTTATAGTTTCGCCCCACAACCTTTTACCTCGAGGGTAATGTCAACAATAATAACTCATGCCCCTACATCCAATTATATATATATATATATATATATTATATCAGGTTCTTTCCAACATGCTGGGCTTGCCAAAGGATAAAATGAAAAAGGGAGAGGTGAAGATCACCATGACACTTGCATAAGGTAGAAGATAATAATAAAAGATAGGCCCTTCGCAGAGGGAAGCAGAGGTTGCCATGTGCTTTTATGGTTGGATGCACAAAATCTTAATGCGAAAGAACGTCACTTTATATTGCCCCTTGTGATATGAACCTTTATTATGCAGTATGTCGCTTTTATTACTTCCACATCACAAGATCGTATAAAGCTTATTTCTCCCACACTAATCATACATATTTAGAGGAATTTTTATTGTTTTGCACTGATGAAAACTTACTTGAAGGATCTTACTCAATCCATAGGTAGATATGGTGGACTCTCATGGCAAAACTGGTTTAAGGTTATTTGGAAGCACAAGTAGTATCTCTACTTGGTGCTGAGAATTTGGCTAGCATGAGGGGGAAAGGCAAGCTCAACATGTTGGATGATCCATGGCAACATACTTTATCTCAGATAGAAGAAAACATAACCCATTATGTTGTCTTCCTTGTCCGACATCAACTCTTTAGCATGTCATATTTTGATGAGTGCTCCCAATCATAAAAGATGTCAATAATAGTATATTTATATGTGAAACTTCTCTTTCCTTATTACTTCCTATTAATTGCAACGATGACCAAAGCTATGTCTGTCAACTCCCAAAAACTTTTAAATCATCATACTCTTCCTATGTGAAGTCATTACTCTCAATAAGATCAATATGAACTTTTGTTTCTTCTTATTCTTTTCTCTTTTCTTTTATTCACCCAAGATAATAGCAATAAAATCAAGCCCTTGGCTCAACACTAATCTTTATTATATAGCTCACGGACTCGATTACATAGAGAGATCATAAGGCAAAACTCAAAACTAGATCATGCCATAAACTATATTCTACTAGATCAAAATACTACTAATATGATCGAACTAAGGAAAACGGTAAAGATAGGAGTTGTGATTGTGATACAATACCGGGGCACCTCCCCCAAGCTTGGAAGTTGCCAAGGGGAGTGCCCATACCCGTGTGATTATATCTCCTTGGTTGGTGAAGAAGGTGGAGGTGTTGTTGACTTAGTTGATGGCATCGACTTCTCCCTTAATTTACGCTTGAGGACGGCATTTTGATCCCTCAGATCATCATTCTCCCACTCCAGGGTTAATATCTTTTTGCATAGGTCCTGCTTATTTTCCAGCAAGAGACGAAAAGGGATAAACTCGAATTTTTGAACTCCACGTGCATATCCCCAGGTTGAGGTAATGGGGCTTCATCTTCATATGAGCTCGTCTCCTCCTTCCCATTGGGTTCATAGTCCTCTTCTTCCTCCGTGGTCCAACCATCATGCTCCACATCTCCATAGACCTTAGGATTAGCTAAGTAATCATCCACATAGCTTTCTCCTTCTGAATCCTGGGAAGATATGTTGATCTAATCTGCAGCGGGACAGCTTGAAACAAAAACAGAGGATAATTGCGTGATACGGGAGTCAAAACCTTCGGGAGAATATATAGTGAATTTTTACCAACCAAAATACGTATCGTTCAAGAAAACAGAGTCCGGAAGGCACACGAGGTGCTCACGAGTTAGGGGGCGCGCCCAGGGGGTAGGGCGCGCCCTCCACCCTTGTGGGGCCCTCATGTCCTTGCCGGACTGTTACTTATTTTCTATTTTTCTAAATATTCCAAAACGGAGAAATATTGCCTTAAAAACTGTTTTGGAATCGGTTTACTTACCGTACCACATACCTATTCCTTTTCGGAGTCTGAAATGTTCTGGAAAGTGTCCCTTATGTATTCCTCCGGGGTTACGGTTTCAATAATATTGGTTTCAACATTTATAGGATTACCTGAGATATAATGTTTGATTCGTTGACCGTTTACCACCTTCGGATTTGTGCCTTCGAAGTTGTTGATTTTTATGGCACCGGAACGATAGACCTCCTCGATAACATAGGGGCCTTCCCATTTATAGAGAAGTTTTCCTACAAAAAATCTTAAACGAGAGTTGTATAGCAATACATAATCACCTACATTAAACTCACGCTTTTGTATCCTTTTGTCATGCCATCTTTTATCCTTTTCTTTAAACAACTTGGCATTTTCATAAGCTTGGGTTCTCCATTCATCAAGTGAGCTAATATCAAATAACCTCTTTTCACCGGCAAGTTTGAATTCATAATTGAGCTCTTTAATAGCCCAATATGCCTTATGTTCTAGTTCGAGAGGTAAGTGACATGCTTTTCCATATACCATTTTATACGGAGACATACCCATAGGATTTTTATATGCAGTTTTATAGGCCCATAATGCATCATCAAGTTTCTTGGACCAATTCTTTCTAGACCTATTGACAGTCTTTTGCAAAATTAATTTGAGTTCTCTATTACTCAATTCTACTTGACCACTAGACTGTGGGTGATACGGAGATGCAATTCTATGATTGACGTCATATTTAGCAAGCATTTTACGGAAAGCACCATGAATAAATGTGAACCACCATCACTCATTAAATATCTAGGGACTCCAAACCTCGGAAAAATAACTTCTTTAAGCATTTTAATAGAAGTGTTATGATCAGCACTACTAGTTGGAATAGCTTCTACCCACTTAGTAACGTAATCAACAGCAACTAAAATATGTGTATATCCATTAAGGCAGGAAAAGGTCCCATATAATCAAAGCCCCAAACATCAAATGGTTCAATAACAAGTGAATAATTCATAGGCATTTCTTGACGCCTACTAATATTACGAATTCTTTGACATTCATCACAAGATAGGACAAACTTACGGACATCCTTGAAGAGAGTATGCCAATAAAAACCGGATTGCAATACCTTATGTGCAGTTCTATCTCCCGCGTGGTGTCCTCCATAAGTTTCGGAGTGGCACTTGCGTAGGATCTGTTCCTGTTCATGCTCAGGTACACAACGTCTAATAACACCATCTACTCCTTCTTTATAAAGATGTGGGTCATCCCAAAAGTAATGTCTCAAATCATAGAAGACCTTTTTCTTTTGTTGGTATGTGAAGCTAGTGGTATAAATTTAGCAACAATGTAATTAGCATAATCAGCATACCAAGGAGTACTACGAGAAGTACTTATGACATTTAATTGTTCATCAGGAAAGCTATCATCAATAGGTAGTGGGTCATCAAGAACATTCTCTAACCTAGATAAGTTGTCTGCAACGGGCTTCTCAGCTCCTCTTCTATCAACAATATGTAAATCAAATTCTTGTAGCAAGAGAACCCATCTAATAAGTCTAGGTTTAGCATCTTTCTTCTCCATAAGATATTTAATAGCAGCATGATCAGTGTGGATAGTTACTTTAGAATCAACAATATAAGGTCTGAACTTATCACAAGCAAATACAACTGCTAAAAGTTCTTTTTCAGTAGTAGCATAATTTCTTTGAGCATTGTCTAGGGTCTTACTAGCATAATGGATAACATTTAATTTCTTATCAACTCTTTGCCCTAGAACAGCACCTACAGCATAATCGCTAGCATCACACATAATTTCAAAGGGTAAATTCCAATCAGGTGGCTGAACAATAGGTGCAGAGACTAATGCTTTATTAAGTATTTCAAATGCTTCTACACAATCATCATCAAAGACAAATGGTATATCTTTTTGTAATAAATTAGTCAGAGGCCGAGAAATTTTTGAGAAGTCCTTAATGAACCTCCTAGAAAATCCGACATGACCAAGGAAACTTCTTATACCTTTGATGTCCTTGGGACATGGCATCTTTTCAATAGCATCAACCTTGGCTTTATCAACTTCAACACCTCTTTCAAAAACTTTATGCCCCAAGGCAATACCCTCATTAACCATAAGGTGGCACTTTTCCCAATTCAAGACAAGATTAGTTTCTTCACATCTCTGCAAAACTCGATCAAGATTGCTCAAGCAATCATCAAAAGAAGACCCATAGACGGAAAAGTCGTCCATGAAAACCTCACAAATCTTTTCACAAAAGTCAGAGAATATAGCCATCATGCATCTTTGAAAGGTAGCAGGTGCATTACATAAACCAAAAGGCATATGTCTATAAGCAAAAGTACCAAAAGGGCATGTAAAAGTAGTCTTTGATTGATCTTTAGCCGACACATGTATTTGAGAGAAACCAGAATAACCATCTAGAAAGCAGTAGTGTGTATGTTTGCATAATATTTCTAGCATTTGATCGATAAAAGGTAAGGGGTAATGATCTTTCTTAGTAGCCTTATTTAATTTGCGGAAATCAATTACCATCCTATAACCTGTAATAATTCTTTGTGGAATCAATTCATATTTATCATAAGGAACAATAGTAATACCTCCCTTCTTAGAGATACAATGAACAAGACTTACCCACTGACTATCAGCAACAGGATAAATTATACCTACCTCCAGAAGCTTTAGTATTTCTTTTCTTACCACTTCTTTCATTTTAGGATTCAGACGTCGTTGAGGATCACGAACTGGTTTGGCATCTGCTTCCAAATTTATTTTATGTTGACATAGAGTGGGACTAATGCCCTTAAGATCATCAAGAGTATATCCAATAGCAGCACGATGCTTTTTCAGAGTTTTCAATAATCTTTCTTCTTCATGCTCTGAAAGGTTAGCACTAATAATAATAGGATATATCTTCTTTTCATCAAGATAAGCATATTTAAGATTATCAGGCAACGGTTTAAGCTCAAACACGGGATCACCCTTAGGTGGAGGGGGATCCCCTAGGATTTCAACAGGCAAATTGTGTTTTAGAATAGGTTCCTATTTAAAGAATACTTTATCTATTTCCCTTCTTTCATTCATAAACATATCATTCTCATGGTCTAGCAAATATTGTTCTAAAGGATCACTAGGAGGTACGACAATAGAAACAAGACCAATAATTTCATCCTTACTAGGCAATTCTTCTTCACAGTGTTGTTTACTAAATTTAGAGAAATTAAACTCATGAGCCACATCATATAAGCCGACAATAACAACATCCCTTGTGCAATCTATGGTAGCATTAACAGTATTTAAGAAGGGTCTACCAAATATAATGGGACAAAAGCTATCTTGTGGGGAACCAAGAACAAGAAAATCAGCAGGATATTTAGTTTTCCCACACAAGACTTCAACATCTCTAACAATTCACATTCGTGAAATAGTATCTCTATTAGCAAGTTTAATAGTAACATCAATTTCTTCTAACTCAACAGCTGCAATGTCATGCATAATTTCTTTGTGATGACGGCCCTCTTCCGGCGGAGCTCCCGAACAGGCCCCAAGATGGGATCTCGTGGATACAGAAAGTTGCGGCAGTGGAATTAGGTTTTTGGCTCCTCTTATGATCGTTTGGGGGTACATGTGTATATATAGGAGGAAGAAGTACGCCGGAGGAGCAACGAGGGGCCCATGAGGCAGGGGGCGCACCCTAGGGGGGCGCCCCCCGACCCTCGTGACCGCCTCTTTTGTTCCTTGGAGCAGGGTCCAAGTCTCCTGGATCACGTTCGGTGACAAAATCACATTCCCAAAGATTTTATTCCGTTTGGACTCCGTTTGATATTCCGTTTATCCGAAACACTGAAATAGGCAAAAAACAGCAATTCTGGGCTGGGCCTCCGGTTAATAGGTTAGTCCCAAAAATAATATAAAAGTGGAAAATAAAGCCCAATATAGTCCAAAACAGTAGATAATATAGCATGGAGAAATCAAAAATTATAGATATGTTGGAGACGTATCAGGCATCCCCAAGCTTAATTCCTGCTTGTCCTCGAGTAGGTAAATGATAAAAAGAGAATTTTTGATGTGGAGTGCTACTTGGCATAATTTCAATGTAAATCTTCTTAATTGTGGTATGAATATTCAGATTAGAAAGATTCAAGACAAAAGTTTATATTGACATAAAAATAATAATACTTCAAGCATACTAACAAAGCAATTATGTCTTATCAAAATAACATGGCCAAAGAAAGTTATCCCTACAAAATCATATAGTCTGGCCATGCTCCATCTTCACCACACAAAGTATTTAAATCATGCACAACCCCGATGACAAGCCAAGCAATTGTTTCATACTCAAACTTTTTCAAAACTTTTTCAATCTTCACGCAATACATGAGCGTGAGCCATGGATATAACACTATAGGTGGAATAGAATGGTGGTTGTGCAGAAGACAAAAAGGAGAAGATGGTCTCACATCAACTAGGCGTATCAACGGGCTATGGAGATGCCCATCAAAAGATATCAATGTGAGTGAGTAGGGATTGCCATGCAACGGATGCACTAGAGCTATAAATGTATGAAAGCTCAACAAAAGAAACTAGTGGGTGTGCATCCAACTTGCTTGCTCACGAAGACCTAGGGCAATTTTGAGGAAGCCCATCATTGGAATAGACAAGCCAAGTTCTATAACGTAAAATTCCCACTAGTATATGAAAGTGACAACATATGAGACTCTCTATATGAAGAACATGGTGCTACTTTGAAGCACAATATATGAGACTCGCTATATCATGGTGCTACTTTGAAGCACAAGTGTGGAAAAAGGATAGTAGCATTGCCCCTTTTTATTTATTTTCTCTTTTTTGGGCCTTCTTTTTATTCTTTGGCCTTTCTCTTTTTTATTGGAACAATGCTCTATTGAATGATGATCATCACACTTTTATTTATTTACAACTCAATGATTACAACTCGATTCTAAAACAAAGTATGACTCTATATGGATGCCTCCGGGGTGTACCGGGATATGCAATGAATCAAGAGTGACAAGTATGAAGAAATTATGAACGGTGGCTTTGCCACAAATACTTATGTCAACTACATGATCATGCTAAGCAATATGACAATGATGAATGTGTCATGATGAACTAGATGGTGGAAAGTTGCATGACAATATATCTCGGAATGGCTATGGAAATGCCATAATAGGTAGGTATGGTGGCTGTTTTGAGGAAGGTATACGGTAGGTGTATGATACCGGCGAAAAGTGCGCGGTATTAGAGAGGCTAGCAAAGGTGGAAGGGTGAGAGTGCGTATAATCCATGGACTCAACATTAGTCATAAAGAACTCACATACTTATTGCAAAAATCTAGAAGTTTATCAAATCAAAGTATTACGCGCATGCTCCTAGGGGGATAGATTGGTAGGAAAATACCATCACTCCTCCCCGACCGCCACTCATAAGGAAGACAGTCAATAAACAAATCATGCTCCGACTTCGTTACATAACGGTTCACCATACGTGCATGCTATGGGAATCACAAACTCTAACACAAGTATTATTTAAATTCACAACTACTCAACTAGCATGACTTTAATATTATCACCTCCATATCTCAAAACAATTATCATGCTTCAATCTTTTCCTAGTATTCAACACACTCAAAAGAAAGTTTCACAAATCTTGAATACCAAGCATATTGTTATTAAGCAAATTACCATGCTATTTAAGATTCTCAAAATAATTTAAGTGAAGCAGGAGAGATCAATAGTTTCTTTAAAACAAATCCACCACCGTGCTCTAAAAGATCTAAGTGAAGCACATAGAGCAAAATTATCTAGCTCAAAAGATATAAGTGAAGCACATAGAGCAAAATTACTTAGCTCAAAAGATATAAGTGAAGCACATAGAGTATTCTATCAAATTTTAATTCATGTATGGCTCTCTCAAAAGGTGTGTACAGCAAGGATGATTGTGGTATACTAAGACACAAAGACACAAATAATACAAGACGCTCCAAGCAAAACACATATCATGTTGGTGAATAAAAATATAGCTCCAAGTAAATTACCGATGGAAGTGGACGAAAGAGGGGATGCCTTCCGGGGCATCCCCAAGCTTTGACTTTTTGGTTTCCTTGGATTATCTTGGGGGTGCCATGGGCATCCCCAATATTAGGCTCTTGCCACTCCTTGTTCCATGATCCATCAAAAGAATTCACCCAAAACTTGAAAACTTCACAACACAAAACTCAAAATAGAAAACTTGTGAGCTCCGTTAGCGAAAGAAAACAAAAGACCACTTTAAGGTAATGTAATGAAATCATTCTTTATTTATATTGGTGTTAAACCTACTGTATTCCAACTTCTCTATGGATTATAAACTATTTTATTAGCCATAGATTCATCAAAATAAGCAAACAACACACAAAAAACAGAATCTGTCCAAAACAGAACAGTCTGTAGTAATCTGTAGCTAGCGCAAGATCTGGAACCCCAAAAATTCTAAAATAAATTGCTGGACGTGAGGAATTTATCTATTAATCATTTTCAAAAATAATTAACTAAATATCACTCTTCAAATAAAAATGACAGCACTTCTCGTGAGTGCTAAAGTTTCTGTTTTTTACAGCAAGTTCAACAAGACTTTCCCCAAGTCTTCCCAACGGTTCTACTTGGTACAAACACTAATTAAACACAAAAACACAACCAAAACAGAGGCTAAATAATTTATTTATTACTAATCAGGAGCAAAAAGCAAGGAATAAAAATAAAATTGGGTTGCCTCCCAACAAGCGCTATCGTTTAACGCCCCTAGCTAGGCATAAAAGCGAGGATAGATCTAGGTATTGCCATCTTTGGTAGGCAATACATAAGTGTCTCTCATGATAGTTTCATATGGTAATTTTATTTTATTTCTAGGAAAGTGTTCCATGCCTTTTTAATGGAAATTGAAATCTAATATTCCCTTCCTTCATATCAATTATCGCACCAACCGTTCTAAGGAAAGGTCTACCAAGAATAATAGGGCAAGAAGGATTGCAATCTATATCAAGAACAATGAAATCTACGGGCACATAATTCCTATTTGCAACAATAAGAACATCATTAATCCTTCCCATAGGTTTCTTAATAGTGGAATCCGCAAGATGCAAGTTTAGAGAGCAATCATCGAAATTACCGAAATCTAGCAAATCACACAAAGTCTTGGGAATAGTAGAGACAGTAGCACCCAAATCACACAAAGCATAAAACTCATGATCTTTAATTTTAATTTTAATAGTTGGTTCCCACTCATCATAGAGTTTTCTAGGGATAGAAACTTTCAACTCAAGTTTTTCTTCATAAGATTGCATCAAGGCATCAACAATATGTTCGGTGAAGGCTTTATTTTGACTATAAGCATGTGCAGAATTTAGCACGGATTGCAACAAGGAAATACAATCAATTAAAGAGCAACTTTCATAATTAAATTCCTTGAAATCCAATATAGTGGGTTTAGCAACATCTAGATTTTTTTTCTTTCAATCCCACTTTCATGAATTTCATCATTAAGATCTAAATACTCCGAATTTTTAGAACGCCTTCTAGGTAAAGCAAGATCATATTCAGTTTCATCAAGATTCATATTGCAAAATAAAGATTTAATAGGATACACATCAATAACTTTCAGATCTTCATCTTGATTTTCATAGGTATTGGAAGAACACGCTTTAATAAAGGCATCTTTGGAGGCACGCATCCTAGCGGTTCTTTCCTTGCACTCATGAATGGAAATTCTCATGGCTTTGAGAGACTCATTGATATCATGCTTAGGAGGAATAGATCTATGCTTTAAAGAATCAACCTCAAGAGAAATTCTATCAATGTTTCTAGCCAAATCATCAACTTTAAGCAATTTCTCCTCAAGCAAAGCATTAAAATTCTTTTGTGAATTCATAAACTCTTTAACACTATTCTCAAATTCATAAGGCATCTTATTATAATTTCCATAAAAGTTGTTGTAGGAATTACCATAATTATTAGAAGGATTACTAGGATATGGCCTAGGATTAAAATTCCCTCTATAAGCGTTGTTACCAAAATTATTCCTACCAACAGAATTCACATCCATAGATTCATTGTTATTCTCAATCAAAGTAGACAAAGGGATATCATTAGGATCAGAAGAAACACTCTTAGTAGAAAATAATTTCATAAGTTCATCCATCTTTCCACTCAACACATTAATTTCTTCTATCGCATGCACTTTTTTATTAGAAGATCTTTCAGTATGCCATTGAGAATAATTAACCATAATATTATCTAGGAGTTTAGTAGCATCTCCTAAAGTGATTTCCATAAAAGTGCCTCCCACGGCCGAATCTAAAAGATTTCTAGAAGCAAAATTCAATCCGGCATAAATTTTTTGTATAATCATCCACAAATTCAAACCATGAGTAGGGCAATTACGTATCATTAATATCATTCTCTCCCAAGCTTGTGCAACATGTTCATGATCAAGTTGTTTAAAGTTCATAATATCATTTCTAAGAAAGATGATCTTAGCGGGAGGAAAATACTTAGAGATAAAAGCATCTTTGCACTTGTTCCATGAATCAATACTATTCTTAGGCAAAGACGAAAACCAAGCTTTAGCACGATCTCTAAGCGAAAAAAGAAACAACTTCAATTTAACGACATCATTATTGACATCTTTTTTCTTTTGCATATCACATAAATCAACTAAGCTATTCAGATGAGTAGCGGCATCTTCACTAGGAAGGCCGGCGAATTGATCTTTCATAACAAGATTCAACAAAGCAGTATTAATTTCACAAGATTCAACATCGGTAAGAGGAGCAATCGGAGTGCTAAGGAAATCATTATTATTGGTATTGGTGAAGTCACATAATTTAGTAGTATCTTGAGCCATCGCGACAAACAAGAAATCTAACACACGGGCAAACAAAAAGGAAACGGGCAAAAAGAGGCAAATAGAGAGGGAGGATAGAGAGAGAAGGCGAATAAAACGGCAAGGGTGAATTGGGGGAGAGGCAAATGGCAAATAATGTAATGCGAGAGATAGGGATTGTGATGGATACTTGCTATGTTGACTTTTTGTGTAGACTCCCCGGCAACGGCGCCAGAAATCCTTCTTGCCACGTCTTCAGCTTGCGTTTGTTTTCCTTGAAGAGGAAGGGATGATGCAGTAGAGTAGCGTAAGTATTTACCTTAGTTTTTGAGAACCAAGGTATCAATCCAGTAGGAGCCCGCGCTCAAGTCCCTTGTACCTGCACAAAGCGATAGCTACACGCAACCAACGCGATTAGGGGTTGTCAAGCCCTTCACAGTCACTTACGAGAGTGAGATCTGATAGATATAATATTTTTGGTATTTTTGGTATAAAGATGCAAAGTAAAAAGTAAAAGCAAAGTAAAAAAGCAAAGCAAGATTAAAGTGATGGAGATTGATATGATGAGAATAGACCCGGGGGCCATAGGTTTCACTAGTGGCTTCTCTCAAGAGCATAAGTATTCTACGATGGGTGAACAAATTACTGTTGAGCAATTGACAGAATTGAGCATAGTTATGAGAATATCTAGGCATGATCATGTATATAGGCATCACATCCATGACAAGTAGATTGAAACGATTTTGTATCTACTACTATTACTCCACTCATCGACCGCTATCTAGCATGCATCTAGAGTATTAAGTTAAAAACAGAGTAACGCCTTAAGCAAGATGACATGATGTAGAGAGATAAATTCATGCAATATGGAATAAACCCCATCTTGTTATCCTCGATGGCAATGATACAATACGTGCCTTGCTGCCCCTTCTGTCACTGGGTAAGGACACCGCAAGATCGAACCCAAAGCTAAGCACTTCTCCCATGGCAAGAACTACCAATGTAGTTGGCCAAACCAAACGGGTAATTCGAAGAGACTTGCAAAGATAACCAATCATACATAAAAGAATTCAGAGAAGATTCAAATATTATTCATAGATAGACTTGATCATAAACCCACAATTCATCGATCTCAACAAACGCACCACAAAAAGAAGATTACATCGAATAGATCTCCACAAGAGAGGGGGAGAACTTTGTATTGAGATTCAAAGAGAGAGAAGAAGCCATCTAGCTACTAACTATGGACCCGAAGGTCTGAGGTAAACTACTCACACTTCATCGGAAGGGCTAGGTTGATGTAGAAGCCCTCCATGATGACGACCCTCTTCCGGCGGAGCTCTGGAATAGGCCCCAAGATGGATCTCGTGGATACAGAAAGTTGCGGCAGTGGAGTTATGTTTTTGGCTCCTCTTCTGATCGTTTGGGGGTACATGTGTATATATAGGAGGAAGAAGTACGCCGGAGGAGCAACGAGGGGCCCACGAGGCAGGGGGCGCGCCCTAGGGGGGGTGCGCCCCCCACCCTCGTGACCGCCTCTTTTGTTCCTTGGAGCAGGGTCCAAGTCTCCTGGATCACGTTCGGTGAGAAAATCACGTTCCCGAAGATTTTATTCCGTTTGGACTCCGTTTGATATTCCGTTTATCCGAAACACTGAAATAGGCAAAAAAACAACAATTCTTGGCTGGGCCTCCGGTTAATAGGTTAGTCCCAAAAATAATATAAAAGTGGAAAATAAAGCCCAATATAGTCCAAAATAGTTGATAATATAGCATGGAGCAATGAAAAATTATAAATACGTTGGAGACGTATCACACTAGCACTAGCACCCATATCACATAAGCCATGATAACAATGATCTCCTATTTTAACAGAAATACTAGGCATGCCTACCACAGGTCTAGGTTTATCTGTATCACGGGGTTTAGCAATTCTAGCAGTTTCGTTGCAGAAGTAAATAACATGCCCATCTATATTATCAGACAAGAGATCTTTAACAATAGCAATATTAGGTTCAACTTTAACTTGCTGAGGAGGTGTATATGTTTTAATATTGCTTTTACGAACCACAGTTGAAGCTTTAGCATGATCCTTTATCCTAACAGGGAAAGGTGGTTTCTCAACATAACAAGTAGGAACAATAGGATCATTATAAGTGACAGTCTTTTCTTCAACTTTAATTGGTGCAGCTACTTTTACTTCTATGGGAGGATGATATTTAAACCACTTCTCCTTGGGGAGATCAACATAAGTAGCAAAAGATTCACAGAAAGAAGCTACTATCTCAGAATCAAGTCCATATTTAGTGCTAAACTTACGGAAAATATCGGTATCCATAAAAGATTTAACACAATCAAACTTAGGTGTCATACCTGACTCCTTACCTTTGTCGAGATCCCAATCTTCAGAGTTGCGTTTAATTCTGTCCAATAAATCCCATCTAAATTCAATAGTCTTCATCATAAAAGAGCCAGCACAAGAAGTATCAAGCATGGTTCGATAATTTTCAGAAAGCCGAGCATAAATTTTTGAAGAATTGTTTCTCTTGGGAGCTCATGATTGGGGCATGAATATAACAATGATTTAAGCCTCCCCCAAGCTTGAGCGATGCTTTCTCCTTCGCGAGGCCAAAAATTATATGTATAATTGCAGTCATGATGAACAAGATGCATAGGGTAATACTTTTGATGAAATTCCAATTTCAATCTTCTATAGTTCCATGATCTCGTATCATCACATAGCCTATATCATGTCAATGCATCTCCCTTCAAAGATAAAGGGAAGACCTTCTTCTTAGCAACATCATCGGGTATACCTGCAAGCTTAAATAATCCACAAACTTCATCCACATATATTAGGTGTTCATCAGGATGCTTTGTTCCATCTCCTGTAAAAGGATTAGCTAGCAGTTTTTATATCATACCCGAAGGATACTCATAAGGAATTTCATTTTCAATAGGTTCAGTAGGTTGAGGAGCAACTCTTTGCTCTACTGGTCGGGGTGAAGATACCCCGAACAAGCCCCTCAGAGGATTACTTTCCATAGTAACAAGTGACAGTAAATTTCAGCACACTATATAAATTTTTCCTTATCAAATTTCACCTACCAAAGGCACTTCACTCCCCGGCAACGATGCCAGAAAAGAGTCTTGATGACCCACAAGTATAGGGGTTCTATCATAGTCCTTTCGATAGGTAAGAGTGTCGAACCCAACGAGGAGCACAAGGAAATGATAAGCGGTTTTCAGCAAGGTATTCTCTGCAAGTACTGAAATAAGTGGTAACAGATAGTTTTGTGATAAGATAATTTGTAATGAGCAACAAGTAACAAAAGTAAATAAAGTGCAGCAAGGTGGCCCAATCCTTTTTGTAGCAAAGGACAAGCCTGGACAAACTCTTATATAAGGAAAAGCGCTCCCGAGGACACATGGGAATATCGTCAAGCTAGTTTTCATCACGTTCATATGATTCACGTTCGGTACTTTGATAATTTGATATGTGGGTCGACCGGTGCTTGGGTGCTGTTCTTACTTGAACAAGCATCCCACTTATGATTAACCTCTATTGCAAGCATCCACAACTACAACAAAAGTATTAAGGTAAACCTAACCATAGCATGAAACATATGGATCCAAATTAGCCCCTTAAGAAGCAACGCATAAACTAGGGTTTAAGCTTCTGTCACTCTATCAACCCATCATCTACTTATTACTTCCCAATGCCTTCCTCTAGGCCCAAATAATGGTGAATTGTTATGTAGTCGGCGTTCACATAACACCACTAGAGGCTAGACAACATACATCTCATCAAAATATCAAACGAATACCAAATTCACATGACTACTAAAAGCAAGACTTCTCCCTTGTCCTCAGGAACAAACATAACTACTCACAAAGCATATTCATGTTCATAATCAGAGGGGTAATAATATGCATAAAGGATCTGAACATATGATCTTCCACCAATTAAACCAACTAGCATCAACTACAAGGAGTAATTAACACTACTAGCAACCTACTAGCACCAATCCCGGACTTGGAGACAAGAATTGGATACAAGAGATGTACTAGGGTTTTGAGATGAGGTGGTGCTGATGAAGATGTTGATGGAGATTGCCCTCTCCCGATGAGTGGAGCGTTGGTGATGACGATGTCGATGATTTCCCCCTCCGGGAGAGAAGTTTCCCCAGTAGAACAGCTCTGCCGGAGCCCTAGATTGGTTCCGCCAAGGTTCCGCCTCGTGGCGGCGGAGTTTCGTCCCAAAAGGTTGCTTCTTGTTTTTTCTCGACGAAAGACTTCATATAGCAGAAGATGGTCATCAGAGAGCCACCAGGGGCCCACGGGGTAGGGGGCGCACCCTAGGGGGGGCCCACCCTCGTGGACAGGGTGTGGCCCCCCTGGTCTTCATCTTTGGCGAGGATTTTTCATTATTTATTATAAGGTATTCCGTGGAGTTTCAGGACTTTTGGAGTTGTGCGGAATAGGTCTCTAATATTTTCTCCTTTTCCAGCCCAGAATTCCAGCTGCCGGCATTCTCCCTCCTTATGTAAACCTTATAAAATAAGAGAGAATAGCCATAAGTATTGTGACATAATGTGAAATAACAACCCATAATGCAATAAATATCGATATAAAAGCATGATGCAAAATGGACGTATCAGAGTACGTCTACATCAACCGCATTGATAAATGCTTCCTCTTAGAGATCTACAAGGGTATGTAGATGCTCTCCTCCTCTCGTAGCTATGCATCTCCATGGATAGATCTTGCGTGTGCGTAGATTTTTTTCCATGCAACGTTCCCCAACAGTGGCATCATGAGCCAGGTCTATGCATAGATGATATGCACGAGTAGAACACAAATGAGTTGTCGGCGATGATGTTCATATTGCTTACCACCTATGTCTTATTTTGATTCGGTGGTATTGTGGGATGAAGTGGCTCGGACCAACCTTACATGTTCACGCACATGAGACCGGTTCCACCTACTGACATGCAACTTGTTTTGCATAAAGGTTGCTGGTGTGTGTCTGTTTCTCCTACTTTAATTGAATCTAATTTGACTACGACAGTCCTTACAAAATGTTAAATGGCAACTTGATAATCACCGTTGTGGTTTTGCGTAGGTAAGAATGGTTCTTGCTAGTTGCCTGTAGCAACCACGTGAAAATTGCAACAACAAAGTAGAGGACGTCTAACTTGTTTTTGCAGGGTATGCTGTGATGTGATATGGCCAAGACATGATATGATATATGTTGATGTATGAGAAGATCATGTTTTGAAATAAGTTCACGAGTTGCATGTGGATGAGTACGACAACCGGCAGGAGCCTTAGGTTTGTCTTTAATTATTGTATGATATGCGTGTCAATCACTAAGCGCCATGTAATTTCTTTACTTTATTGCTATGTGTTATCTATAGTTGTAGAAGCAATAGTCGGCGAGACGACAACGACGCAACGATGGAGATCAAGGTGTTGTGCCGGTGACGATGGAGATCATGCCGTTGCTTTGAAGATAGAGATCAAAAGCACTAGATTATGATGGCCATATCATGTCACATTTTTTGATTGCATGTGCGGTTTATCCTTTATGCATTTTATTTTTCTTAGAACGACAGTAGCATTATAAGATGATCCCTTCACTTAATTTCAAGATAAAAGTGTTCTCCTCAAGTATGCACCATTGCTAAAGTTCATCATTTCGAATCACCTCGTGATGATCGTGTGTGATAGATTCTACATTCACATACAACGGGTGTAAACCAGTTTTTCACATGCAGAATACTTGGGTTAAACTTGACGAGCCTAGCATGTACAGACATGGTCTCGGAACACTAGAGACCGAAAGGTTGAACACGAGTCATATAGTAGATATGATCAACATGGAGATGTTCACCATTCAAGACTACCCCATCTCACGTGATGATCCGACATGGGTTAGCTAATTTGGATCATGTATCAGTTAGACAACTTGAGGGATGTTGATTTAAGTGGGAGTTCATTAGTAATTTGGTTATCTGAACTAAAATTTATCATGAACTTAGTCATAATAGTCTTTGCAAATCTATGTTGTAAATCAATGGCCCGTGCTACAGTTCCCTTGAATTTTAATGCGTTCCTAGAGAAAGCTAAGTTGAAAGATGATGGTAGCAACTACACGGACTGGGTCCGTAACTTGAGAATTATCCTCATTGCTGCACAGAAGAATTATGTCCTTGATGCATCGCTAGGTGACAGACCTGATGCGGGAGCTAATGCAGACGTTATGAACATCTGGCAAGCTCGATCTGGTAACTACTTGATAGTTTAGTGTGCCATGCTTTACGGCTTGGAACCAGGACTTCAAAAGTGTTTTGAATGCCACAGAGCATATGAGATGTTCCAAGAGCTGAAGTTGATATTTCAAGCTAATGCCCGGGTTGAGAGATATGAAGTCTCCAACAAGTTCTTTAGTTGTAAGATGGAGGAGAACAGTTCTGTCAGTGAACATATACTCGGAATGTTTGGTTACCACAACCACTTGACTTAGCTGGGAATTGATCTTCCAGTTGAGAGTGTTATTGACAAAGTCCTTCAGTCACTGCCACCAAGCTATAAAGGCTTCGTGATGAACTATAATATGCAAGGAATGACGAAAACAATTCCCAAGCTCTTCGTGATGCTGAAATCGGTGGAGGTAGAAATCAAGAAAGAGCATCAAGTGTTGTTGGTTAACAAGACAACCAGTTTTAAGAAAAAAGGGCAAGGGAAAGAAATGGAACTTCAAGAAGAATGGAAAGCAAGTTGCCACTCCCATGAAGAAGCCCAAAGCTAGACCCAAGCCTCAAACTGAGTGCTTCTACTGCGAATGAAATGGTCACTGGAAGCGGAACTGCCCTAAGTATTTGGTAGATAAGAAGGATGGCAAAGTGAACAAAGGTATATTTGATAACATGTTATTGATGTGTTCCTTACCAATGCTCATAGTAGCACCTGGGTATTTGATACTGGTTCGGTTGCTCATATTTGTAACTCAAAATAGGAGTTGCGGCATAAATGAAGATTGGTGTCAATTCAACCACACCTGGAGATTAATTATCTGCAGCAAAGTGATCGGTAGCAAAGTAGTATGATAGTTTTGATAGTAGTAGCAACAACAACAGTAATGGTAACAATGATAGCAATGATTTTGTAGCAAGTGCAACGATAACAATAGCAATAGCAACTTAGCGAGAACAATATAAGAGAAGTTCGTGGGCATTGGATCAGTGAATTCGTTGGATGATATTCATCATATAACAGTCATAACCTAGGGCGATACGGCACTAGATCCAGTTCATAAATATAATGTTGGCATGTATTCCATAAATAGTCATACGTGCTTATGGAAAGAACTTGCATGACACCTTTTGTCCTACCCTCCGTGGCAGCGGGGTCCTATTGGAAACTAAGGGATATTAAGGCCTCCTTTTAATAGAGAACCGGAACAAAGCATTAACACACGATGAATACATGAACTCGTCAAACTACGGTCATCACCGGGAAGTGTCCCGACTATTGTCACTCCGGGGTTGCCAAATCATAACACATATTAGGTGACTATAACTTGCAAGATCGGATCTAGAACATAGATATAATGGTGATAATATAAACGGTTTAGATCTGGAATCATGGCACCCAGGCCCAAAGTGACAAGAATTAAGCATGGCAGATCCCCCTCCCCGGAGCCCCAAACGGACTCCAAATCTTGCCTCCCAATGAAGAACATGAGGTGGCGGCGGCTCCTTCTCGAGAAACGCAATAATTCTTTCTCCCTAATTTTTTCTGGAAATATGTGATTTTATAGCATTGGTTTCAAGGTCTATGGGGCCACCAGGTGGGGACAACCCACCTGGGCACGCCTGGAGGGGGGCGCCTTGGTGGGTTGTGCCCACCCAGGTCCCCCCTCTGGAGGTTCACTCCCGAAATTATCTTTATTTGTATAAAAATTCCTCGTAAAGTTTCGTTCCAATCCGAGAACTTTTATTTCTGCACAAAAACAACACCATGGTAGTTCTGCTGAAAACAACGTCAGTCCGTGTTAGTTTCATTCAAATCATGCAAATTAAAGTCCAAAACAAGAGGAAAAGCGTTAGGAAAAGTAGATACGATGAAGGCGTATCAACTCCCCCAAGCTTAAACCTTTGCTTGTCCTCAAGAAATTCAGTTGATAAACTGAAAGTGAAAAAGAAAAACTTTTACGAACTCTTTTGCTCTTGTTTACACAAATAAGCTTAAACATCACCTAGGTTTTCAGCCAAGATTATAACTAACCATGTTGACAATAACTCTTAAAAATTATATTAACTCATATCAATGACATAATCAGCTAGTGAGCAATAATAAGATATCTCAAACAGCAACACGTTGTCTAAACAACCATGATATAATATGACAATAGTGGTATCTCGCTAGCCCTTTCTGAGACCACAAAAAATAAATGTAGAGCACCTCCGAAGTTCAAGCAGCTACTAAACATCGCAATTCATGGTAGAAAAGATCCAGTCATGATGCACCCAACATTAGCTACACACAATGCATGAGGATGACAATAGTGCTCTTAGGTTCTCGCGCTTATTTGAGAAGGTGATGACTTGACATAAAAGTAAATAGATAATCCCTTCGCAGAGGGAAGCAGTGATTTGTAGCGGTGCGAGAGCTCAAGTTTTTTAAAAAGAGGTAAATGAAATTTTGAGAAATGCACCCTTCTTGTTTACTTCACGACCATTAGTTATCAGTATCTTCCATGCTAAACCCATTAGTGGCGGTTCCCAAGCGATAAAAGTAAAGGTTTACTCCCCCGCCACCAACAATCACACTCCACGGCTTGTCTGAATCAACGGGTACTGTCCATACCAACAACAGTCCTGGGGGAGTCTTGTTTAATTAATTGAATTTGAATTCGGGACTGGGAATCCCTATTACCACCCCTCTCGTGCAAGGACAAGTGAATAAACACTCATCATGAGAATAACCCGCTTAGCATGGAAGATACTGACTACCTCCTGTCGCCCCATGAACAATCCAGGCACACAAAAAGGATACTTATTTGAAGTTTCTAGAGGTGGCAGATGCAAATTTACTTAGGACAGCAGGGTAATAACGTATATAGGTAGGTATGGTGGACTCATATGGAATAACTTGGGTTTCAGGTTTTTGATGCACAAGCAGAATTCTCGCTTAGTACAGGTGAAGGCTAGCAATTAGGTTGAGAAGCGACCAACTAGAGAGCGAAAACGCTCATGAACATGCATTATGCATAAGTAACATTGGATACTAGCATGAGTAGGATATATGAACACCATGAACATAAATATCATAGAGGCTATGTTGGTTTTGATTCAACTACATGCATGAACATGTGCCAAGTCAAGCCACTCAAACATTCAGAGGAGGATACCATATCATCATACTACATCACAATCATTTTAATGCAATGTTGACATCAAGATAAATAATTACTCACTCCTAGCTATTTAAGCATGGCATGAGGAACTATAATCTCTAATTGTCATTGCAAACATGTTTAATCATAATAGGGTCAATCATGGATACTCGGTTAAACATATTTACAAAAATAGAACAACTTGAGTTCATACCCGTTTCTCTCTGCCACAGCCAGTTCATCAAATATCGTCATTATTGCCTTTCACTTGCACGACCGAACGATTTGAAAATAATAATAGTGCAAGAGTGTCGTGGACTAAGCTGGAATCTGCAAAAAAAATATTCAACAGGAGAAGACAAAATAATATGGGCTCTTTGTTAGATAAATAATAATGCATATCAGAGCCACTCAACATTTTCATCGTGGTCTTCTCCTCGGTATGACTCAATAAAAAAGGAAAAGAAATTCAGAGAAACACACTAAAATATTTTTGGAGTTTTGGGTTTTTCTGAAAGAAAGCAACTTAAAGAACAAAAAACGAGAAAAACTATTTACATGGGAAAGCTCCCAACAAGCAAAAGAAGAACAAGGAAATCTTTTGGGGTTTTCTTTTTAGTGATGCAATAATCTAAACTAGGAAGAAAAAACGAAAAAGAAGCAGGAAATATATTTTTGGATTTTCTTAAAGTTTTTCAAACACAGAAGAAGAAAGATAGAAAATGTAGCGACCAGCCTCAAACAGTCTGATCTCTATGCTCCGGTGTCATCCCTGGATCAGTAATGCTGACACCACACAGTACTCAAAGGATTTATAGCAGAGTAGCAATCACACACTTATTACATCGAATGTCTCAAAAGAGAACTTATTACAATAAATATGGCTTAAGGCCATCTAATAATGATAACAGCGGAAGGCTTGGAAGATAAGTGAGTCCATCAACTCCAACAGCATCACTGAGTATAGAACCACGACCTAAAAACTCCTTGTTCGTCGTCTGAAAAGTCTGCAACATTAACGTTGCAGCCCGAGAACGGGTCAGCACATGGAATATGCTGGCAAGGTAACACATAGGGAGTAATGGAATGAAACAACTATACTATATGCATATTTGGCTGGTGGAAAGCTCTATGGTTATAGTTTTTGCATAAAGCCAATTTTTCCCTACTTCAAAGGAATAAATTTAATTACTATCATGGTGGTTGTTAAACATTGAGAATGGTTGACAGCATTCTCAATCCCAATTAAGCATCATCATTTAACAAACCCAACAAAATTAACTTTAGAGTAACATGTTGAGATTCACATGATAATCCAGGTACTAGATACTCAAGATGTCCATAAACGGGGACACGGCTAACCATGATTAGTTTATTACACTCTGCAGAGGTTTGCGCACTTTTCCCCACAAGACTCGATCGCCTCCGTTGGATTTTTCGCACTACATGGTGTTTGAGAAACGGATGACCGAGACACAGTCTTTCAGAAATGCTAGCACCTTACGATGGATAGACCGGTACACCTACTTTCCCCTACATCTGCTAGTCTACCCTGTAAGAGTTCGCACGACTTAATCAACTATGCCAGAGCCCATAATGGCTTGTGGCTACACACGGAAGTTTCAAGTATGAATAATCTCATGATCCCTTTGAGCCTGGGTGGCGGTCCAAAAGAAAATAGGCAAATCCTGGAATACCCAGGTGCCTCAATCCACCCAGATGTGTGTTTAGGTTGCCACCTTAGATAAACCATTAATTATCAATCTCACATCTGTCATGGATTTCACTCACCCAATCCACGTCTACTAGTATAGCATGGCATAATAAGCAAACATAGAAGTAACTCCCAAAGGTTTGATAATAAACAGGTAATAGGTACTACCTCATCTACTTCCCATCCCACAATTTAATTAGATCCTAATCATGCAATGTGTAAGGATTGATCTAATGCAATAAAACTGGGTTGTAGAAAAAAGGTATGATCAAAGTGTTACTTGCCTTGCCGATGATCCGCGAAACCTAGAGATTCAAAGTAACAGGCGGCGCGCTCCGGGTATTCTATCGCAGACAAACAAACTAGCATACAATAAGTGCTCATCTAATGCATAGGTAAAACTCAAATAGAAGATCTAACCAGAAAGTTCAACTTAAGCACCCTGGTTTGCAAAAAGAATCAAATCGAACGTAGCAAAAGAAATCAAACGGCGAAAGAAATCAACTTCGTTCTAGTAATCTGGATCTAGGTCAAATTTTACAGAAGCAAAGACTTGTTTAAGTTGATTATTCGGAAAGAGGGTTTCGAGACGAAACTCCAGGCGTTTGAATCGCCTGATTCCGATAAACGAGCGAAAAGTTATACAAAAGCGAAAATCGGATCAGAAATCGCAATCAGAAAATAACCGCGGAAAATCCGACGAAAAAGAAAACGACGAACAAATTAATCGTTAATTAACCTAATCCAAAAATAATTAAAATAACTGAAATACTATTAAAATAATAAAAAAATCAAAAATAAAACCGACGAAAAAGAAAATAAATATTTTTAAAAAAAAATCGGCACGGAAGTCGAGGCGGCGGCGAACCTCGGGCGACGTGCAACTCCGGCGAGTCGGCGGCGGGTCCGGCGGCGGCGGCGGCGGGCTAGGGTTTTGGGCGTGGGCGCGGTTATGGGCTGGGGCGCCGGGTGCCTCGCTATTTAAAGGCGCCCCCAGGCGGAGTCGCGCTCGGGTACGGCCCATAGTCGGTTTCGTTTTTTTTTAAATAATTACGCTCGGAAGAAAAATAAAAAGAAATACTAAACGGACTCCAAAAATCATGAAATAAATTTTCCCAGGTTTCTAAAATCAAGCCAGATAAAGTGAACATTTATTTGGGCCCAAAATACAACTTTGAAAAACGTGTATTTTTTCCTAAATTCAATTAAAAATACCGAAAAACTCCAAAATAAATCTTATTTGATTTTTTATTAAATCCTCAATATTTCTATATTTTGGGAAAGTCATTTTATTCCCTCTCTCATATTTTTGTAATAGAAATAATTGATGATAAAATAAATAAAATCAAATGATCCTGTTTACAAAATTTGAGAAAACTCAAATATGTAAATAACGAAATCCCCAACTCTCTCCGTGGGTCCTTGAGTTGCTTAGGATTTTCTAGGATTAAAACCAAAAGCAGAATAAAATATGATATGCATAATGATCTAATGTATAACATTCCAAATTGAAAATTTGGGATGTTACAAACCTACCCCCCTTAAGATGAATCTCGCCCTCGAGATTCGGGTTGGCTAGAAAATAGGTGAGGGTGGTCCTTGAGCAAATCTTCCTCTCGCTTCCAGGTGGCTTCATTCTCCGTGTGGTGTCTCCACTGAACTTTGCAAAACTTGATAACCTTGCTGCGAGTGACTCGGCTGGCAAGCTCGAGAATCTTGACTGGTTTCTCCTCATAGGTCAAATTGTTATCCAACTGAATTGCTTCCAATGGCACTGTGTCTCTCAAAGGTATGTCAGCCATCTCCACGTGACACTTCTTCAACTGAGAAACGTGGAACACATCATGAACTCCTGTCAATCCTTCTGGCAATTCCAACTTGTAGGCCACTTCTCCCATACGCTCCAAAACTCGATATGGCCCTACAAATCGTGGCGCTAACTTCCCCTTAACTCCAAAGCGCTTAATCCCTCGAAGTGGGGATACTCGAAGATAAGCTCTGTCTCCGACTTCGTAAACTGTCTCCTTGCGTTTAGAATCTGCGTAGCTCTTCTGCCTGGACTGGACTACCTTGAGCCTATCGCGAATCAACTTCACCTTCTGTTTAGACTCTTTAATCAGATCTGGTCCAAACAACTGGCGGTCTCCAACTTCGTCCCATGACAACGGTGTCCTGCACCTCCTTCCGTATAGAGCTTCGAAAGGGGCCATCTTGAAACTGGTCTGATAGCTATTATTGTAAGAGAACTCTGCATATGGCAAATTATCGTCCCAACTAGATCCATAATCTAGCGCACAAGCTCTCAGCATATCCTCCAAAATCTGATTGACTCTCTCGGTCTGTCCATCTGTCTGCGGATGAAAAGCTGTACTAAATTCTAGCCTAGTACCCAAAGTCTCATGCAACTGCTTCCAGAACTTTGAGGTAAACTGGGTTCCTCTATTTGATACAATGCTCCTCGGAACTCCATGCAAACATACGATCCTGGTCATGTATATCTTTTCCAACTTAGCACTGGTGTAAGTGGTCTTTACTGGGATGAAATGAGCTACCTTCGTCAATCTATCAACTACAACCCAAATCGAGTCATAGCCTGAACGAGTCCTTGGTAATCCCGTGATAAAATCCATGCCTAGCTTATCCCACTTCCATTCGGGTATCGGCAATGGTTGTAACAATCCTGCTAGCTTCTGATGCTCTGCCTGTACTCTCTGACATACGTCACAAACTGCTACATACTCCGCAATATCCTTCTTCATTCCGGTCCACCAGAAAATATCCTTCAAATCCAAATACATCTTGGTATTTCCTGGGTGAATCGAATACAGTGAATCATGTGCCTCTTGCAGCATCAACTTTCTGATCTCCGGGTCATTGGGTACATAAACACGGTCTTCAAACCATAGGGTGTCGTTCTCATCCTCACGAAATCCTTTAGCTTTTCCTTGGCTCATTTTCTCTTTTATAGAAGCAATCTCCTTGTCAGTCTTCTGAGCTTTCCTGATTCTGTCCATCAAAGTTGACTGAATTTTCAACATTGCTACATAGCCTCTCGGAACTATTTCCAAACATAGTTCACGAAGATTTTCTGCTAACTCCTTGGGTATTTCTCCCATCATTAACGTATTGACATGGCTCTTGTGGCTTAATGCATCAGCTACTACATTAGCCTTCCCGGGATGATAATGCAATCTCATATCATAATCCTTGATGAGCTCCAACCATCTCCTTTGTCTGAGGTTCAACTCCTTCTGCGTGAAAATGTACTTCAAACTCTTGTGATCCGTGTACACCTCACAATGGTTTCCAATGAGGAAATGTCTCCATGTCTCCAATGCATGCACTACGGCTACTAACTCCAAATCATGCGTGGCATAATTCAATTCGTGAGGCTTCAGTTGTCGTGAAGCATACGAAACAACTCTTCCCTCCTGCATAAGCACTGCTCCAAGTCCTCGACGTGAAGCGTCGCAATACACCTCATAATCCTTGGTTTGATCTGGCAAAATCAACACTGGTGAGGTAACCAAACGGTTCTTCAATTCCTGGAAACTAGCCTCACACTCCTCAGTCCATTTGAACTTAGTATCCTTCTTCAGCAACTCCGTCATAGGCTTCGCAATCTTCAAGAAGTTCTCAATAAATCTCCGGTAGTATCCTGCGAGTCCCAGAAAACTCCGGATCTCTCCAACTGTTGTTGGTGCTTCCCAATTGGTCATAGTGATAACCTTGGTGGGGTCAACTGCTATTCCTTCTCCGGATATAACATGTCCAAGGAATCCAACTTCCTTCAACCAAAACTCACATTTGCTGAACTTGGCATATAACTGATGTTCTCTGAGCTTCTCAAGTACCAATCGCAAATGTTCTTTATGCTCCTCTTCATTCTTTGATAATACCAGAATATCATCGATGAAAACCACGACGAACTTATCCAAAAACTCCATGAACACTTTGTTCATCATGTTCATAAAATAGGCAGGTGCGTTAGTCAGTCCAAATGACATAATGGTATACTCATACAGTCCATATCTTGTGGTGAATGTTGTCTTAGGTATGTCCTGCTCTCCAATCTTCAACTGATGGTACCCTGATTGCAAATCGATCTTGGAAAACACTTTAGCCCCTTGCAATCGATCAAACAGATCATTGATCATTGGTAGCGGGTACTTGTTTTTGATTGTTACTTCGTTCAATCCTCGATAGTCAACAACCATTCTTAACGAACCATCCTTCTTCTCCACTAGAAGTACTGGTGATCCCCAAGGCGAAGAACTTGGGTGAATGTAACCTTTATCCAGTAACTCCTTAATCTGCTTCTTAATTTCCACCAAATCTTTTGCTGGCATCCTGTATGGTCGCTTCGATATTGGCCCAGTGCCTGGCAAAAGCTGAATTAAAAACTCAATGTCTCTATCCGGTGGCATGCCTGGCAACTCTTCGGGAAATACATAAGGAAAATCCTTTACCACTGGTACTTCCTCCTACACAACTCCTGATAAGGAATTTACTTGTGTACTGTTTGGCGCATGTCGAGATACATACTTGATCCTTCTTCCTTCTGGCGTTGTGAGCAAAATTGTCTTACTGGCGCAATCGATGTTTCCTCCATACATCGACAACCAATCCATACCGAGAATTACATCCAAACCTTGGGATTCCAGAATAATTAAATCCGTTGGGAAAACATGCCTTCCTATACTTAATGGCACTTGAAAACATCCTTGTCCGGCCATGTACTCTTCTCCTGGCGAGCTTACTAGCATAGGTGTTTTAAGAACCCTAGTGGGCAGGCTATACTTTTCCACAAATCCCCTTGATATGTATGAATGCGATGCACCAGTATCAAAAAGAACGAGTGCAGTATATGACTTAACCAAAAACTTACCTATTACTGCATCGGGCTGAGCTTCAACCTCCTCCACATTAACGTGGTTCACCTGTCCCCTGTTGAAAGGGTTAGACTTCTTTCCAGAGCTTCCATTGCCGTTTTGGCCTTCAGGACATTCATTGGCATAATGTCCGGTCTTGGAACACTTGAAACAGGTGACTTGACTCAGATCTCTCTTGGCTGGGGTTGATGGGGTGTTGCGGTTCTGCCCATTGCTTCCTCCATTCCCGTTACTATTCTTGGTGCCATTGTGATTGTGCGAGCTACCTACTTCATGGGTATGCTGAAAATGTCCTCCCGGTCTAGGGGTAAAGCGTGGCTTCTGTTGAGCTCCTGAATTTTACTTTCCTTGTCCATACTTCCTCTTGCGGTTCTCAATTTGCTGTGGCTTCCCTTCAATCATAAGAGCACGGTCTACCAACTCCTGGTAGTTGTTGAAGGTGGCTACCATCAACTGCATACTCAACTCATCATTCAGTCCTTCCAGGAATTTCTCCTGCTTAGCCGCATCCGTAGCAACGTCATCTGGGGCATAACATGCTAGCTTACTAAACTCCTCCACATACTGGCCAACTGTCCGTCCTCCTTGGCGCAAGTTACGAAACTCACGCTTCTTCATGGCCATTGCTCCTGCTGAAACATGGGCAGTACGAAAAGCCTGCTGAAACTGGTCCCATGTGACAGTGTCGACTGGGAAGGTGGCTGTGAAATTCTCCCACCAGGATGCTGCGGGTCCTTCTAACTGATGTGCGGCAAACTTCACCTTCTCTGCATCTGTGCATCCTGCTGTGGTCAACTCCCTAGCTGTCTTGCGGAGCCAATCATCTGCTACTATTGGCTCGGTGCTACTGGAAAACACCGGCGGATTCAGCCTAAGAAAGCGGGCTAAGTGGTCAATAGGTGGTGGTGGTGGTGGTGGGTTGTTGTTGTTGTTCCCCTGATTCTGATTCTGAACTAGCAACTGCATCAAGGTGTTGCTGCTGGATCAACTGGGTGAGCTCCGGTGGAAAGGCAAATCCGGGGTCACGTCTCGGAGGCATCTGAGGGTTTAGAAAAGATGAGATATAAGAATAGAGGGGGTCTAAAGAGAAAACACTACCCATATGCACATGAGGCAAAAGCAAACAATTCACTTCATTCAATCAAACAAAGGCATACAATCGATCTATCTATCGCAACAAGTGCTCGGACTACTATATTTACATGGTGGACTACTACTACTGGTGAGGTGATCTACTAGAAACATTCTACGGTTGTAGACTCCATGATATTGGCTCCAGCTTCATCAATATAGTCATCATCGCTACTATCTGCTTCCGAGTCGGTGCCATCAATGATGATGTAGTCTTCCGGGCTAATCTCCTTGGGTTCTTCGTCTTCATCTACTGGTGTCGGGCCTCCCATAAATATTCCAATCTTCTTGATCAGGTCGTCATTCTTCTCCACCAATACTTCAATTTCTTCTTCATAATCTTCACGTGTAGCCTTGAGTTCTTCCTCCAGTTCCTTGATTCTAGTCTTAGTCTTCTTCAGATCTATCATGTCGGCGCACATCTGATTCTCCTGTCGTCGAATGTGATGGTTTAACTCCTGGATAAAAGCTGCAATTGATCTATCTTTCCTGGTGCTGATCATCTCCCAATGTTCATCTCGACGCCCACAAATCTGGTAGATAGTATCCTTGAGGTCCTTGCGGTAGACTTCTCCAATGCGTCCCATGGCGATGTGAGCTGCCATACTCTTTCCTAGACTCCAAGTTGGTGCATCAAAAGAAAACTCTATGGGCTCAGTGACTGGCATGAACGTCCTTCCTGGAACTTGAACTTGAATCATCCAGCGCTCTTCTTCAGGTAAAGTGGCTTTGTAGGTACTCGTGAAGCTTGGTACTCCTATGTTCAGGTATCTAGTGACTTCCTTCAAGTGGCGTCCAAAGGGTGTATCTTCATCTGGTTGTGTGAACTTGTTCCTTGCATCCGCCATCCTAAAGAGTAGAAAAGATGAGAGGTCATGAGAGAAGAGAGTGAGTAGTGATCTAGGTCTCTTAGCTTAGTGGTCGTGTCTTGCAGTCAGCGTGTGCTCTGATACCATCTCTGTAGCGACCAGACCTCAAACAGTATGATCTCTGTGCTCTGGTGTCATCCCTGGATCAGTAATGCTGACACCACACAGTACTCGAAGGATTTATAGCAGAGTAGCAATCACACACTTATTACATCGAGTGTCTCAAAAGAGAACTTATTACAATAAATATGGCTTAAGGCCATCTAATAATGATAACAGCGGAATGCTTGGAAGATAAGTGAGTCCATCAACTCCAACGGCATCACTGAGTATAGAACCACGACCTAAAAACTCCTTAGTCGTCATCTGAAAAGTCTGCAACATTAACGTTGCAGCCCGAGAACGGGTCAGCACATGGAATATGCTGGCAAGGTAACACATAGGGAGTAATGGAATGATACAACTATACTATATGCATATTTGGCTGGTGGAAAGCTCTATGGTTATAATTTTTGCGTAAAGCCAATTTTTCCCTACTTCAGAGGAATAAATTTAATTACTATCATGGTGGTTGTTAAACATTGAGAATGGTTGACAGCATTCTCAATCCCAATTAAGCATCATCATTTAACAAACCCAACAAAATTAACTTTAGAGTAACATGTTGAGATTCACATGATAATCTAGGTACTAGATACTCAAGATGTCCATTATCGGGGACATGGCTAACCATGATTAGTTTATTACACTCTGTAGAGGTTTGCGCACTTTTCCCCACAAGACTCGATGGCCTCCGTTGGATTTCTCGCACTACATGGTGTTTGAGAAACGGATGACCAAGACACAGTCTTTCAGAAATGCTAGCACCTTACGATGGATAGACCGGTACACCTACTTTCCCCTACATCTGCTAGTCTACCCTGTAAGAGTTTGCACGACTTAATCAACTATGCCAGAGCCCATAATGGCTTGTGGCTGCACAAGGAAGTTTCTAGTATGAATAATCTCATGATCCCTTTGAGCCTGGGTTGCGGTCCAAAAGAAAACAGGCAAGTCCTGGAATACCCAGGTGCCTCAATCCACCCAGATGTGTGTTTAGGTTGCCACCTTAGATAAACCATTAATTATCAATCTCACATCTGTCATGGATTTCACTCACCTAATCCACGTCTACTAGCATAGCATGGCATAATAAGCAAACGTAGAAGTAACTCCCAAAGGTTTGATAATAAACAGGTAATAGGTACTACCTCATCTACTTCCCATCCCACAATTTAATTAGATCCTAATCATGCAATGTGTGAGGATTGATCTAATGCAATAAAACTGGATTGTAGAAAAAAGGTATGATCAAAGTGTTACTTGCCTTGCTGATGATCCGCGAAACCTAAAGATTCAAAGTAACAGGCGGCGCACTCCGGGTATTCTATCGTAGACAAACAAACAAGCATACAATAAGTGCTCATCTAATGCACAGGTAAAACTCAAATAGAAGATCTAACCAGAAAGTTCAACTTAAGCGCCCTGGTTTGCAAAAAGAATCAAATCGAACGTAGCAAAAGAAATCAAACGGCGAAAGAAATCAACTTCGTTCTAGTAATCTGGATCTAAGTCAAATTTTACAGTAGCAAAGACTTGTTTAAGTTGATTATTCGGAAAGAGGGTTTCGAGGTGAAACTCCAGGCGCTTGAATCGCCTGATTCCGATAAACGAGCGAAAAGTTATACTAAAACGAAAATCGGATCAGAAATCACGATCAAAAAATAACCGCAGAAAATCCGACGAAAAAGAAAACGATGAACAAATTAATCGTTAATTAACCTAATCCAAAAATAATTAAAATAATAAAAATACTAATAAAATAATAAAAAAATCGAAAATAAAACCGATGAAAAAGAAAATAAATATTTAAAAAAAAATCGGCACGGAAGTCGAGGCGGCGGCGAACCTCGGGCGGCGTGCAACTCCGGCGAGTCGGCGGCGGCGGCGGGCTAGGGTTTCGGGCGTGGGCGCGGTTATGGGCTGGGGCGCCGGGTGCCTCGCTATTTAAAGGCGCCCCCGGGCGGACTCCCGCTCGGATACGGCCCATAGTCGGTTTCGTTTTTTTAATAATTACGCTCGGAAAAAAGTAAAAAGAAATACTAAACAGACTCCAAAAATCATGAAATAAATTTTTCCAGGTTTCTAAAATCAAGCAAGATAAAGTGAACATTTATTTGGGCCCAAAATACAACTTTGAGAAACGCGTATTTTTTCCTAAATTCAATTAAAAATACCGAAAAACTCCGAAATAAATCTTATTTGATTTTTTTATTAAATCCTCAATATTTCTATATTTTGGGAAAGTCATTTTATTCCCTCTCTCATATTTTTGTAATAGAAATAATTGATGATAAAATAAATAAAATCGAATGATCCTGTTTACAAAATTTGAGAAAACTCAAATATGTAAATAACGAAATCCCCAACTCTCTCCGTGGGTCCTTGAGTTGCTTAGGATTTTCTAGGATCAAAACCAAAAGCAGAATAAAATATGATATGCATGATGATTTAATGTATAACATTCCAAATTGAAAATTTGGGATGTTACAGAAAATAAATTAACATGGATGATACAATGAAAAAGTGTGGACACCGACAACTGGAAAGAAATGTGTGAGCATAAATGTAATGTCAGTCGAAATACGTACTCCCCCAAGCTTAGGCTTTTGTCCAAACTTGGTAATCACCACTCGAAGAAGCCATGGGGTCCTATGTTGAAGTGTTGGGGAGCAGGCACCTGAGGATCCCACTATCGAGGCTCCGCCTGTGCCGCAGCTAGATTGTTCCGGTAGGCGACAATGTCCTCATGCATAATCATGTATCCACCCCTAGCAATAGGATCAAACAAAGCAGGTGCGGGCAATGGACTAATATCACGAGTGTCCAGACTGAAAACCAGGTTATAAGGAACAGGAATGTTAATATTATCGCCGGCAATAAACTGGTGGTATTCCATGGCCCGACGATCTAAATAAACCTTAGGTCAAGGATAATCATGCTGGCATATCTGAATGTTAAAGCGACTCGCTAAACGAGTAGCATAAATGCCACCATGTATTTTACCCTCGGATCTGTTAATGTGGAGGCGACGTGCCACAATAGTCCCCAAGCTATAAGTATTGTCGCCGTAAAGTGCACGGCGTAAAACAGCAAAGTCTGGGGCATTGAGTGCACCTACCTTCTCTCTAGCAAGCAAGCACTTCGTAATGAATAGAGCAAAATAATGCACATCAGGAAAGTGTATGCTAGTGGTGGTGACACCTGACACCCCTCTCTCATCCCCCATAGTAAGAGTGCGGTAAAAACCATCAAACTCTGTGGGCCTAGGCTCAACTAAATCCCCATTTGAAGGGATTATGCATAAATTGAAGGAAATATGCCCTAGAGGCAATAATAAAGTTATTATTTATTTCCTTATATCATGATAAATGTTTATTATTCATGCTAGAATTGTATTAACCGGAAACATAATACATGTGTGAATACATAGACAAACAAAGTGTCACTAGTATGCCTCTACTTGACTAGCTTGTTAATCAAAGATGGTTATGTTTCCTAACCATGAACAATGAGTTGTTATTTGATTAACGGGATCACATCATTAAGTGAATGATCTGATTGACATGACCCACTCCATTAGCTTAGCACCCGATCGTTTAGTATGTTGCTATTGCTTTCTTCATGACTTATACATGTTCCTATAACTATGAGATTATGCAACTCCCGTTTGCCGGAGGAACACTTTGGGTGCTACCAAATGTCACAACGTAACTGGTGATTATAAAGGAGTACTACATGTGTCTCCAAAGGTACATGTTGGGTTGGCGTATTTCGAGATTAGGATTTGTCACTCCGATTGTCGGAGAGGTATCTCTGGGCCCTCTCGGTAATGCACATCACTTAAGCCTTGCAAGCATTGCAACTAATAAGTTAGTTGCGGGATGATGTATTACAGAACGAGTAAAGAGACTTGCCAGTAACGAGATTGAACTAGGTATTTGGAATACCGACGATCGAATCTCGGGCAAGTAACATACCGATGACAAAGGGAACGACGTATGTTGTTATGCGGTCTGACCGATAAAGATCTTCGTAGAATATGTAGGAGCCAATATGGGCATCCAGGTCCCTCTATTGGTTATTGACCGGAGACGTGTCTCGGTCATGTCTACATTGTTCTCGAACCCATAGGGTCCGCACGCTTAAGGTTACGATGACAGTTATATTATGATTTTATGCATTTTGATGTACCGAAGGTTGTTCGGAGTCCAGGATGTGATCATGGACATGACGAGGAGTCTCGAAATGGCCGAGACATAAAGATTGATATATTGGAAGCCTATGTTTGGATATCGGAAGTGTTCCGGGTGAAATCGGGATTTTACCGGAGTACCGGGAGGTTACCGGAACCCCCCGGGAGCTATATGGGCCTTAGTGGGCTTTAGTGGAAAAGAGAAGGGGCAGCCCAAGGTGGGCCGCGCGCCTCCCCCCTCCCTAGTCCTATTAGGACAAGGAGAGGTGGCCGGCCCCCCCTCTCTCTTTTCCCCCTCCGCGAATCCTATTCCAACTAGGATTGGGGGGGGGGGAATCCTACTCCCAGAGGGAGTAGGACTCTCCTGGCGCACCCTCCTTGGCCGGCCAGCCTCCCCCTTAGTCCTTTATATACGGAGGTAGGGGCACCCAGAGACACACAAGTTGATCCACGTGATCTATTCCTTAGCCGTGTGCGGCGCCCCCATCCACCATAGTCCTCGATAATATTGTAGCGGTGCTTAGGCGAAGCCCTGCAGCAGTAGCACGTCAAGATCGTCACCACGCCGTCGTGCTGACGGAACTCTTCCCCGACACTTTGCTGGATCGGAGTACGGGGATCGTCATCGAGCTGAATGTGTGCTAGAACTCGAAGGTGCCGTAGTTTTGGTGCTTGATCGGTCGGATCGTGAAGACGTACGACTACATCAACCAAACGCTTCCGTTGTCGATCTACTAGGTATGTAGATCATACTCTCCCCTCTCGTTGCTATGCATCACATAATCTTGCGTGTGCGTAGGAAATTTTTTGAAATTACTACGAAACCCAACAGTGGTATCAGAGCCTAGGTTTTATATGTTGATGTTATATGCACGAGTAGAACACAAGTGAGTTGTGGGCGATATAAGTCATACTGCCTACCAGCATGTCATACTTTGGTTCGGCGGTATTGTTGGATGAAGCGGCCCAGACCGACATTACGCGTACGCTTACGCGAGACCGGTTCTCCCGACGTGCTTTGCACAGAGGTGGCTTGTGGGCGATAGTTTCTCCAACTTTAGTTGAACCGAGTATGGCTATGCCTGGTCCTTGCGAAGGTTAAAACAACACCAACTTGACAAACTATCGTTGTGGTTTTGATGCGTAGGTAAGATTGGTTCTTGCTTAAGCCCGTAGCAGCCACGTAAAACTTGCAACAACAAAGTAGAGGACGTCTAACTTGTTTTTGCAGGGCATGTTGTGATGTGATATGGTCAAGACATGATGCTAAAATTTTATTGTATGAGATGATCATGTTTTGTAACCGAGTTATCGACAACTGGCAGGAGCCATATGGTTGTCGCTTTATTGTATGCAATGCAATCACGCTGTAATGCTTTACTTTATCACTAAGCGGTAGCGATAGTCGTGGAAGCATAAGATTGGCGAGACGACAACGATGCTATGATGGAGATCAAGGTGTCGCGCCGGTGACGATGGTGATCATGACGGTGCTTCGGAGATGGAGATCACAAGCACAAGATGATGATGGCCATATCATATCACTTATATTGATTGCATGTGATGTTTATCTTTTATGCATCTTATCTTGCTTTGATTGATGGTAGCATTATAAGATGATCTCTCACTACATTATCAAGTAGTGTTCTCCCTGAGTATGCACCGTTGTGAAAGTTCTTCGTGCTGAGACACCACGTGATGATTGGGTGTGATAGATTCTACGTTCAAATACAACGGGTGCAAAACAGTTGCACACGCGGAATACTCAGGTTAAACTTGACGAGCCAAGCATATACAGATATGGCCTCGGAACACGGAGACCGAAAGGTCGAGCGTGAATCATATAGTAGATATGATCAACATAAAGATGTTCACCAATGAAACTACTCCATCTCACGTGATGATCGGACATGGTTTAGTTGATTTGGATCACGTGATCACTTAGAGGATTAGAGGGATGTCTATCTAAGTGGGAGTTCTTAAGTAATATGATTAATTGAACTTAAATTTATCATGAACTTAGTCCCTGATAGTATCTTGCTTGTTTATATTGATTGTAGATAGATGGCTCGTGTTGTTGTTCCGTTGAATTTTAATGCGTTCCTTGAGAAAGCAAAGTTGAAAGATGATGGTAGCAATTACACGGACTGGGTCCATAACTTGAGGATTATCCTCATTGCTGCACAGAAGAATTACGTCCTGGAAGCATCGCTGGGTGCCAGGCCTGCTGCAGGAGCAACGCCGGATGTTATGAACGTCTGGCAGAGCAAAGCTGATGACTACTCGATAGTTCAGTGTGCCATGCTTTACGGCTTAGAATCGGAACTTCAACGACATTTTGAACGTCATGGAGCATATGAGATGTTCCAGGAGTTGAAGTTAATATTTCAAGTAAATGCCCGGATTGAGAGATACGAAGTCTCCAATAAGTTCTATAGATGCAAGATGGAGGAGAACAATTCTGTCAGTGAGCATATACTCAAAATGTCTGGGTATAATAATCACTTGATTCAGTTGGGAGTTAATCTTCCGGATGATTGCGTCATTGACAGAATTCTCCAATCACTGCCACCAAGCTACAAGAGCTTCGTGATGAACTATAATATGCAAGGGATGAATAAGACTATTCCCGAGCTCTTCGCGATGCTGAAAGCTATGGAGGTAGAAATCAAGAAGGAGCATCAAGTGTTGATGGTCAACAAGACCACTAGTTTCAAGAAAAAGGGCAAAGGGAAGAAGAAGGGGAACTTCAAAAAGAACGGCAAGCAAGTTGCTACTCAAGAGAAGAAACCCAAACCTGGACCTAAGCCTGAAACTGAGTGCTTCTATTGCAAGCAGACTGGTCACTGGAAGCAGAACTGCCCCAAGTATTTGGCGGTTAAGAAGGATGGCAAGGTGAACAAAGGTATATGTGATATACATGTTATTGATGTGTACCTTACTAATGCTCGCAGTAGCACCTGGGTATTTGATACTGGTTCTGTTGCTAATATTTGCAACTCGAAACAGGGACTACGGATTAAGCGAAGATTGGCTAAGGACGAGGTGACGATGCGCGTGGGAAAAGGTTCCAAAGTCGATGTGATCGCAGTCGGCACGCTACCTCTACATCTACCTTCAGGATTAATATTAGACCTGAATAATTGTTATTTGGTGCCAGCATTGAGCATGAACATTATATCTGGATCTTGTTTGATGTGAGACGGTTATTCATTTAAATCAGAGAATAATGGTTGTTCTATTTATATGAGTAATATCTTTTATGGTCATGCACCCTTGAAGAGTGGTCTATTCTTGTTAAATCTCGATAGTAGTAATACACATATTCATAATGTTGAAACCAAAAATGTAGAGTTGATAATGATAGTGCAACTTATTTGTGGCACTGCCGTTTAGGTCATATCGGTGTAAAGCACATGAAGAAACTCCATACTGATGGACTTTTGGAACCACTTGATTATGAATCACTTGGTACTTGCGAACCGTGCCTCATAGGCAAGATGACTAAAACACCATTCTTCGGTACTATGGAGAGAGCAACAGATTTGTTGGAAATCATACATACAAATGTATGTGGTCCGATGGAATATTGAGGCTCGTGGCGGATATCGTTATTTTCTCACCTTCACAGATGATTTAAGCAGATATGGGTATATCTACTTAATGAAACATAAGTCTGAAACATTTGAAAAGTTCAAGGAATTTCAGAGTGAAGTTGAAAATCATCGTAACAAGAAAATAAAGTTTCTACGATCTGATCGTGGAGGAGAATATTTGAGTTACGAGTTTGGTGTACATTTCAAAAATTATGGAATAGTTTCACAACTCACGCCACCCGGAACACCACAGCGTAATGGTGTATCCGAACGCCGTAATTGTACTTTACTGGATATGGTGCGATCTATGATGTCTCTTACTGATTTACCGCTATCGTTTTGGGGATACGCTCTAGAGACGGTCGCATTCACGTTAAATAGGGCACCATCAAAATCCGTTGAAACAATGCCTTATGAACTGTGGTTTGGCAAGAAACCAAAGTTGTCGTTTTTGAAAGTTTGGGGCTGCGATGCTTATGTGAAAAAGCTTCAACCTGATAAGCTCGAACCCAAATCGGATAAATGTGTCTTCATAGGATATCCAAAGGAGACTATTGGATACACCTTCTATCACAGATCCGAAGGCAAGAATTTTGTTGCTAAATTCGGAAACTTTCTAGAGAAGGAGTTTCTCTCGAAAGAAGTGAGTGGGAGGAAAGTAGAACTTGACGAGGTAACTGTACCTGCTCCCTTATTGGAAAGTAGTACATCACAGAAAACTATTTCTGTGACACCTACACCAGTTAGTGAGGAAGTTAATGATAATGATCATGAAACTTCAGAACAAGATACTACTGAACCTCATAGATCAACCAGAGTAAGATCCGCACCAGAGTGGTACGGTAATCCCGTTCTGGAAGTCATGATGCTAGATCATGATGAACCTACGATCTATGAAGAAGCAATGGTGAGCCCAGATTCCGCAAAGTGGCTTGAAGTCATGAAATCTGAGATGGGATCCATGTATGAAAACAAAGTATGGACTTTGGTTGACTTGCCCGATGATCGGCAAGCAATTGAGAATAAATGGATCTTCAAGAAGAAGACTGACGCTGACGGTAATATTACTGTCTACAAAGCTCGACTTGTCGCAAAAGGTTTTCGGCAAGTTTAAGGGATTGACTACGATGAGACCTTCTCACCCATAGCGATGCTTAAGTCTGTCCGAATCATGTTAGCGATTGCCGCATTTTATGATTTTGAAATTTGGCAGATGGATGTAAAAACTGCATTCCTGAATGGATTTCTGGAAGAAGAGTTGTATATGATGCAACCAGAAGGTTTTGTCGATCCAAAGGGAGCTAACAAAGTGTGCAAGCTCCAGCGATCCATTTATGGACTGGTGCAAGCCTCTTGGAGTTGGAATAAACGTTTTGATAGTGTGATCAAAGCATTTGGTTTTATACAGACTTTTGGAGAAGCCTGTATTTACAAGAAAGTGAGTGGGAGGTCTGTAGCATTTCTGATATTATATGTGGATGACATATTACTAATTGGAAATGATGTAGAATTTTTGGATAGCATAAAGGGATACTTGAATAAGAGTTTTTCAATGAAAGACCTCGATGAAGCTGCTTACATATTAGGCATTAAGATCTATAGAGATAGATCAAAATGCTTAATTGGACTTTCACAAACCACATACCTTGACAAAATTTTGAAGAAGTTCAAAATGGATCAAGCAAAGAAAGGGTTCTTGCCTGTGTTACAAGGTGTGAAGTTGAGTAAGACTCAATGCCCGACCACTGCAGAAGATAGAGAGAATATGAAAGATGTTCCCTAAGCATCAGCCATAGGATCTATCATGTATGCAATGCTGTGTACCAGACCTGATGTGTGCCTTGCTATAAGTCTAGCAGGGAGGTACCAAAGTAATCCAGGAGTGGATCACTGGACAACGGTCAAGAACATCCTGAAATACCTGAAAAGGACTAAGGATATGTTTCTCGTATATGGAGGTGACAAAGAGCTCATCGTAAAAGGTTACGTTGATGCAAGCTTTGACACAGATCCGGACAATTCTAAATCGCAAACCGGATACGTGTTTACATTAAACGGTGGGGCTGTAAGTTGGTGCAGTTCTAAACAAAGCGTTGTAGCGGGATCTGCATGTGAAGCGGAGTACATAGCTGATTCGGAAGCAGCAAATGAAGGAGTCTGGATGAAGGAGTTCATATCCGATCTAGGTGTCATACCTAGTGCATCGGGTCCAATGAAAATCTTTTGTGACAATACTGGTGCAATTGCCTTGGCAAAGGAATCCAGATTTCACAAGAGAACCAAGCACATCAAGAGACGCTTCAATTCCATCCGGGATCTAGTCCAGGTGGGAGACATAGAGATTTGCAAGATACATACGGATCTGAATGTTGCAGACCTGTTGACTAAGCCTCTTCCACGAGGAAAACATGATCAGCACCAAGGCTCAATGGGTGTGAGAATCATTACTGTGTAATCTAGATTATTGACTCTAGTGCAAGTGGGAGACTGAAGGAAATATGCCCTAGAGGCAATAATAAAGTTATTATTTATTTCCTTATATCATGATAAATGTTTATTATTCATGCTAGAATTGTATTAACCGGAAACATAATACATGTGTGAATACATAGACAAACAAAGTGTCACTAGTATGCCTCTACTTGACTAGCTTGTTAATCAAAGATGGTTATTTTTCCTAACCATGAACAATGAGTTGTTATTTGATTAACGGGATCACATCATTAAGTGAATGATCTGATTGACATGACCCATTCCATTAGCTTAGCACCCGATCGTTTAGTATGTTGCTATTGCTTTCTTCATGACTTATACATATTCCTATAACTATGAGATTATGCAACTCCCGTTTGCCGGAGGAACACTTTGGGTGCTACCAAACGTCACAACGTAACTGGGTGATTATAAAGGAGTACTACAGGTCTCTCCAAAGGTACATGTTGGGTTGGCGTATTTCGAGATTAGGATTTGTCACTCCGATTGTCGGAGAGGTATCTCTGGGCCCTCTCGGTAATGCACATCACTTAAGCCTTGCAAGCATTGCAACTAATAAGTTAGTTGTGGGATGATGTATTACAGAACGAGTAAAGAGACTTGCCAGTAACGAGATTGAACTAGGTATTTGGAATACCGACGATCGAATCTCGGGCAAGTAACATACCGATGACAAAGGGAACGACGTATGTTGTTATGTGGACTGACCGATAAAGATCTTCGTAGAATATGTAGGAGCCAATATGGTCATCCAAGTCCCGCTATTGGTTATTGACCGGAGACGTGTCTCGGTCATGTCTACATTGTTCTCGAACCCGTAGGGTCCGCACGCTTAAGGTTACGATGACAGTTATATTATGAGTTTATGCATTTTGATGTACCGAAGGTTGTTCGGAGTCCAGGATGTGATCATGGACATGACGAGGAGTCTCGAAATGGTCGAGACATAACGATTGATATATTGGAAGCCTATGTTTGGATATCGGAAGTGTTCCGGGTGAAATCGGGATTTTACGGGAGTACCGGGAGGTTACCGGAACCCCCCGGGAGCTATATGGGCCTTAGTGGGCTTTAGTGGAAAAGAGAAGGGGCAGCCCAAGATGGGCCGCGCGCCTCCCCCTCCCCTAGTCCTTTATATACGGAGGCAGGGGCACCCCAGAGACACACAAGTTGATCCACGTGATCTATTCCTTAGCCGTGTGCGGCGCCCCCAGCCACCATAGTCCTCGATAATATTGTAGCGGTGCTTAGGCGAAGCCCTGCAGCAGTAGCATGTCAAGATCGTCACCACGCCGTCATGCTGACGGAAATCTTCCCTGACACTTTGCTGGATCGGAGTCCGGGGATCGTCATCGAGCTGAACGTGTGCTAGAACTCGAAGGTGCCGTAGTTTAGGTGCTTGATCGGTCGGATCGTGAAGACATACGACTACATCAACCAAACGCTTCCGTTGTCGATCTACTAGGTATGTAGATCATACTCTCCCCTCTCGTTGCTATGCATCACACAGTCTTGCATGTGCGTAGGAAATTTTTTGAAATTACTACGAAACCCAACATATATCACATAATTCAGTAAGTGTTATGTGACGGGTTTCAGCATATAAATTAAACTGCACCTCAGGGGGATTATTTCTAGGAAGTAAATGAAAACTTTGCACAAAGGAATTTGTGAGGATATGATACTATTTACATTCAGTTGCAATGAAGTCAGTGAGGCCGGCATTAGCAGCATATTGTCCAAACTCTTGAAGGATTCCGGCCCCTTCCATGAACGGGTTATGCGACCATTCGCACGGCCGTACCTCCACTATTCTCCGGGTGTGGAGATCACTATCAGATGACTCCCCAATAACTCCCTTGGAGTTCTTCTTGGAAGCAAACTTCCTAAAGATACTCATCTTTTTCCTACAAACAAAATTTGAAATTTTTAGTCCACAAAATTGATAGCAACTACTCACGGGTAAGCATAGAGTCCATAGCAAGCATTCAAAACACCTAGAACTCTAAGAATTCAACATGCAAGGTCATCTACAACAGCACCAAGAGTAACTAATTATTCAAAATATAAACCACTAAAGCAAAAACTAATTGTACCAACGGAGGAGTCACATACCAAGCAACAATCCCCTGAAATAGTGTCGGAAACGGAGCTTCGAGTAAAGAGATCAAAATCCGCGGGTTCGGGAGCAAGAATACGAGAGAGAGAGAGAGAGAGCAATTAATGGTGATTTTTTCTGGAGGTAGGTGGTGATGTGGGATGAAGAGATAAGTGGGGACCACAACCCACCAGGGCATGCCTGGGGGTCTTAGTGCGCCCAGGTGGGTTGTGCCCACCTGGTGCAACCTCCCTCTGATGTTATTTGCACCAAAAATTCTTAAATATTCATAAAAATCATATTAATTTTTCAGAGTTTTTTTATTGCACGGGAAATTCAGAAAACATACAAAACATAGCATTTTGTTTCATTTAACTAGTAAAAACAATAAACAAAAGGTTTGGGACAGAAGGTAGTGCTTACTAAATTCATCAACTTCATACCTCTCAAAAATGATCCATTAATAAGGTTGATCAAGTCTTATTAACAACCACTTTCGATTAGCATGAAACCGAAGAACTTTCGTAAATCACTAAGTTACCTAAACGGGGATATGAATGTCCCTAACAATAAGCATTTCATATTTCTTTTTAACAGTAGGTAGAGGTAGTTGAAAACTTCCAATAGTGATTGTCAGATATTTTTCAATAACATTAATACCATTCACTTGGAATTGTTTCTTCGGAAAGTGCACGGTATGCTCATTACCATTGATATGAAAGGTGACTTTGCTTTTATTGCAATCAATAACAGCCCCTGCTGTATTCAAAAAGGGTCTACCAAGGATAATCGACATGATGTCGTCCTCGGGCATCTCAAGTATAACAAAGTCAGTCAAAATAGTAACATTGGCAACAACAACGGGCATATCCTCGCAAATACTGATAGGTATGGCAGTTGATTTATCAACCATTTGCAAAGATATTTCAATAGGTGTGAGTTTATTCAAATCAAGTCTTTTATATAAAGAGAAAGGCATAACACTAACACCAGCTCCTAAATCACATAAAGCGATTTTCACATAATTTCTTTTGATGGAGCAAGGTATAGTGGGGTTTCCCGGATCTCCAAGTTTTTTAGGTACTCCATTTTTAAAAGTATAATTAGCAAGCATGGTGGAGATTTAAGCATCTGGTATTTTTCTTCTGTGGGTGTTGATGTCTTTCATGTACTTTGCATAAGGAGGCATTTTCAAGATATCAGTCAAGCGAGTATGCAAAAATACTGGCCTAATCATTTCAGCAAAGCGTTCAAATTCTTCATCATATTTATTATTAGTAGACTTAGGTGGAAAGGGCATAAGTTTTCGAACCCAGGGTTCTCTTTCCTTACCATGTTTTCTAGCAACAAAGTCCCTTTTATCATATCTTTTATTTTTGGGTTGTGGGTTATCAAGATCAACTGCTGGCTCTATCTCGACATCATTGTCTGGTTCTTTATTATTTGTTTGAGTGTCTTTGTGAACCTCATCATTATCTTTTTCATTATCAGAATGTGGGTGTTTGATACGTCTCCAACGCATCTACTTTTCCAAACACTTTTTCCCTTGTTTTGGACTCTAACTTGCATGATTTGAAGGGAACTAACCGGACTGACGCTGCTTTCAGCAGAATTACCATGGTGTTATTTATATGCAGAAACAAATGTTCTCGGAATGACCTGAAACTTCACGGAACCACTTTTTAGAAAATATGAAAAATACCTGCAAAAGATGAAGGCGGGGGGGCCCACCACCTCTCCACAAGGGTGGGGGTGCGCCTGCCCCCCCTAGGGCGCGCCCCCTACCTCGTGAGCCCCCTGTTGCCTCTCCGACTCCACCTCTAACTCCATATAGTGTGTTTCGGGGAGAAAAAATCAGAGAGAAGAAATCATCGCGTTTTACGATATGGAGCCGCCGCCAAGCCCTAAAACCTCTCGGGAGGGCTGATCTGGAGTCTGTTCGGGGCTCCGGAGAGGGGAATTCGTCGCCATCGTCATCATCAACCATCCTTCATCACCAATTTCATGATGCTCACCGCCGTGCATGAGTAATTCCATCGTAGGCTTGCTGGACGGTGATGGGTTGGATGGGATCTATCATGTAATCGAGTTAGTTTTGTTAGGGTTTGATCCCTAGTGTCCATTATGTTCTGAGATTGATGTTGCTATGACTTTGCTATGCTTAATGCTTGTCACTAGGGCCCGAGTGCCATGATTTCAGATCTGAACCTATTATGTTTTCATCAATATATGAGTGTTCTTGATCCTATCTTGCAAGTCTATAGTCACCTATTATGTGTCAAGATCTGTTAACCCCGAAGTGACAATAATCGAGATACTTACCGGTGATGACCGTAGTTTGAGGAGTTCATGTATTCACTATGTGTTAATGCTTTGTTCCGGTTCTCTACTAAAAGGAGGCCTTAATATCCCTTAGTTTCCATAAGGACCCCGCTGCCACGGGAGGGTAGGACAAAAGATGTCATGCAAGTTCTTTTCCATAAGCACATATGACTATGTTCGGAATACATGCCTACATTATATCAATGAACTGGAGCTAGTTCTGTGTCACCCTAGGTTATGACTGTTACATGATGAACCGCATCCGGCATAATTCTCCATCACTGATCCATTGCCTACGAGCTTTCCATATATTGTTCTCCGCTTATTTACTTTCCCGTTGCTATTGCTATCATGCTACAAAATACCAAAAACATTACTTTTACCACTGTTACCTTTTGCTACCGTTACCACTACTATCATATTACTTTGCTACTAAGCACTTTGCTGCAGATATTAAGTTTCCAGGTGTGGTTGAATTGACAACTCAGCTGCTAATACTTGAGAGTATTCTTTGGCTCCCCTTGTGTCGAATCAATAAATTTGGGTTGAATACTTTACCCTCGAAAACTGTGGCGATCCCCTATACTTGTGGGTTATCAAGACTATTTTCTGGCGCCGTTGCCAGGGAGCATAGCTCTATTCTTTGAGTCACTTGGGATACATATCTGCTTATCATTATGAAGAACTTGAGAGATCCGAAAACCAAGATCTATCCCTCAACTACGAGGGGAGGTAAGGAACTGCCATCTAGCTCCGCACTTGATTCACCTTCTGTTTTGAGTAAGCTTGCGACACCTACACCTGCTTATGCTATTCGTTCTGATATGTCGCATGTTATTGATGATGCCACTTCTGCTATGCATGATACTTATGATGAAACTACCTCTATGCCTGATACTAATGTGCCACTTAGTGATTTTTTTGATGAACAACTTGCTAGGGCTAGGGAAATTGAAAATATTGAATCTGATGATACTGATGAAAGTGATGATGAAGAATCACTTGTTATTCCTAAGGGTTATGTTTTTTTATCAAGAAGCTTCTTTCGCTATTTTAGCTTGCAAAAATAGAAATGAACTCAAAAGGTTATTAGCTAAATGGAGTAAGCAATTGTAGCGACCAGACCTCAAACAGTCCAATCTCTGTGCTCAGGTGTCATCCCTGGATCAGTAATGCTGACACCACACAGTACTTGAAGGATTTATAACAGAGTAGCAATCACACACTTATTACATCGAGTGTATCAAAAGAGAACTTATTACAATAAATATGGCTTAAGCCCATCTAATAACGATGACAGCGGAAGGATTGGAAGGTAAGTGAGTCCATCAACTCCAACGGCATCACTGAGTATAGAACCACGACCTAAAAGCACCTTACTCGTCGTCTGAAAAGTCTGCAACATGAACGTTGCAGCCCGAAACGGGTCAGGACATGGAATATGCTGGCAATGTAACACATAGAGAGCAATAAAAGGATAAGACTATTCTATATGCATATTTGGCTGGTGGAAATCTCTATGGTTACAGTTTTGCGTAAAGCCAATTTTTCCCTACTGCAAAGGAATAAATTTTATTTAACTATCATGGTAGTTGTTAAACATTGAGAGTGAAGACACGCTCTCAATCCAAATTAAACATCATCATTAAAACCCAACAAAATTAATTAGAGTAACATGATGAGATTCACATGATAATCCAAGTACTAGATACTCAAGACGTCCATAACCGGGGACACGGCTAACCATGATTAGTTTATACACTCTGCAGAGGTTTGCGCACTTTTCCCCACAAGACTTGATCTCCTCCATTAGGATTCTCGCACTACATGGTGTTTGAGAAACGGATGACCGAGACATAGTCTTTCAAAAGTGCTAGCACCTTACGAACGGGTAGACCGTACCACCTACACCCCCTACATCTACTAGTCTACCAATGTAAGAGTTCGCATGACTTAGTCTACCACTGTAATACACCTCATAATCCTTGGTCTGATCTGGCAAAATCAACACTGGTGATGTAACCAAGCATTTCTTCAACTCCTGGAAATTAGCCTCACATTCCTCAGTCCATATGAACTTGGTATCCTTCTTCAACAACTCCGTCATAGGCTTCACAATCTTCGAGAAATTTTCAATAAATATCCGGTAGTATCCTGCGAGTCCAAGAAAACTCCGGATCTCTCCCACTGTTGTTGGTGCTTCCCAATTTGTCATAGTGTCAACCTTGGTGGGATCTACTGCTATACCCTCTCCGGATATAACGTGTCCGAGAAATCCAACTTCCTTCAACCAAACTCACATTTGCTAAACTTGGCATATAACTGATGTTCTCTGAGCTTACCAAGTACCAAACGCAAATGCTCCTTATGCTCCTCTTCATTCTTCGAGTATACCATAATATCATCGATGAACACCACGACGAACTTATCCAAAAACTCCATAAACACTTTGTTCATCATGTTCATAAAATATGCAGGTGCGTTAGTCATACCAAATGACATAACGGTATACTCGTATAGCCCATACCTGGTGGTAAAAGCCGTCTTAGCTATATCCCGTTCTCGAATCTTCAACTGATGGTATCCTGGCCGCAGATCGATCTTGGAAAATACCTTAGCTCCTTGCAATCAATCAAACAGACCATTGATCATCGATAGTGGGTACTTGTTCTTGATGGTTACTTCATTCAATCCTCGATAATCAACAACCATCCTTAATGATCCATCCTTCTTCTCCACTAGAAGTACCGGCGATCCCCAAGGCGAAGAACTTGGGCAAATATAACCTTTATCCAATAACTCCTTAATCTGCTTCTTAATCTCTTCCAAATCCTTTGCGGGCATTCTATATGGTCTCTTAGATATTGGCCCTGTGCCTGGCAAAAGCTCAATCAAAAACTCAATATCTCTATCCGGTGGCATGCCTGGCAACTCCTCTGGAAATACATCAGGGAAATCCTTCACTACTGGTACTTCCTCCTACACAACTCCTGTTAAGCAACTTACTTGAGTCCTTTTCGGCACATGCCGGGATACATACTTGATCCTTCTCCCTTCTGGGGTGGTAAGCAAAATTGACTTACTGGCACACTCAATGTTCCCTTCATACTTCGATAACCAATCCATGCCTAATATCACATCCAATCCTCGAGATTCCAAGACTATTAGGTCTGAGGGAAAGACGTAGTTACCAATCCTTAATGGTAACCGATCACACCATAGACTAGCCATATACTTTGCTCCAGGCGAGGTTACTAACATGGGTGACCTAAAGGCTTGGTTGGCAGTTTATACTTATCCACAAATCCCCTTGATATGTATGAATGCAATGCACCAGTATCAAAAAGAACGAGTGCAGTAAATGACTTAACCAAAAACTTACCTATTACTGCATCGGGCTGGGCTTCAACCTCCTCCACATTTACGTGGTTCACCTGTCCCCTGTTGAAAGGGTTCGACTTCTTCCCAGAGCTTCCGTTGCCATTTCCATTCTGGGATTCAGGACATTCATTAGCATAATGTCTCGTCTTCTGGCACTTAAAGCAAGTGACTTGGCTCAGGTCTCTCTTGGCTGGGGTTGATGGGTTGGCGCGGTTCTGGCCATTGCTTCCTCCATTCCCGTTACCATTATTGGCGCTATTATGATTGTGCGAGCTACCTCCTCCATGGGTATGCTGAAAAGGTCCTCTCGGTCTAGGGGTAAAACGTGGCTTCTGCTGAGCTCCTGAATTGTACTTCCCTTGTCCATACTTCCTCTTGCGGTTCTCAATTTGCTGCTGCTTCCCTTCAATCATGAGAGCACGGTCTACCAACTCCTGGTAGTTGTTGAAGGTTGCTACCATCAACTGCATGCTCAACTCATCATTCAGTCCTTCCAGAAACTTCTCCTGCTTAGCTGCATCCGTAGCAACGTCATCTGGGGCATAACATGCTAACTTACAAAAGTCCTCCACATACTGGCCAACTGTCCGTCCTCCTTGGCGCAAGTTGCAAAACTCTCGCTTCTTCATGGCCATAGCTCCTGCTGAAACATGGGCAGTACGGAAAGCCTGCTGGAACTGGTCCCATGTGATAGTATCGATAGGGAAAGTGGCGGTGAAATTCTCCCACCATGATGTTGCGGGTCCGTCAAGCTGATGTGCAACAAACTTCACCTTTTCTGCATCTGTGCATCCTGCTGTGGTCAACTCCCTTGCTGTCTTGCGGAGCCAATCATCTGCTACTATCGGCTCAGTGCTACTGGAAAACACCGGCGGATTTAGCCTAAGAAAACGGGCTAAGTGATCAACAAGTGGTGGTGGTGGTAGTGGGTTGTTGTTGTTGTTCCCCTGATTTTGAGTCTGGACTAGCAACTGCATCAATGTGTTCTACTGTTGGATCAACTAAGTGAGCTCCGGTGGGAAGGTAAATCCGGGGTCACGTCTCAGAGGCATCTGAGGGTTTAGAAAAGATGAGATTTAAGAATGGAGAGGGGTCTAAAGAGAAAACACTGCCCATATGCACATGAGGCAAAAGCAAACAATTCACTTCATTCAATCAAACAAGGGCATACAATCGATCTATCGCAAAAGTGCTCGGACTACTATATTTACATGGTGGACTACTACTACTGATGGGGTGGTCTACTAGAAATATTCTTCTGTTGCAGACTCCATGATATCTGCTCCAGCTTCATCAACATAGTCATCATCGCTATCATCTGGATCTGAGTCGGTGTCGTCGATGATGATGCAGTCTTCCAGGCGAATCTCCTTGGGTTCTTCGTCTTCCTCTACTGGTGTAGGGCCTCCCATAGATATTCCAATCTTCTTGATCAGATCGTCATTCTTCCCCACTAATACTTCGATTTCCTCTTCATAATCTTCACGTGTAGCCTTGAGTTCTTTCTCCAGTTCCTTGATTCTTGTCCTCGCCTTCTTCAAATCTATCATGTCGGCCCACATATGGTTCTCCTGACGTCGAATGTGCTGGTTTAACTCCTGGATAAAAGCTGCAATTGATCTATCCTTCCTGGTGCTGATCATCTCCCAGTGCTCATCTCGGCGCCCACAAATTTGGTAGATAGTATCCTTGAGATCATTGCGGTAAACTTCTCCAATGCGTCCCATGGCGATGTGAGCTGCCATGCTCTTTCCTACACTCCAGGTTGGTGCATCAAACGAAAACTCTATGGGCTCAGTGACTGGCATGAACGTCCTTCCTGGAACTTGAACTTGAATCATCCAGCGCTCCTCTTCAGGTAATGTGGCGTTGTAGATTCCGGTGAAGCTTGGTACTCCTATGTTCAGGTATCTAGTGACTTCCTTCAAGTGACGTCCAAAGGATGTATCTTCATCCCGTTGTGTGAACTTGTTCCTTGTATCCGCCATCCTAAAAGAGTAGAAAAGATGAGCAGTCAGAATGAGAAGAGCGTAGTGATCTAGGGCTTTAGCTTAGTGGTCGTGTCCTACAGTCAGCATGTGCTCTGATACCATCTTGTAGCGACCAGACCTCAAATGGTCCAATCTCTATGCTCAGGTGTCATCCCTGGATCAGTAATGCTGACACCACACAGTACTTGAAGGATTTATAACAGAGTAGCAATCACACACTTATTACATCGAGTGTCTCAAAAGAGAACTTATTACAATAAATATGGCTTAAGGCCATCTAATAACGATAATAGCGGAAGGCTTGGAAGATAAGTGAGTCCATCAACTCCAACGGCATCACTGAGTATAGAACCACAACCTAAAAGCACCTTACTCGTCGTCTGAAAAGTCTGCAACTTGAACGTTGCAGCCCGAAACGGGTCAGCACATGGAATATGCTGGCAATGTAACACATAGAGAGCAATAAAAGGATAAGACTATTCTATATGCATATTTGGCTGGTGGAAAGCTCTATGGTTATAGTTTTGCATAAAGCTAATTTTTCCCTACTGCAAAGGAATAACTTTTATTTAACTATCATGGTAGTTGTTAAACATTGAGAGTGTAGACACGCTCTCCATCCCAATTAAACATCATCATTAAAACCCAACAAAATTAATTAGAGTAACATGATGAGATTCACATGATAATCTAGGTACTAGATACTCAAGACGTCCATAACCGGGGACACGGCTAACCATGATTAGTTTATACACTCTGTAGAGGTTTGCGCACTTTTCCCCACAAGACTCGATCTCCTCCGTTAGGATTCTCGCACTACATGGTGTTTGAGAAACGGATGACCGAGACATAATCTTTTAGAAGCGCTAGCACCTTACGAACGGGATGACCGTACCACCTGCATCCCCTACATCTGCTAGTCTACCACTGTAAGAGTTCGCACGACTTAGTCAACTATGCTAGAGCCCATAGTAGCTTGTGGCTGCACACAGAAGTTTCTAGTATGAATAATCTCATGATCCCTTTGAGCCTGGGTGGCGGTCCAAAAGAAAAACAGGCAATCGCTGGAATACCCAGGTGCCTCAATCCAGCCAAATGTGTATTTAAGTTGCCACCTTAAATAAACCATTAATTTTTCAATCTCACATCTGTCATGGATTTCACCCACCCAATCCATGTCTACTAGCATAGCATGGCATAAAAGCAAACGTAGAAGTAACTCCCAAAGGTTTGATAATAACAGGTAATAGGTACTACCTCATCTACTTCCCAAACCCACAATTTAAATAGATCCTAATCATGCAATGTGTGAGGGTTGATCTAATGCAATAAAAACTGGGTAATAGGAAGTATGATCAAAGTGTTACTTGCCTTGCTGATGATCCGTGAAACCTAGCGATTCGAAGTAGCAAGCGGCGCAATCCGGGTACTCTATCGCAAACAAACAAGCATACAATAAGTACTCATATAATGCACAGCTAAAACTCAAATAAGAGATCTAACCAGATAGTTCAACTTAAGAACTCCGGTTGGCAAAAAGAATCAAATCGAACGAAGCAACGAAAGACAAACGGCAAAAGAAACAACTCCGTTTACTTATCTGAATCTAGGTCAAATTTTATTGAGGCAAAAACTTGTTTGAGTTGGTTAAATGGAAAGAGGGTTTCGAGACGAAACTTCCAGGCGCTTGAATCACCTGATTCCGATAAACGAGCGAAAAGTTAAACTAAAACGGACATCGGATCAGGAATCGTGATTAGAAAAATCACGGATTTAATCCGAGAAAAAAATGACGAACAGGTTAACGAATGAACGTTCGTTAACTGGAACTAAACGATGAACGTGTTCGGTAAAACGAACAATTGAGCAAGCGCTCGCTAAATAAATAAACCGGAGGAAAACCGATCTATTTAAAAAAAACTAAAACTAGGGTTTTCTAAAAAAACGAAGCGGTTTTTCTCAGAAAACCGGCGGCGGCGGCTACCTCGGCTCGGGCTCCGGCGAAGCTCCGGCGGGGCTCCGGGCGGCGGCAGGTGGTGCGGGGCGGCGGCTCTGGGCGGGTTATAAAGGGGGGGTAACTTGGGGAAGGGGGCGGCCTCGGGCGGCGTGTCCTTCCCAGACATGGCGGCGGCGGCGATCGGGACTCCGGTCCCGATCCGGTCTTGCGGGAGGCGGCGGCGACTGGGCCGGCTCGGCTAGGCCTTCGGCCCAGTCGGGCGCGAGGGTTTTTTTTAAAAACAATATCGCTGCAACTAAAAAAATTCTAGAAAAATAAATAAAAATCTAAAAATGCCAAAACAAATTTTCACCGTCTAAATAAAATATTTAGAACAGGATGAACATTTTCTTGGCCCTAAATGCAATTTTTGAAAACGTGCAATTTTTCCTAAATTCAAATAAAATAGCAAATAAAACCAAAATAAAATCTTATTTGATTTTTTATTAAATCCTCAATATTTCTTTATTTTGGGAAATTCATTTTATTCCCTCTCTCAAAATTTCTATAATAGAAATAATTGAAGATAAAATAAATGAAATCAAATGGTCCTATTTTCAAAATTTGAGAAAACTCAAATATGAAAATAACGAAATCCCCAACTCTCTCCGAGGGTCCTTGAGTTGCGTGAAATTTCTAGGATCAACCAAAGTGCAATAAAATATGATATGCACTTATGATCTCTTGTATAACATTCCAAATTGAAAATTTGGGATGTTACAGCAATCTCTAAATGCTAGAATGAAACCTGACCCTGCTTTTGCTACTTCACCTATCTGTGTTACCGATAAGGGTTATGAATTCTCTGTTGATCCTGATATAATTACTTTGGTTGAATCTGATCCTTTTCATGGTTATGAATCTGAAACTGTTGTGGCACATCTTACTAAATTGAATGATATAGCCACCCTGTTCACTAAAGAAGAGAGAACTCGTTACTTTTATATCCTTAAAATATTTCCGTTCTCATTAAAGGGTGATGCTAAGATATGGTTTAATTCTCTTGATCCTGGTTGTGTGCGTAGTCCCTAGGATATGATTTATTACTTCTCTGCTAAATATTTCCCTGCTCATAAGAAACAAGCTGCTTTAAGGGATATATATAATTTTGTGCAAATTGAAGAAGAGAGTCTCCCACAAGCTTGGGGGAGGCTTCTCCATTTACTTTATGCTTTGCCTGATCATCCTCTTAAGAAAAATGAAATACTTGATATCTTTTATAATGGACTAACCGATGCCTCCAGAGATTACCTGGATAGTTGTGCTGGTTCTATTTTCAGGGAAAGAACACCGGATGAAGCTGAAATTCTATTGAATAATATATTGACAAATGAAAATAATTGGACACCTCCGGAGCCAATTCCTGAGCCTATTCCTAAACCAACTCCGAAGAAGATGGGTATTCTATTTCTCAGTCCTGAAGATATGCAAGAGGCAAAGAAATCTATGAAAGAAAAAGGTATTAAAGCTGAAGATGTTAAGAATTTACCTCCTATTGAAGAAATACATTGTCTTAATTTACCGCCTGTTGAAGAAACATATAATCCAAATCCTTCTCCTATTGAAGAAACTCATGGTCTTGATAACCCGACACAGGTAGTAAAGGTAAATTCTCTCTATAGATATGATAAAGCTGAAATCCCATTTACTAAGTTTGCTAGCCCATGCTTAGATGAGTTTGATAAATTTATGGCTAAGCAAGAATATTTTAATGCTTATTTTGGTAGACAATTGAAATAAAATTCAAATATGCTTGACACTTGGGTGATTATATGGCTAATGTTAAAGGTGAACTTAAACTTATTAGTAAACATGCTTCTATGGTTACCACTCAAGTAGAACAAGTACTTAAAGCTCAAAATGACTTGCTCAATGAATTGAATAGTAAAGATAATGATAATGCTGCTAGAGTGGCTACTAGAAATGGTAGAATGACTCGGGAACCTTTGTATCCTGAAGGCCATCCTAAGAGAATTGAGCAAGATTCTCAGAGAAATAATATAGATGCACCTAGTCCTTCTACAAAAAAAAAATATAGGACTTTGCATGCTTCTAGTGATCCTATTGTTGAAAAACCTAGGAATCCAAATGATATTTCTATTTCTGATGCTGAAACACAATCTGGTAATGAACCTGAAACTAGTGGTAATGTTAATGACAATGTTCATAATGATGCTCAACCTAGTAATGATAATGATATAGAAATTGAACCTGCTGTTGATCTTGATAACTCACAATCAAAGAATCAACGTTATGATAAAAAAGACTTTGTTGCTAGGAAACATGGTAAAGAAAGAGAGCCTTGGGTTCAGAAACCCATGCCTTTTCCTCCCAAATCATCTAAGAAAAAGGATGATGAGGATTTTGAGCGCTTTGCTGAAATGATTAGACCTATCCTTTTGCATATGCGATGAACTGATATGCTCAAAACCAATCCTTATGCTAAGTACATGAAAGATATTATTACAAATAAAAGAAAGATACCGGAAGCTGAAATTTCCACCATGCTTGCTAATTATACTTTTAAGGGTGGAATACCTAAGAAACTAGGAGATCCCGGTGTACCAACTATACCATGCTCCATTAAAAGAAATTATGTTAACACTGCTTTATGTGATCTTGGAGGCGGTGTTAGTGTTATGCCTCTCTATTTATATCGTAGATTTGATTTGAATAAGTTGACACCTACTGAAATATCTTTGCAAATGGCTGATAAATCAACTGCTATACCTGTCGGTATTTGTGAGGATGTGCCTGTTGTAGTTGCAAACGTTACTATTTTAACTGACTTTGTTACTCTTGATATTCCCAAGGATGATAGTATGTCTATTATTCTTGGAAGACCCTTTTTGAATACTGCAGGAGATGTTATTGATTGCACTAAAGGCAATGTCACTTTTCATGTTAATGGTAATGAGCATATGATACACTTTCCGAGGAAACAACCTCAAGTTCATAGTATCAACTCTATTGGAAAAATTCAATCGATTATATTTGGAGGTTTTGAATTTCCTCTTCCTACTGTCAAGAAGAAATATGATGTTCTTATTATTGGGGATGTGCATATCCCCGTTGAGGTAACATAGTGTTATTCGAAATTTCTCCGGGTCCATGTTATTCGGAATGAGTTCTTTAACAAGACTTGATCAACCTTGTTAGAGGATTCCTTTTGATGACCATGAGATGGATGAAACTAGAAGGCACAACCCTCTGTACCCCACTTTTACTTTCTGTTATTTATATTAAATAAAATAAAAATAAATATTTTCTGTCTGTTCACTGATTATCCGTGCAATATAAAAATACCTCAAAAAATAAAAGTTCTCCAAATGCCCTGAAATTTAAATATGATTTTTTCTAGAATATTTGAGAATATTTGGCACTGAGAACACAACAGGGGGGTCAACCACCTGCCCACGAGGGTGGAGGGCACGCCCCCTGCCTCGTGGTCCCACGGTGGCCCTCCTTCACTTATTCTTTCACCCATACACTCCTTCTTCCTCCCACAAACACGAATAACCAGCTCAAACTCGAGTCCAAGCTCGTTTTGCTGCCATTTTCGATCTCCTTGCTCAAAGCACCTCTCACAAAACTGCTTGGCGAGATTGTTCCTTGAAAATGATGAGGAGACTATTGAGGGGCTCATCGAGCCAAAGCTCGAAGGAAAAGGCACTGAAGCCTAAGTATAATTTGCCGCGCACCACGGAGGTTCGGGCGTGTGAATGGCCTTCCGATGATTTCTTGAGAGCAACCGGTATTTATGAAGATTGTCATGAATTGGCTAAGAATGCAGGCCTCACCGCTTTCCTCCACGACCAATGCGATCAGTATCTCTTACTCACAAATACCTTTGTGCAAAACTTTCATTTCCATTCTAGGAACCCGCCACCTACGGTGGAGTTTCATTTATATGATGAGGATAAGGAGATGTCACTTTATGATTTTTGTCGGATTTGTTTAGTCCCTTTTGAGGGCAAGACAGAAGAACCACATCGTGATGATGTGGAGGGGTTTATTGATACTATCACTATAGGGGAAACAAGGAAGGTTTCCGATGCACGAATCACTAGCATACATTTTCCTGTTTTACGTTATTTTGCATTATTTGCTAGTCGTTGCTTAATTGGTCGTGGAAACTAGGGAAACCTTAGTATCCCTGATATTATTATTCTGCTCCATGATTTATACAGTGATAACTATGTTAGTATGTGCGGCATTATTGCTAAACGGTTAAGTCTGAACCGTACCAAGGGCCCCATCTTTGGAGGCTTCTAAGCTTCACACCTAGCTGCACATTTTAACATACCTATTAGGCATTTTGAGAAGGAAGAAAAGGTGCTGCCTCGTGTTTATCTAGATTATAGAAGTATGGTGGCACATGATTTTATTGTTAAGAATAGGGAAGGAGAGCTTAAATATCAATTGTTCTTTAATAAACATCATCCTGAGACTATTACCCTGCCTGCTCCTTCTTTGTTTGATTTATCTTCAGGCACGTACCTTGTTCCGTTGAAGGCTATTCACGCCTACCAGAACCCTGCACCAGCCGTGGAGCCAGAGCCGGAACCACAAGTTGATCCTTCACGACAGTCTAATTACCAGTGGGATCCGAAGATGATTGTCAGCCAGTAGCAATCAGAGTCTTCCTCTTCTTCTTCTCAGTACAACCCCAACTACTATTATGGATATCCGCCAGGCCAGCCGTGGCCATAGACCAACTTAGGCCAAAAGCCTAAGCTTGGGGGAGTACGTATTTCCCACCGACATTACATTTATGTTCACACACTCATTTCTAGATGTCGATGCTCATACTTTTTCATTGTATCATCCATGATAGTTTATTTCCTTTTTATGCTTTCTTCTTGTGTGTTTAATAAACCTTAAGAAAAACCAAAAAAAATTAGTTGTAGCTTTTAGTTAGTTTAATTTCCATGCTTGTAGTAGTAATTAAAAAGAAAACCCAAAAATATTTCTTGTTCTTCTTTTCCTTGTTGGGAGCTTTCCCGTGTAAAGAGTTTTATTTTTTTATTTTCTTTGGGATCGATGGGAGAAGACCATAATTAAATTGTTGAAGTGGCTCTTATATGCATAAATGTTAATCTGACAAAATAGCCCATATTGTCTTGTCTTCTCCTGTTTATTGAATGTCTGCAGATTCCAGCTTAGTCCAATGTACATGCACTATTATTATTATTCACACTATTCGGTCGTGCAAGTGAAAGGCAATTATGATGATATATGATGGACTGACTGAGATGAGAAAAGCTGGTATGAACTCGACCTCTTTTGTTTTTGTAAATATGATTAGTTCATTGTTCTTGATTCAACCTATTATGAATAAACATGTTTGCAATGACAACTAGAGATCATAGTTTCTTGTGCCATGCTTGATTAGCTATGAGTTATAATGGTTTACCTTGCGTGCCAACATGCTATTGAAATGGTTATGATGTGGTATGATAGGGTGGTATCCTCCTCTAAATGATTTATGTGACTTGACTTGGCACATGTTCACGCATGTAGTTGAAACAAAATCAACATAGCCTTCACGATATTTATGTTCATGGTGGATTATATCCTACTCATGCTTGCATTCGGTGTTGATTAATTTTAATGCATGTTCATGACTATTGTCGCTCTCTAGCTGGTCGCTTCCCAGTCTTTTGCTAGCCTTCACCTGTACTAAGCGAGAATACTGATTGTGCATCCAATCCCTTAAGCCCCAAAGTTATTACACATGGGTCCACCATACCTACCTATATACGGTATCTACCTGCCGTTCCAAGTAAATTTGTATGTGCCAGACTCTAAACCTTCAAATAAATATCCTGTTTTGTATGCTTGAATAGCTCATGTATCAACTAGGGCTGTCTGTATCTTCCATGTTAGGCGGGCTATTCTCAAGAGGAGTGGACTCCGCTCCTCACTCACGAGATAAATGGCTGGTCACCGGGATGCCCAGTCCCATGCTTTATGCAAACTAAATCAAAATAATTGCAAACAAAACTCCCCCTGGGACTCTTGTTAGTTGGAGGCACTCGTTGTTTCGAGCAAGCCATGGATTGATGCTTGTTGGTGGAAGGGGGAGTGTAAACTTTACCATTCTGTTTGGGAACCGCCTATAATGTGTGTAGCATGGAATATATCGCCATCTCTTGGTTGTTATGTTGACAATGAAAGTGTACCGCTCAAAATATTATTCACCTTTGTTTCAAAACCGAGCTCTAGCACCTCTACAAATCCCTGCTTCCCTCTACGAAGGGCCTATCTATTTACTTTTATGCTGAGTCATCATCCTCTTATTAAAAAGCACCAGTTGGAGAGCACCGCTGTCATTTGCATTCATTACTGTTAGTTTACATTGAGTATGACTTGACTGGATCTCTTTTACCATGAATTACAATGTCTAGTCAGTCCTTGGTCTTTAAAGGTGCTCTGCATTTATGTTTCGCGGTCTCAGAAAGGGCTAGCGAGATACCATCTTGTTATATCATATTATGATTGTTTTCAGAAAGTGTTGACATCCGAGATTTATAATTATTGGTCGCTAGTTGATTATGCTATTGATATGAGTAAACTTGAGACCTATGCGTTATTATGAATCTGGTCAGTTATAATCTTTGCTGAAAAATTGAATGCTGGCTTTACATATTTACAACAACAAGAGCAAACAGAGTTTGTAAAAGTTTTTCTTTATCACTTTCAGTTTGTCAACTGAATTGCTTGAGGACAAGCAAACGTTTAAGCTTGGGGGAGTTGATACGTCTCCAACGTATCTACTTTTCCAAACACTTTTGCCCTTGTTTTGGACTCTAACTTGCATGATTTGAATGGAACTAACCCGGACTGACGTTGTTTTCAGCAGAATTACCATGGTGTTATTTATGTGCAGAAACAAACGTTCTCGGAATGACCTGAAACTTCACGGAGCCACTTTTCAGAAAATATGAAAAATACCTACAAAAGATGAAGGCCAGGGGGCCCACCTCCTGTCCACGAGGGTGGGGGCGCGCCTGCCCCCCTAGGGCGCGCCCCCTACCTCGTGGGCCCCCTGTTGCCTCTCTGACTCCAGGTCCAACTCCATATATTGTGTTTCGGGGAGAAAAAAATCAGAGAGAAGAAATCATCGCGTTTTACGATACGGAGCCACCGCCAAGCCCTAAAACCTCTCGGGAGGGCTGATCTGGAGTCCATTCGGGGCTCCGGAGAGGGGAATTCGTTGCCATCGTCATCATCAACCATCCTCCATCACCAATTTCATGATGCTCACCGCCGTGCGTGAGTAATTCTATCATAGGCTTGCTGGACGGTGATGGGTTGGATGGGATCTATCATGTAATCGAGTTACTTTTGTTATGGTTTGATCCCTAGTGTCCATTATGTTCTGAGATTGATGTTGCTATGACTTTTCTATGCTTAATGCTTGTCACTAGGGCCCGAGTGCCATGATTTCAGATCTAGACCTATTATGTTTTCATCAATATATGAGTGTTCTTGATCCTATCTTGCAAGTCTGTAGTCACCTATTATGTGTTATGATCCGTTAACCCCGAAGTGACAATAATCGGGATACTTACCTGTGATGACCGTCGTTTGAGGAGTTCATGTATTCACTATGTATTAATGCTTTGTTCTGGTTTTCTATTAAAAGGAGGCCTTAATATCCCTTAGTTTCCGTAAGGATCCCGCTACCACGGGAGGGTAGGACAAAAGATGTCATGCAAGTTCTTTTCCGTAAGCACGTATGACTATGTTCGGAATACATGCCTACATTATATCAATGAACTGGACCTAGTTCTGTGTCACCCTAGGTTATGACTATTACATGATGAACCACATCCGGCATAATTCTCCATCACTGATTGTAGGATCGAAAGTATGTCTAGAGGGGGGTGATTAGACTACTTGACCAAATAAAAACTTAACCTTTTCCCAATTTTAGTTCTTGGCAGATTTTAGCTATTGTAGGACAAGTCAAGCAATCATCACACAATTCAAGCAAGAATGCAAAGAGTATATTGGCAGCGGAAAGTAAAGCATGCAACTTGCAAGAATGTAAAGGGAAGGGTTTGGAGAATTCAAACGCAATTGGAGACACGGATGTTTTTCCCGTGGTTCGGATAGGTGGTGCTATCCTACATCCACGTTGATGGAGACATCAACCCACGAAGGGTAACGGTTGGGCGAGTCCACGGAGGGCTCCACCCACGAAGGGTAATGGTTGCGCGAGTCCACGGAGGGCTCCACCCACGAAGGGTCCACGAAGAAGCAACCACCCACGAAGGGTCCACGAAGAAGCAACCTTGTCTATCCCACCATGGCCATCGCCCACGAAGGACTTGCGTCACTAGCGGTAGATCTTCACGAAGTAGGCGATCTCCTTGCCCTTACAAACTCCTTGGTTCAACTCCACAATCTTGTCAGAGGCTCCCAAGTAACACCTAGCCAATCTAGGAGACACCACTCTCCAAGAAGTAACAAATGGTGTGTTGATGATGAACTCCTTGCTCTTGTGCTTCAAATGATAGTCTCCCCAACACTCAACTCTCTCTCATAGGATTTGGATTTTGTGGAAAGAAGATTTGAGTGGAAAGCAACTTGGGGAAGGCTAGAGATCAAGATTCATATGGTAGGAATGGAATATCTTGGTCTCAACACATGAGTAGGTGGTTCTCTCTCAGAACATATGAGTTGGAATTGTGTATGTGTTCTGATGGCTCTCTCCACGAATGAAGAGGAGGTGGAGGGGTATATATAGCCTCCACACAAAATCCAACCGTTACACACAGTTTGCAATCTCGCTGGGACCGAATCAACAAACTCGGTTGGACCGAAAAGGTAAACCTAGTGACCGTTAGAGATTTTTGGTGGGACTGACATGCAACTCGGTAGGACCGATATGGTTAGGGTTTGGGCATAACGTAATCTCAGTGAGACCGATTACACAAACTCGGTGAGACCGGGTTTGGTAATAAGCTAACCAGAGAGTTGGTCAGGTAAACTCGGTGGGACCGATTTGCTCTTTCGGTGAGACCGAAAAGTTACAAAAAGGAAACAGAGAGTTTACACTGCAATCTCGGTGGGACCGATTCGCTCTTTTGGTGAGACCGAAAAGTTACGAAAGGGAAACAGAGAGTTTGCAATCCCATCTCGGTGAGACCGAGATCCCTATCGGTAGAACCGAATTGCTAGGGTTTGGCAGTGGCTTATGACAAGTGAAACTCGGTGGCGCCGGATAGAAAGAATCGGTAGGACCGAGTTTGGCTTAGGGTTTAGGTCATATGTGGATATGGGAAAGTAGTTGAGGGTTTTGGAGCATATCACTAAGCACATGAAGCAAGAGGCTCATTAAGCAACACCTCATCCCTCCTTGATAGTATTGGCTTTTCCTAAAGACTCAATGTGATCTTGGATCACTAAAATATAAAATGAAGAGTCTTGAGCTTTTGAGCTTGAGCCAATCCTTTGTCCTTAGCATTTTGAGGGTTCCACTTTCACATCCATGCCATGCCAATCATTGAGCTTTCCTGAAATAGTCATCTTGGAATAGCATTAGCTCAATGAGCTATATGTTGTTATGAATTACCAAAACCACCTAGGGATAGTTGCACTTTCAATCTCCCCCTTTTTGGTAATTGATGACAACATATAGATCAAAGCTTCGACAAATTATAATAAGCATGAAATATATCGTCGCTTTGAGAAGTATGTGACAAGTAAGAGCTCCCCCTAAATTTGTGCATATTTAAAATTTGCTTTGGACTGCAAATGCACAAAGAGTTAGAGTCATGGGTTACTCTTCCATGTCACATACATCTTGGTGGAGCACTTAAAATGATAAGAATGAAATACATGCACTCATCACCAAGAATAGTGAATGATCACATAAGATAGATAAGATGATAATATTAAGCAAACATTAGGTGTAGCTTATGATCAAACACATGATCATCAATGTCTCACGAGCAATGACATAGTATCTCACACAAAAGCAAACAAAGTTCGAAAAAACACCAAATAAAACAAGAGAGAATAAAAGCAACACTAAAAGCAACACTCTCTCTCGAAGCCTATGATCTATACATTTTCTCCCCCTTTGGCAACAAGTTACCAAAAAGTTCCTAGAAAATGCATAGTGCTAAGTCGACACTCAGGCTTGATCTTCAGGTGGTGGTGGAGTCCGGAGCACTCCAAGGACGAAGCCTTCTGTAGATGTGGTCGGAGTCGAGGCTGAAGTGGACGCTGAGCTGGTGGAACTGAGGCTATAGCTGGTGCAGACGTGGTGGCTCTGGGGTCAGCAACTGGCACTGCAGCTCGGACCTCGTGGCACTCTGGCAAAGGCATCAGTTGTAGTCTTGCCTCTCCTCTCCTGCATGTCATCCTGGAGCTGCTCCACTGCAGTCTGAATCTCTGTCACTTTGACATCCAAGTCATAGAACTTTTGTTCCATGATCCTCTCTAAGCTTGCCTGGTTCTGAGTTAGGGTGGCTAGTCCTTGCTCAATCCGCAGGGTGGATGCAATCAAGTAACCCAGCTGCTCTTGTTTGGTTTTCAGGAAATATTCAGATGCCTCCTCTTGAGTAGGCATCTTGGCAGCTTTCTCCTTCCTCGCCTTCTCCTTCTTGGCTTGTGCTTGGGCAGATGATGGCTCATTCTCAGTCATGACCACTTGATTATCTTCAAAGTCTGGACGGATGGGCAGGTGTTCCTTGTCCAATAAGTATATGCCCGTGCCCATCTTAGAGTTGATGAGCTCCTGAATCTGTGGGGCATATCCACAGCTCCTCTTCTGGTCTGCTGCTGTCCTCTTGATTGTTTCAATCATAAGGCTCATGACTTTGAATTTCTGTGGCACGTCAAAGATATGAAGCAAGTTGATTGCGTGGCCTCTGATCATCTTGTGATCTCCAGACTTGGGCAATAGGGTGTGCCTAAGAATCCAGTTGATGGTTGGCAGCCCTGACAGAAGATAGTGTACTGAGCCAAACTTGAACGTATCAAGTGCTTCATTTGGAATCTCCTTGTACATGTTTGACATTGAGTTGTGGTCCATCTTCTTCTTGGCATAAATGTCCAAGTCATCGCCATGCTCTTCTGGGGCATTAATTAGCTGAGCCCATTCAGCAACTGTAGACTGGTACCTCGTACCCTCTGACATCCATACAATCCTGCCATCTGGATAGAAATGGGTTGTGGAGTAGAACTGCATGATGAGTTCCTCGTTCCACTTTGTGAGCTTCTGCCCAACAAAGTCCTCTACTCCACATGCCTTGAAGCTGTCCTGCACTCCAGGGTAGTACTCTTCGTTGTCCTTGATGTATTTCCAATCAACCCATCTCATATGACAGACAATTGGCTTCTTGTCTAGCAGCACTGTCTCATAAAAGTCTTGCTGCTCCTTGGTGTGAAACCTGTAGTCAACTGCAGTCCTTCTCCTTGAAGCATACGGTTCTGCTTCTCTCCACTTCCGGAGCCCTGAATCTCTCCTGAGTTTCATATCCTCAGCCACAGGATGAGCATTGTGGTCTGGGATCTTGGGCTTGAGCTTTCTAAGAACATTCTCTTCTTCTTCTTCTTCTTCTGCAGCTTCAGGCACTGGGGCCTTGTTCTTCTCAGTAGCTGGGATGCTTCTTATGTTCCTCTTTGGCTTTGGCTTTGGAGCTGGCTTGGCCTTGGAAGCAGCTGCCCCTGTTCTTATGGCATCACCCATCAGCTTGGGTGCCTTAGGTGCTGGTGCAGCTACCTCTTCTTCTTCCTCCTCATCTTCCATGATGGAAGCCTTGCCAAGCACTCTGGCTACAGTTTTCTTCACCCTTTCTTTCCTCTTCTTGCCTTCAGCAACAACTGGCTCAATGGGAGTGGGCTTCTCAGTTGAAGCTCTGGCCTTTGACATAGGCTGCCTGCCTGCTGGCCTTTTGATCTTCATCCCTGGTTTTATGCCCTGTGCTGGCTCAACTCTCTTGGAAGTTGCTTCCTCTTCTGCCACATAATCCTCATATTCTGAGTCTGAGGTTCTCTTCTTTCTCTGTCTTGTGGCACCTTTAGGCATATTGCTAGGGGTGCTCCTGCTGCCATCATCTGAGGAACTTGAGGGACTAGTGCCCTCACTCATCTGCACTTGCTGCTCTGACAAGTTCTGGCTATCACTTTGGTCTGACATGATGCAAACTCTGACTGCTGACCCTGTGAATAGGTTATAGATGAGATAGAGTGGATGAGCATCACAAAATGCAGAGATTTTTGCAAAAGAATAATTCAAAAACTTAGTTTTAGTTTCCCACTGAAAGCATCTCGGATCTACCGATTTCTAAACTCTGTGATACCGAAGCAGTTTTGGCACCTAAACTAGTGAACTCGGTCAGACCGAGTCACAGTTCGGTGTCACCGAGACTGCTAGGGTTTCATAGAGTTCCAAAATCGGTCACACCGATAAGTAATTCTCGGCCAGACCGAGTCTCACTTGTGCAATGGCATATGCCAAATCGGTGGGACCGAGTTTTTCAACTCGGTGGGTCCGAGATGGTTTCGGCGGAAACCTAACCCTAAAATTTTCGAATTAAACCTAATCTACGAGTTCATTGACTGGATAGAAGTTTAACAAACGTGGCAAGAATCATGATGATCACAATGTGCTAAGTATCGGATTGGGGAATAGCACAAAGATCGAGTCCATACCCTAGTTCGGCGGAGACTCGCTACGGCGGCAATGGCGGGGTTGAATTTCCGTTGACGGCAACGGAGACCAGCGATTGGAGGCGGCTGGCGGCGAGGAGACGATCCGGAGACCAAGTTGGCAGAGCAGGCTATCGTGCGGGCGAAGGGGTTCGGAGAAATTTCCAAATTTTTGCCCATGACTGTATATAGCCCGACCCTGTCGGTGTGACCGAGTGGAACAACTCGGTGGCACCGAGATGCAAAACTGTATACAGTTGTTGCAACTCGGTGTGACCGAATGGTTCAAATCGGTTGCACCGAGATCGAAAACCTAGATCAACTTAATGATCTCGGTAGGACCGAAAGTAGGGTATCGGTCAGACCGAGAATCATAAAGAGGTTTTGGAAGTTTATGACGAATCGGGGACTCCGAGCGCTCCTCACACAGAGTGGTTCGAATCTGACTTGATCAAATTTTGTGATGTAGCATGAATAGAGTTTGAGACGAGAAAAGCATAGATAGCTAGAGGAGGTTCTTAGGCAGTCTTGTCCATCCACTTGGCAAAAGGAAATAAAACCAAACAATCAAAACAACAAGTGGATGTCCTCGAATGAGTAAAATATGCAACCAGCATGCTCACACAATAAGATGGCAAATGAAATATGTGACAAGGCATGCACAACCAATTCTAGCATCTATCAAGCAATTTGCGATGACAAGGTCATCTATATATGAGTATATTGACTTAGGAGTCAAGTGAGAACACTTGATCATAGGTCATACTCATCGTTTAAGCTCAAGTGGGGTTACCACTTTTACATAAAGCATTGTTGTGTTCACATCTTTAGAGTTGCTTTAGCTCAAGTCTTAGAGTAAAGCTCCCCCTAGATGTGATATCCCCCCTTAGAGGGATGAACTAACCTCGGGTTTTGTCGATGATGACTTCATGTAGATGTTGAAGATGTGGATGCTCAATGTTGATGTGGATCACTTGGAGCTATCCATTTGAGTGAATTGCACTTTCAATACCTACATGGGTTAGTCCCACAAGGAACAAACAAGGATATCCATAGACATAGAGTGATGCACACACAAGATGATGTCCATGAAAACTTTTAGGTTACATTGTCCCTTGTCTTACCAACAAGAGGGTTTGTGACTCCTTGAACTAGTGCAAGATGTGGAAGTTGATTGCACTTGTTCTTGCCAAAATGATAAGAGTGAAGTATGTTGGCGGAGTCACCCTCAAGAACTCTCTAGTTCTTCTTCTTTTGGATCCACACCATCTTGATGGGAATCCTTGGAGTTGTATTCGTACTTGATGAAGTGGAACTTGAAGTAGTCTTGGGAATCCACTTGACTAAGGTCTTAGGAGCTTCTTCAAATGCATCAATTTCCTCTTGAAGCTTGTCCTTGCCTTTTTGCTTGTAGTCTTGTGGTGGAAGATCATCTTGAGCTTGTGTCCCCTTGAAAGAAGTATCATACTTCTCTTGTTGAGGAACAAACTTTGCCTTGGGGTATTGATCTTCTTTCCACTCAACTCCATTGGCATTGAACTTTCGTTCAAAACCAACACCTTGATTCTTCCGGTGCATTCCTTGCTTGCGCACAATTTCCTCGAATTGCTTACTCCCGGCAAGGCTTTTGTACACTCCTTTCTCTATAATTCCCTTCAATAAGATATTTTCTTGCTCAAGTGTAACTTGGCTAAGAGAATCATTAGTGGAATCAAGAGAACTACTAGAAGCAACAATATTGGATTTAGCATGATCATTGTTACTGCTAGAGGAAGAATCTTTCTTGTTCTTGTTACTAGACTTGACTTGAGGCATGTAAGTGGATAAGAGTAAACGCTTGGCAATGTAAGAAGAACTTTTCTTGCGGAGATCATCATTGATTGCTTTTAAGGACTCATGCTCTTGCTCAAGATTGAGCTTTTCAAAGCATAATTTCTCATGAGCTCTTAAAAGTTCTCGATGATCTTCGAAGATAGTTTCATGAGCTAACTTAAGAGTGTTTAGTTCTTTAGTTAGAGCCTCAATCTTCTCCTTATCATTGTCATTCGTTTTATCTTGATTAGCATGATTAATTGACGTTTCATCATAGTATTCATCACTAGAGTTGTCAACAAGCAAATCATCACCTAACAAATCATCTTCATCACTATTGAAATCAACATACTCGGGGTGTGTTACCTTAGGACCTTTGGCCATGAAGCATCTTCCAATTCCTTCATTTGGTGAGTCAAATATGTCGTAGGAGTTGGTTGACACAAGTGCTAGACCGGCAACACCTTCATCTTGAGTATCTTCGGAGTCGGAGTGATAACTTCTCTCGGAGTGGCTGTCGGAGTCGGAGCCGGATACCCATTCACCAACATGAGCTTGATGTCTTCATTTTGTGTAGCTCCTTGATGATTTTTCCTTCCTTTCCGAATCCTTGCTTCTCCGTGAGTATCTTCGTTCATAACGATCATCTCTACTCCTTCTCTCTCTTGGTGGTGATTCTTTGCTTCTTCTTTTTGGAGAATCTTCTCTTCTCTTGTAGGGAGCCGTACACTCATTGGAATAGTGTCCGGGTCTTCCACAACTGTAGTAGTTTCGCTCTCGACTAGAAGATCTTTTGTCATTGTAGGACCTTGACTTGAAGCTTCTATCTTTGCTTCTACTCTTGTAGAACTTGTTGAAGTTCTTCACCATTAAGCTCAATTCTTCATTGAAGTTTTGTTTCTCACTTGATGATGTAGGGGCTTCACATGAGGCTTGGTAGGCACCACTTGATTTTTTGTGAAGTTCCTCTTTATCCTTAAGTGACATCTCATGAGAAACAATTCTTCCAATCACCTCCGTTGGCTTGAGATCTTTGTAATTGGGCACCATTTGGATCAATGTGCACACGGTATCATATTTTCCATCCAAGGCTCTTAGAATCTTCTTGATGATGAATCTATGGGTCATCTCTTCACTTCCTAAGCCGGCAATCTCATTTGTGATGAGAGCAAGCCTAGAGTACATTTCAGCGACACCTTCACCATCCTTCATTTTGAACTTGTCAAGTTGACTTTGAAGCACATCCAACTTGGATTCCTTGACGGAGTCGGTACCTTCGTGCATATCAATCAAAGTGTCCCAAATTTCCTTTGCATTCTCAAGACGACTGATTTTGTTGAATTCTTCGGGGCACAATCCGTTGAAGAGAATATCACAAGCTTGAGCATTGTATTGCAACATCTTCAACTCATCCGCGGTAGCTTCACGGTTTGGTTCTTTCCCATCAAAGAAGTCACCTTGCAAACCAACACACACAATAGCCCAAACGGCGGGGTTATGTCCAAGAATATGCATTTTCATTTTATGCTTCCAACTAGAAAAATTAGTACCATCAAAGTAAGGACCTCTACGGTGATAATTTCCCTCGCTAGATGCCATACTCTCCTAGGTTGTGAAACCAAGGCTATGACCACCAAAAGCTATGGAGATCAAAGCAAATGGAGACCAAAGCTCTGATACCACTTGTAGGATCGAAAGTATGTCTAGAGGGGGGGGGTGATTAGACTACTTGACCAAATAAAAACTTAACCTTTTCCCAATTTTAGTTCTTGGCAGATTTTAGCTATTGTAGGACAAGTCAAGCAATCATCACACAATTCAAGCAAGCATGCAAAGAGTATATTGGCAGCGGAAAGTAAAGCATGCAACTTGCAAGAATGTAAAGGGAAGGGTTTGGAGAATTCAAATGCAATTGGAGACACGGATGTTTTTCCCGTGGTTCGGATAGGTGGTGCTATCCTACATCCATGTTGATGGAGACTTCAACCCACGAAGGGTAATGGTTGCGCGAGTCCACGGAGGGCTCCACCCACGAAGGGTAATGGTTGCGCGAGTCCACGGAGGGCTCCACCCACGAAGGGTCCACGAAGAAGCAACCACCCACGAAGGGTCCACGAAGAAGCAACCTTGTCTATCCCACCATGGCCATCGCCCACGAAGGACTTGCCTCACTAGCGGTAGATCTTCACGAAGTAGGCGATCTCCTTGCCCTTACAAACTCCTTGGTTCAACTCCACAATCTTGTCGGAGGCTCCCAAGTAACACCTAGCCAATCTAGGAGACACCACTCTCCAAGAAGTAACAAATGGTGTGTTGATGATGAACTCCTTGCTCTTGTGCTTCAAATGATAGTCTCCCCAACACTCAACTCTCTCTCATAGGATTTGGATTTTGTGGAAAGAAGATTTGAGTGGAAAGCAACTTGGGGAAGGCTAGAGATCAAGATTCATATGGTAGGAATGGAATATCTTGGTCTCAACACATGAGTAGGTGGTTCTCTCTCAGAACATATGAGTTGGAATTGTGTATGTGTTCTGATGGCTCTCTCCACGAATGAAGAGGAGGTGGAGGGGTATATATAGCCTCCACACAAAATCCAACCGTTACACACAGTTTTCCAATCTCGGTGGGACCGAATCAACAAACTCGGTCGGACCGAAAAGGTAAACCTAGTGACCGTTAGAGATTTTCGGTGGGACTGACATGCAACTCGGTAGGACCGATATGGTTAGGGTTTGGGCATAATGTAATCTCGGTGAGACCGATTACACAAACTCGGTGAGACCGAGTTTGGTAATAAGCTAACTAGAGAGTTGGTCAGGTAAACTCGGTGGGACCGATTTGCTCTTTCGGTGAGACCGAAAAGTTACAAAAAGGAAACGGAGAGTTTACACTGCAATCTCGGTGGGACCGATTTGCTCTTTCAGTGAGACCGAAAAGTTACGAAAGGGAAACAGAGAGTTTGCAATCCCATCTCGGTGAGACCGAGATCCCTATCGGTAGAACCGAATTGCTAGGGTTTGGCAGTGGCTTATGACAAGTGAAACTCGGTGGCGCCAGATAGAAAGAATCGGTAGGACCGAGTTTGGCTTAGGGTTTAGGTCATATGTGGATATGGGAAAGTAGTTGAGGGTTTTGGAGCATATCACTAAGCACATGAAGCAAGAGGCTCATTAAGAAACACCTCATCCCTCCTTGATAGTATTGGCTTTTCCTAAAGACTCAATGTGATCTTGGATCACTAAAATATAAAATGAAGAGTCTTGAGCTTTTGAGCTTGAGCCAATCCTTTGTCCTTAGCATTTTGAGGGTTCCACTTTCACATCCATGCCATGCCAATCATTGAGCTTTCCTAAAATAGTCATCTTGGAATAGCATTAGCTGAATGAGCTATATGTTGTTATGAATTACCAAAACCACCTAGGGATAGTTGCACTTTCACTGATCCATTGCCTACGAGCTTTCCATATATTGTTCTCCGCTTATTTACTTTCCCGTTGCTATTGCTATGATCACTACAAAATACCAAAAACATTACTTTACCACTGTTACCTTTTGCTACCGTTACCACTACTATCATATTACTTTGCTACTAAACACTTTGCTGCAGATATTAAGTTTCCAGGTGTGGCTGAATTGACAACTTAGCTGCTAATACTTGAGAGTATTGTTTGGCCCCCCTTGTGTCGAATCAATAAATTTGGGTTGAATACTTTACCCTCGAAAACTGTGGCGATCCCCTATACTTGTGGGTTATCAGTGTTCACTACTAGACCGAGTTTCAGCATCAGATACAAACTTCATTATCATTGTCAGGAGGTTTTTCTACTTCAGGTTCACTAGAGGCATGCAATGTCCTACCATTTTTCTTCTTCTTTTTCTTTTTAGAAGGACTAGGTGCATCAGTGTTAACTCTTTGAGAGTCTTGTTCAATTCTTTTTGGCTGTCCCTTAGGATAAAGTGGTTCCTGAGTCATTCTACCTCCTCTAGTCATTACTCTAACAGCATGATCATTGATATTATTGTTCATTTCATCAAGCAATTCTCTTTGAGAGTTAACAACTTGTTCTAATTGAGTTTGAACATAGAGGCATGCTTTCCTACACCTCTAACATCATTGGAAATCCTAAATAACAAGTCACTCAAGCAAGCAATCATATCAGAATTGTATTTCAATTGTTTCATAACATTTGCATTGAAGTGACCTTGCTTCCTAATGTAATTTTCAAACTCATCCAGGCATTGGCCAGGATGCATATTTTAAGGATTGCCATTATCATTGAACTTCATTAAAGAATTTACCTCTACCACCTTAGGGGGTGGTGGTGTATCAAGCCCATGTATTTCTTTAATAGGAGGTAAAATATTGACATCCTCAGCTTTAATACCTTTTTCCTTCATAGATTTCTTTGCCTCTTGTATATCTTTAGGACTGAGATATAAGATACCCCTCTTTTTTAGAGTATGTTTAAGCGGTGGTTCATGAAGAGTCCAATCATCATAATTTTTCAATATGTTATTCAATAATTCTTCAGCTTGTCCAATAGTTCGTTCCCTGAAAACACAACCAGCACAACTATCTACGAAATTCCTAGAAGCATCGGTTAGTACATTATAGAAGATATCGAGTATTTCATTTTTCTTAAGAGGGTCATCAGGAAAACCATTAAGCAATTGGAGAAGCCTCCCCCAAGCTTGTGGGAGACTCTCTTCTTCAATTTGTACAAAGTTAAATATTTCCTGTAAGGTAGCTTGTTTCTTATGAGCAGGAAAATATTTTTCAGAGAAGTAGTAAATCATATCCTAGGGACTACGCACACAACCAGCAGCAAGAGTATTATACCAAGTCTTAGCATCACCCTTTAATCTCTCCCTAATAATAAAGCACGGATTGAGTCTCCGGATTCACCATCGTGGCTTTTTTAGAAAACAATCCCTATGGTTTTTGAAAGTTCAACTCACAGTCCGTATTTAAGTGGACAAGGAAAACGATTTGATTTTGCAAATTAACCACTTCAGTTTGTAAGAATTACACTGGCGCTCCTTTCTTTATCTTATCCACCGACAGCTCCCAGGACTCGAGCTTCCCTGCGCCCCGGCTGTGACGGCGGCTTCCTGGAGCAGATGGACGCGCCGCCGCCGCGCCGGGCGTCGCGCCCTCCGCCCCCACGGGGTCAACGAGGTCCTGCCCTGCCGCAGCCGGCGTGGCGCCTCGGGTGCCCGCTTGGGGTTACTGTACAACCCAGTCATCGTACTCCGACGCTCCGCCGCCCCTCCCTGCGACGAGGCCCCCGGTGCCACCAGCAGCTTCGAGCTCTTCTACGATGATGGCGCCAGATCCGGCCTCTGCCCGCTGCCCGAGACCATGTTTGACTTCCTCATGGGGTCCGGATTCGAGTGGTTCCTCAAGCAGCTCGCCTGGATCGAGGCCGGCGGCTTCGGCGCTGTCCGCCCATGCGACAACCCAGCGGACTGCAAGGCCGCCGTCGAGCCCATGCCCACTGTCGTCATCGCCGCCTGCCCTGGCCACATCGGCGCCGACTCCCACTGCGTCGTCTGCAAGGAGACCTTCGAGCAGGGCGACTAGGCCAGGGAGATGCCCTGCAGCACATGTACCACCATGACTGCATCCTGCCGTGGCTCGCGCTGCGTAGCTCATGTCCCCTGTGCCGGCACAAGCTGCCCATAGATGTGGCACGGCCTGCTCCGGTGTGTGACCTCGGTGCCACCGACGACCAGGGCAGCAACACAGGGGCTAAGGCTGGCAGTGAGGAGGAGACAATGGTTGGGTTGATGATTTGGAGGCTCCCTGGTGGAGGCTTTGCTGTTGGCAGGTGGGCCGATGAGAGGGAGCTCCCCTCCCAGGTGTCTACACTGAGGTGGATGGGGGTTTCAACAATGGTGGTGTACCGAGGAAGATCTCATGGTCATCAAGAGGGAGTTGTTCGTCACAGAGGGGAGTTAGCAGATGTGTGTTTGACAACATGTTTGCTTGCTTTGACACACCCATCCTTGAGGTCGGACTGGAGCTCAGTTTTCACCTGTGAGCACAAGCTGAAGATCCTAGGATAGCCATGCGGATGCGATTGCCAGGTGATGACTGCATCACGCAGTGGGGAATATGACAATTGGATGTTGGAGAGCCGCAGATGTCTGTTTGATGTTTTCTATATACCAGTTGAGAGATAAAGAGGATTTGTACATAAAGTGCAAATTGTGTGCTGTTTTGTACATAGAGGAGCAGAACAAGAGATGTTGCAATGGAAATGTCCTCTAGTTTGCGCATTCAGGATGGTCTTCGTGTTGCATTTTGGAGTATCATTCAGCAAGACAAGTTTTTTTACTGATGCACGCATCTAGATAGTGAGCATGTCAGCACTCAATTGTTTCTTCAAATTCCATCTCGCTCAATGCAACGGGGGTTCCTCCATTGTAACCATGACTTGTTGGAAGGTTCAGAGCATAGCAAAGATTCAATAAAGCATCACTCAAGATATTTTCTGTTCTCCAATTGAATATTTTCTCCTCTTCAATTGGAAAATACGCGACAAGGAGCAATGGCAAGCAGCAACAGCGGTGGCAAGCAGAGGCAGGTTGTTGCCGTGTCGTGATTGAGGTTAAGTATAGAGGGAGATGCAGGGTGGGGTGGGGTCCTAATCATTTGTATTATTGATGCTCTGGCTATCGCCTCACGATTATCGATTGGTGCTCGCGCCTCATCTGTGTTGGTCAGTTGCTACGCTAGCAGATTACTAATCATATGAGATTCAGATAAAGTGCAGACTACCAATTCATGGGCTGGAGAAGTACACACATGGCTGCAAGATGTAGAAGAAAGGGAGAATAGCAGCATATTACTAATCAAGAATTCCAAGTGCAAACCACGTTGGCAGATTTCTATCACGTTGGTTGATTACTAATACACACTGAAATTACTAATACACAATTTATCACAAGGCAAAAAAATTGTGTGCGCGCTACTACTGCTTATAGGGAATAGAGAATACAGATAATGTTGAAGATTATATATCAATGAGAATTTTTAATTCTTGCAGTTGCTAATGCACTGATATTTTAAGTTTGCTTTGGATATTTCACGAATAACGTTCAATTCAAAGAGATGGACATAGCTAAGGTAACGACACATTATCCAACGTGAGATCCCACCTCATTCAAATTCCTTCTCACTATGATACATAGATGGACCTAATCTTTTCAAATTTTAATTATTATCTTGCGTAGGTGTGGCTCATTGGCAGGTGTGCACAGCCGAAATCACTGCCTCAAGATTGATAATGTTCAAACGCATTGTGATCAGAGGAGAACCTGGCCATCGACAACGAGGTGGGAAAAAGTTTAAGTGGTGACATAGATGCGATGCCGTCTTAAAATAGAGGACTTGGATCTGTGAGGTCTTGTACTCACTCGATTTTTTACCGTTGCAACGCACGGGCAATTTTCCTAGTGAGAACATAAATAATTTGAGAATATAATAGTGGTGAATTTTCTCATCATGAGCAAAAAGTGTGGCTACGTCATTCAACTTAGTCAGGCCCCGTTTGATAGCAAAGTATTTTCTAAGTATTTTGAGAATACTACAGTTTTTTGAGATTACCATAGTTTTATTTACAATGAGTTGTTTGGTTGCCCCTAACAACTGTGTTTTTAATACTGTAGTATTGGGCAAACTGCAATTTTTTCTCTGCATAAAAAAATAACCCCAAACCTCTTTTTAAAAAACAGAGTTGTTGAGTGCGTAAACACAACGGCTAAATAGCAAAATTTATAGCGTTATGCGGCAACAGCCAAACAGGTTCTATGTATTGTGAATACTCCAAAATACTCTGTTTTGATAAAACTATGGTATCTCACACCTAAAGGCAAAATTATTGTAGTTTTTGATACTTTGGTTTATATAATACTTTGCTATCAAACATAGCCTAAGATGTGCCACAACAGTTTCATTTTCATAACCATGGAAAGGATCAGATTCAACCAAAATAATTAACTCTGGGTCAACAGAGAGTTCATAATCCTTATCATCAACAAAGATAGGTGAAGTAGCAAACTGAGGATCACATTTCATTTTAGCATTCAAAGTCTTTTCTTTATACTTGCATAATAATTTTTCTAGATCAGTTTTATCCTTACAAGCAAGAATGTCTCTAGTTGTCTCCTCATCCAAAACATAACCTTCCGGTATCTTAGGCAATTCATATCTAGGAGAACTAGTTCTAATAGGTGTTTCAATATTTTTAGTTTCAAGCTCTTCATCAGTTTCAATATTCTCAAAAGCTTTAGTTCTAGCAAGTTGTTCATCAAGAAATTCATCTAGTGGCACATTATCATCAAGCAAGGTACTAGCATCATCATAAATATCATTCATAGCAGAAGTAGCATCATCAATAACTTGCGACATATCGGGATTAATATCATGTGCTGGTGTTGCAAGTTTACTTATAACAGAAGGTGAATCAAGTGCAGAGCTAGATGGCAAGTCCTCACCTCCCCTCGTCTCGAAGGAAAACAATCTTAGTCTTAGCGTCCTTTGGATTCTTCATAGTGATAATTTGATAATAATCCCAAGTGACCTCACAAATATAGCTATGCTCCCCCGCAACGGCACCAGAAAAAGGTCTTGATAACCCACAAGTATAGGGGATCGCAATAGTTTTCGAGGGTAGAGTATTCAACCCAAATTTATTGATTCGACACAAGGGGAGCCAAAGAATATTTGAAAGTATTAGCAGTTGAGTTGTCAATTCAACCACACGTGGAGATTAATTATCTACAGCAAAGTGATCAATAGCAAAGTAGTATGATAGTTTTGATAATAGTAGCAAGAACAACAATAATGGTAACAATGATAGCAATGATTTTGTAGCAAGTGCAACGGTAACAATAGCAATAGCAACTTAGCGAGAACAACATAAGAGAAATTCGTAGGCATTGGATAAGTGAATTCGTTGGATGATATTCATCATATAACAGTCATAACCTAGGGCGATACAGCACTAGCTTCAATTCATAAATATAATGTAGGCATGCATTCTGTAAATAGTCATACATGCTTATGGAAAGAACTTGAATGACATCTTTTGTCCTACCCTCCCATGGCAGCGAGGTCCTATTGGAAACTAAGGGATATTAAGGCCTCTTTTTATAGGGAGCCGGAACAAAGCATTAACACATGGTGAATACATGAACTCCTCAAACTACGGTCATCACCGGGAAGTGTCCCGACTATTGTCACTCCGGGGTTGCCCGGTCATAACATGTAGTAGGTAACAATAACTTGCAAGATCGGATCTACAACATAGATATAATAGTGATAACATAAACGGTTCAGATCTGAAATCATGGCACCCGGTCCCAAAGTGACAAGCATTAAGCATGGCAAAGTCATAGCAACATCAATCTCAGAACATAATGGATACTAGGGATCAAGCCCTAACAAAACTAACTCGATTACATGATGAATCTCATCCAACTCCTCACCGACCAGGGAGCCTACGAAGGAATTACTCGCTCCCGGTGGGGAGCATCATGGAATTGGCGATAGAGAAGGGTTGTTGATGACGAAGATCGAAGATCCCCCTCTCCAAAGCCCCAAACGGACTCCAGACTAGCCTCCCGGTGAAGAACAGGAGGTAGTGACGGCTCCATCTCATGAAACGCGATAACTCTTTCTCCTTGTTTTTTTTCTGGAAATATGTGATTTTATAGCATTGGTTTCAGGGTCTGCGGGGCCACCAGGTGGGGACAACCCACCTGGGCACGCCTGGAGGGGGGCGCCCTGGTGGGTTGTGCCTGCCTAGGTGCCCCACTCCGGTGGTTCTTGGCTCCAGAAATTATCTTTATTTGTATACAAATTCCTTGCAAAGTTTCGTTCCAATCCGAGAACTTTTATTTCTGCACAAAAACAACACCATGGTAGTTCTGCTGAAAACAGCATCAGTCCGGGTTAGTTTCATTCAAATCATGCAAATTAGAGTCCAAAACAAGAGGAAAAGCATTAGGAAAAGTAGATATGATGGGGACGTATCAATTGGCTAAGGACGAGGTGACGATGCATGTCAGAAATGGTTCCAAGGTTGACCTATGAGTGTCCAATGAGTGTTGAAGCACGCGGCGAATATCGTTATTTTTCTAACCTTCACAGATGATATAAGTAGGTATGGATATATCTACTTGTTGAAACACAAGTCTGAAACATTTGAAAAGTTCAAAGAATTTCAGAGTGAAGTGGAGAATCATTGTAACAAGAAAAGAAAGTTTCTACGATCTGATCACGGAGGCGAATATTTGAGTTACAAGTTTGGCCTTCATTTAAGACAATGTGGAATTGTTTCACAACTCATGCTGATACGTCTCCAATGTATCTATAATTTTTGATTGTTCCATGCTATTATATTATCTGTTTTGGATGTTTTATATGCATTAATATGCTATTTTATATTATTTTAGGGACTAACTTATTAATCTAGAGCCCAGTGCCAGTTTCTGTTTTTTCCTTGTTTTTGAGTTTCGCGGAAAAGGAATACCAAACGGAGTCCAAACGGAATAAAACCTTCGTGATGATTTTTCTTGGACTAGAAGACACCCTAGAGACTTGGAGATCAAGTCGTAAGAGCCACCAGGCGGCCACAAGGGGGAGGGCGCGCCCAGGGGTAGGGCCCACCCCCTGCCTTGTGGGCCCCTCGTGACTCCCCTGACCTAATTCTTCATCCTATATATTCACATATATTCCCAAACCACTAGAAGTATCCACGAAAACACTTTTCCACCGCCGCAACCTTCTGTTCCCGTGAGATCCCATCTTGGGGCCTTTTCCGGCATCCCGTCGAAGGGGGATTCGATCACGGAGGGCTTCTACATCAACCCTATTGCCCTTCCGATGAAGTCTGAGTAGTTTACACTACAAAAAAAGACACATCCGTGACATTTTGGGCCGAACGAAAAAAAATTCTGTCATACATATGACACTTCTATGACGATAATTGTGACAAAACCCGGTATCATCATAGACGTGGTGGGCTCCTACTTCTATGACAAAAAATCATGACAGAAAATGGGCTTTTCGTCCTGGGCGGGCCGGAGACGCAACTGCATGACATTCTTTGGGCCGTCCATGACGGAAAAAACTGTGGTAGAAGCGAGGGGGAGGAAAATTTCGGGGAGTTCCCAGTTACGGTGGGAGGTCAGGGGCCGAGCAATGCGCGTTTCTCTCGTACACGTACGAGCGTGTGTGCGAGGCGTTGGCCCTAACTGAACCCGAGCGAGGCATTGGGCTCTAACTGAACCCGAGCGATTGCACTGCAGGCTACACATTACTAAACCCGAGCGATCGATCGATGGCTGTTAACTGAACCCGATCGAGCGATTCCTTCGCTACTGCTGCTAACCGAAGCTGATCGATGGGATAAAAAGTGAGTGTTGGGGGGGGGGTTGGATGAACAGTGGGCGGTGGCGTTGCCTCTGGATGAACAGGACCCCATGGTGTGGTGGAGGGCTGGATGAACAGTAGACGGTGGAGGGGTGCCCGTGGAGGGGTGGATGAACAAGACCCCATGGTGTGGAGGGCTGGATGAACAGTAGACGGTGGAGGGGTGGTTGAACAGGACCCCGTGGTGTGGAGTGCTGGATGAACAGTAGACGGTGGAGGGGTGCCCGTGGAGGGGTGGTTAAACAGGACCCCGTTGTGTGGAGGGCTGGATGAACAGTAGACGGTGGAGGGGTGGTTGAACAGTAGCCGGTGGAGTAGTGCGCGGTGGAGGCTGGATGAACAGGAGCCCGTGGAGGCTGGAGGAGGTCGACGGTGGAGGTGAACAGTATCCCGTGGAGTCCCGTTTTGCGGTACGCCACACCCCTCCCAATGAACAGGACCCCCGTTTCGACCGTAGCGCTCCAACACAAGTCTGTTTCCTCTGTTTTGCGGTACGCCACACCCCTCCCGATCAACAGGGCCCCCGTTTCGACCGTAGGAGGTCCGTTTCCTCTGTTTTGCGGTACACCACACCCCTCCCCATCAACAGGACCCCCGTTTCGACCGTAGGAGGTCCGTTTCCTCCGTTTTGCGGTACGCCACACCCCTCCTGATGAACATGATCCCGTTTCGAATGTGGCCAGTCGAACACAAGGCCGTTTCCTCCGTTCTGCAGTACGCCAGGCCTCGTTTCCATTGCATGTTCCGTCCAAGCCCCCCCGATGAACATGATGCATTCAATTGCCTCCCCATGAACACGGCGCATTCTGTTGCCTCCCCATGAACACGATGATGACACCGTTTCTCCGTTCCGACCCAGCCATGTACACGAGCCCTCGGCGTACGTATGCGCGAGTAGGCGTTTGAGACCCCGCCCGTATGTACACATACGTGGCCGTATTTTCTTTCTTGCACCCTGACTGTTGTACGTACGTGTACATGCTACGTGCGTGCCTCTACTACGACACGTGCGCGCCTCTACATCGACCAGTATATATGTAAGTACACGTTCGCAACCAGAATGACAACGCTACGTACGCTTCGACCAGGTGGGTCCCGACTGTCAGGCACTTCCTTGCGTGTGAAGATGTAGCTGGTGGGTCCCAGCAGTCAGGGGGGCGAATCGTTTTTTTTTTTTGCCCGGACGCACTTCCCTGCGTGCGAAGGTGTAGCTGGTGGGTCCCAGCAGTCAGGGGGGAAATGTTTTTTTGCGAAATACGGTGGCCCGTCCGGTGGGTCCCCGCTGTCAGGTGGAGGAATAATTATTTTGCACGTAATAAGGAGGCACTTCCTTGCTACGGCCATGGACCCAGCTATCAGCCTCTCCACGTACAGTCCACATCCGATGGAAGTCGTTCCTTGACCACGTTGACCACGCCGCGCCGAGAGCACCAGGGCGGTGGACGACGGTGAGGCCTAGGAAGGGGACGATGGGGAGCCAGGGAAGACGCGTGTCAGAGTAAATGACCATGGGTAGCCTAGCCGGCTTCCCCGGGCTCTTCAAAAAAATTATAGGCCGATTGAGCCTCGAAGCGTCCAAGACGAGGGGCCGCCTTCCCCCAGCTGGCTACCTCTCAGGCCGGCTGCGCAAAGGCGGCCCAGCCCTGAAATCCTTGAGAAACAAGACCATGAGAAGGCCGACTCCAAGAAGCCGGCCATGAGAAGGCCGACTTCCAGGAGCCAGCCTGTCACATCCTAGCTTCTGGTAATGCTCTAGGCTAGCTTCATGTGTGCATCATGTTTAAATTCTGAAATTTGAACTGAGGAATTTTGGAAGCCTCAAAAACTTAAATAAAAGAAGGGCAAAAACCCTAACATTCTCATTCGTTGTTCCAAAATGCTCTTCTTAGATGTTTAATATTTTGGCAAGGGTTTTGATCCAAACCAAAAATATTGAACATTTTTAGGGATTTATTTTTGGGACTTTGAATTTAAATCATTAGTTATTTGAATTTGAATTATATTCATATAATTAGAATATAATTTCAAATATCCCTGAAATATTTTATGAGCTTTTGGAAAAGTCCATCTAGCAAAATAAAAATATTCAGAGGAGCTTTTGGCATTGTTTTGAATTATTTTTAAATTCAAAACAGTGGCAAAAGAATTAAATAAAAATAAAACAGAACAGAAATAGGAAAAACAGAGAAAGGGAGAGAAGGCCACCTGGGCCACTTACCTGGCGCCACTTACCTGGCCCAGCTCCATCTGGCCGGCCCAGCCCACCTCCTCCCCCTTGTCCTCTTCCTCCTCTGCCAGGAGGACGAACAGAGGCGAGGCGTGGCGCGCGCCCGAGAGGCCTCGGCCACCTCCTGCTTCCCCCCTGGCCACCTCCTGCCTGGTTGCCTCCCTCCTCGACGCCCGGAGACGCCATGCACTCCCCCTCGCCCCCTGCATCTCTCCTCTCTCCCCCTGGACCCCCCCTCCTCCTCCTCTGCTCTCCCTCCCTCTCGTCACCGAACGCACCTGAGAGCGCCGCTCGCCGTAGCCATGACCACCGGCCACCCCTCGCTCCCTCTCCACATTCCTGAGCCCCGTCCCGACCCCATGGAGCTGCACACCGAGGCACGCGACCAGAGGAGGCCCCAGTCGACCGGAGCATCGTCGTCTTCATCTCCGGTGCCCGGAGATCGCCGCCATAAATTCGCGTCGTCCAGAGCTTCCCCGACCTCGTCGTCGACTCTGCTAGTCCCTACGTGAGCCACTCTTCTTTTTCCCCCTGGAATCCCCGTCGTTCCCCTCCCCTAGCTAGCTTCCCCACCTCGGCCGAGAGTTTCTCGCCGCCGGCCATGGCGTGGCCGTGGCCACAGCCACCGCAGCTCGCTCCCGAGCCCACCATCGTGCTCAGCACGATCGCATGAACCCGTAGACACCCACAACGCCTCCTGCCGTGCTCCCTAACACCGACCCCGAGCTCGCCCGAGCTCCGGCCGCCGCCGAGGTCGACGCCGTGCTCAACTCCGGCCACCTTGCGGCCTCCCGCCCATTCCTTTGGATGCGGAGGAGCAAGAGCTTCTCCCTAGTGCCCTCAGCGCGCCAAACCACCGCTCGTAGCGCCAAACCCGCCATCCACCCGAACTCCGGCCGCCGCTCACGAGCTCGCCGTTGTCGATACCGACCATCACCGGCACGGCCACCACCACCGTTCGATGCGCACGAGTCCCAGCTCGCCGTAGACCCCAACCGCACCCTAAACTGTGCCCTGTAGCGCGAACCCGATGCGTTTCCGCCGCTCCGTTGGTCGTCGCCGGCGAAACTCCGGCGGGAGCTGACGTGGCTCCGTCATTAGGAGCTAACCCAGCTGGTTAATCAATCTACAGACACTGACACTGGGCCCCACCCCTGGTCAAACCCCAGCCAGCGCTGGGTTTGACCGGGATTAGTCCCTGTGTCACTGACGTATGGCCCCCACACGTCAGGTTTGACCTGGACCCGCCCTGTTGACCTGATGACGTCAGGGTGAGGTCATGCTGGCGCAATATTCCTTTTCTGGAATTTAGTTAGTTTATAATAATCAGGAAATTCCAGAAATAGCTAAAACTTCTAAAAAATCATAGAAAATTAACCGTAACTCCAAATTAAATAATTTATATATGAAAAATTATCAGAAAAATTCAAGGAATCCATCTGTACCATTTTCATGCATGTTAGCACAACTTATAGCTGCTGTTTAGCACAAATCAATTAAATGGCATTTAAATAATCACATATGGAGTTTGAATTTGAATATTATATTCAAACCAACTTCATTTAATCTGTTGCTAGTTGCATTAGCTCAAAACACATTCATATTGCCATGTCATGAGCATGCATCATATTGTGCATAGCATTGATTGTGTCTTTCCTCAGTTGCCGGTGATTGCCCCCTTTCGATAGACGTGATACCGATGATGTGATCGTTGACACTGATGAAGACTCAATGTTATCTTCAGAAGTGCCAGGCAAGCAAAACCCCCTTGTTCATTCCGATAAAATCCCACTCTCTCGCTCCTGCTCTCTTTTACTGCATTAGGACAACAACGACATATTTGTTACTTGCTGCGGTAGCTGAACCCCTTTATCCTTTGCATGACCTGTCATTGCCACAGTAAATAGATGAAACCCACTAGCATGAGTAGGAGTTGTTTGAGCCCTGTTGTGCCTACTCATTCATGTTTGTTTGTCATGCCTGCTACTGCTTAGAGTTGAGTCAGGTCTGATTCATTGGGGATGAATCAGAGGTGTGTGAACATGTCCTACTGTGTGTGAGCTAAGTGTGTGAACACGATTTGGTAAAGGTAGCGGTGAGAGGCCATGTAGGAGTACATGGTGGGTTGTCTCATTGCAGCCGTCCTCAGGAACTGAGTTCTGTGTTTGTGATCCATGATTCAGCTACTACCATACATTGGGCCCTGAAATATGACCCCGCTCGACTTCTTATTCACCCTAGTCCTCTGTCCAGGAGTTGCAAGTAGTTTCTGGTGTTTGTAGCTTACTGGAGGCCGTGGACAGCGCTGACCGTAGGGGTGGGCTGTGATGCGGTAGGTACGTGGCATGGTGTACCGGATGCCCGTTTGGTATCTCGAGAACCCTGTTCACATTGTTTGGGGCTGTGAGCGAAACTCCGGCCGGATCTCCTCATGGATGGAACCCGAATAGGCGATAAACCTGGACTAGAGACTTGAGTGTTTAGGTAGGTCGTGGTCTACACCCACGTCGGCTTTCGCTTGAAGTCTGCCGAGCACATGTCGTGTGCAGACGCTAAGTGGTGGAAACATGTATGAAGAAGTACACCCCTGCAGAGTTAACATCATCTATTCGAATAGCCGTGTCCGCGGAAAAGGACTTCTGGGTTGCTTATATCAGTTCATAGACAAGTGAAAGTGGATACCCTAAAATACGCAAGATAAGCGTGAGTGCTATGGATGGCGTTCTCGTAGGGAGACGGGAGCGGATCCATAGTGGTGTATTGATATGGTGAATATGTGGACTCGTGTGCGCCACCTCAAAAGAGTTACTTGCAGTCGTAGTTCAGGTTAGCCACCGAGTCAAAGCTAGCTTGCTGCAGTTAAACCCCACCATCCCCCTTGTTGAAAATGATGCATATGTAGTTAGTTCTGATGTAAGTCTTGCTGGGTACATTTGTACTCACGTTTGCCTATTTTATGTTTTTGCAGAGAGACTTCAGTCTCACTAGTAGTTCCACGTGGACTTCGACGTTTAGCTTGTTACCTCAGCTACGATCTTGTGCCCTCGGCAGGATCTGATAGATAGTCAGGCTTCTCAGCCTTTTTCATTTATAGATGTCTGTACCCAGACATGATAGCTCCCGCTTGTGCTTTGATTTGTATGCTCTGAATGTTGGGTCATGAGACCCATGTTTGTAATATCTCGCTCCTCGGAGCCTATTGAATAAATTACTTGAGTCGTAGAGTCATGTTGTGATGCCATGTTGTACTTGCACATATCGAGCATATTGTGTGTATGCTATTGAAATGCTTGGTATGTGTGGGATCTGACCATCTAGTTGTTTATCTTTAGTAGCTTCTCTTACGGGGAAATGTCTCCTAGTGTTTCCACCGAGCCATGGTAGCTTGCTACTGCTCCGGAACACTTAGGCTGGCCGGCATGTGTCCTTCTTCGTTCCTGTGTCTGTCCCTTCGGGGAAATGTCACGCGATGAATACCGGAGTCCTGTTAGCCCGCTACAGCCCGGTTCACCGGAGTCCTGCTAGCCCAGTGCTACAGCCTGGATTCACTCACTGATGACCGACACGTTCGATGCTGGGTCATGGATGCCTGTCCCTGTAAGTCTGTGCCACTTTGGGTTTATGACTAGCCATGTCAGCCCGGGCTCCTTATCATATGGATGCTAGCGACACTGTCATATACGTGTGCCAAAAGGCGCAAACGGTCCCGGACAAAGGTAAGGTGACACCCGTGGGAATACCGTGCGTGAGGCCGCAAAGTGATATGAGGTGTTACATGCTAGATCGATGTGGCATTGAGTCGGGGTCCTGACACGGCCCCTCAGCAGGCGGCCAAGATCGTGCCCTCACAGTCTGCACCCACATAACAGCGACAAGACGGGCGCATGGCTACAGTGAAGCCTGCCACCCCCGAATCCCGGGGCACGCAAGGCCACAGTGCGTCGTACGGGGCGGCCATCACCCGTCCGGCGTGGCACTGTTTCCACATTGATCGTGATGTCACCCATGGCGAGCGGTCAGTACGACCCGTGGGTGGCGGGCCCCCTCAGTCAGGGAGACCCCAAAGGCGGCCAGGCTTCCCACAATCGGCCTGGGTTGCGGCCGGCTCCCAATAGCCGACCAGCTCTCTCCCTCGAAGGAGGTGCCTGATTAAGGAGATAAGACAAGGTAAGGCTACAGTGATGAGCCGCCTCGCGACGACACTGTAGCCATGCTTACCCCGACAAAGCCCTCGTCACCAGAGGCAAGGCAACAGTAACCAACCTCCGACAAAACACCCGAACAGTGGGGCCAACCTGTCAACCAGAGGGCCGGCAGCTGGCGGGGCCTACCGGGCGGCGGACGCATCAGTCGGTGGAGAAGCTGGCCAGCGTAGACCCAGACGGTTGGGGCCCACGCACAGCCAGATTACCATTGTACCCCTGGGGGGTAGGCCTATATAAACCGCCCAGGGCACCCATGCAGGGGGGCTCTCTCTTTGGATAGTTTTTAGAGACCACAACGAAAGGAGGAGCAGGCAAGCCTCGCCCCCCTCCATCCTTTCACCAAACAGCTCAAGGAGCCTCTTGTAGCTACTTGCCAATCTAGTGACCATGCAGAGACCCCGCAGAGCAGCACTAGGGGTGTTATCTCCACGGAGAGCCCTGAAGCTGGGTAAGATCCGCCAGCGTGCATGTCTTCGCCTTATCCCGTTTCCAGGCACCGGCGATGTTTTATTGGCTCCCACAATGATAAGCCACCCGTTGGCATATGTCACACCAACCACCCGACATTTGGCGCCCATCGTGGGGCCAGGTGCACCGTCGTCCGGAGACCTGCTCTGGACGGGAACCCTCTTCCTCCCCAGCGTGCGTAGCCAGCCCGGCTCGCCCGATGGCGCTTGCCCCAACGCGCTGCAAGGCGTCGCTGACGCATGCGCGGTGAGCTGCCTCGCCGATCTTCTTCACGAGACTCGCATCTCTGACGAGCCCGCTTCCGACGCGAGCACAGGCTGCCCCGAAAGCCACCTTGTCAGCCTCCTCGACCAACTCCACGTCTCCGGCGAGCTGGCTACGGACTTGTAGTCGGTTGGCTTGACCAACCCGATGCTTGTTGATTCCGACACGGCATCACTTGACACCTTCCCCTCCAATGTGGTAATCATCAATGACCCTCTTCCTCGAGTCGACAGCAGCGGCAGCGCCATCACCGAGGTACTCGTCATCAGCCACGGCGCCGCCTCTGGCGAAAACGCCCACGACGCCCTGCAGGCGGCGCTGCACGACTTATCCGCCCCCATCCCGGCTGACGCCGACGCACAGACACTGGAGGCGCGCCGCCTCTCCATCATTGCGGAGGGCGAGAAGCTAGCCTCCATGAGACGCCTCACCGAGGCTCACCAGCGTGAAGTCGACCGCGCCGCCTTCGGCACGCCGCCTGCCGACGGGCCGAGCCGCGCCGGTATCATCAAGAAACGCGGTGCAGCTATCACTGGTGCGCAGGGAGCAGATCGCCTAGTCTATGCCACACCTCTTGAGAACCTACGCGCCGCCCAGGCGGCTGTAGATGAGCTGGACGGACTGAGGGCCGATGAGCTCCCCTACATGACCAGACGCATCCAGCAGCATATCGACGCGGCCACAGAGCGGCACAAAGCCGGTGCCCGCGCCGAAAGTCCTCCCCCACGCCGAGAGCATGGTGCGACGTCCTGAACGACGACAGCGGGCGACACCCGCGCAAGGAAAGAAAAGGAGCCGGCTGCCAGCCGCAGCCGGACTCGAATCTCCATCGAGCGTGACGCAGAAGGCCGTCCTCGAGCTGTCGAATGGCGGGGCAATCCGCCCCTCCTCCGCCTCATGGGGAGACATACCCCACTCCGCCGCCTGTCACGCATCTGACTCTCAGCGGCCGACTGGGTCGCCGAGAAGGAGTCGGCGAGAATGACGCCCGCCACCAGATCGACCGCCTAGCGTGATCCCTGGCTCCGGAAGAAGAAGATGATGTCGGCCCGCCCTGCTTCGGCCCCCGCATCCACGACGAGCCCTTCCCTCAAGGGTTCTCGCTCCCAAGAGACACACCCAAGTACAATGGCTCCGTGAAGCCGGAAGACTGGTTGATCGACTACTCCACTGCGGTTAGCATCGTGAACGGCAACAGGCGCGTTGCCGTGAAGTATGTTCCCCTCATGCTCCAAGGCACGTCACGTACCTGGATCAACAGCCTCAAGCCTTACAGCGTGAACAGCTGACTGGACTTCACAGAAGCCTTCATCTGCAACTTCACCAGCACCTACAAGCGGGCTCCTAATCTCTGACAGCTCTCCTTGTGTGTGCAAGGGCCCAGTGAATCAACTCGCGACTACCTCACGCGTTGGGCCGAACTCCGCAACTCCTGCGAAGGGGTGCACGAGGTTCAGGCTATAGAGTACTTCACCGCCGGGTGCCGAGAAGGCACCCTCCTCAAGCACCGACTCCTCTGCGACGAGCCGGCTACCCTCGATGAGCTGCTGATCATAGCTAACAAATACGCCATGGCTGATTCCTCAATGAAGACCGAGCTCCGAGTAGACGCCTCTGGGAAGGTACTCGCTCCGAGTCCCAAGACGCCGGTAGGAGACTGCAGCCGATGCCCATACCCGAACGACCACAAGCGCAAGGCTCCCCCGCCGCCTCCCATCAGCCAGCTGGTGGCCACCGCCGAAGACGAACAACTAGAAGGGTGGCCCACGCCCAAGAAGCAGAAGGGCAGCAGGCCGGCGTGGCAGCCGGCTTTCTCCTACGAGCAAGCACTTGATGCCCCCTTCAAGTTTCACAGCGGCGCGAAGCCTTCAAACCACACAACCCGAAAGTGCCACTGGCTCACGCGGATCTCCAAGGGCTAGGGGATAGCGCCGCCTCCACCTGCCGGTCAGCCGCCTCCAGCCCCTCCGCAGCCGGCTGCTCGACCGGAAGTCGAGGCCGTTCAAGACGAATTCCCCGACGAGCATGCCCCCTGCGTCATCTTTACGAGCCTACCAGAAGATCGGCGTAGCCGGCACTGACAAAATCAAGAAGTCAACGCAGTTGCCTCCAACAACCCTGAGTTCATGCACTGGTCAGAAAGGCCTATCAGCTGGAGCTGGACTGATCAACCAGAGGTGATGCCGTCTCCCGGCTCTTACGCATTGGTTTTGGATGCCACCCTCGCAACGGAAAGGCGAGCCACCCGTTTCTCCCGTGTGCTGATAGATGGTGGGAGCAGCATCAACATCCTATACCGTGACACCACGGAGAAGCTGAGTATCAAGATGAAGCAGCTCATGCCTAGTCGGACTATGTTCCATGGCATCATGCCCGGCCTGTCCTGCTCCCCAATCGGCAAGATCAAGATAGATGTCCTCTTCTGGACAAGGATCATTTCCGCCGAGAGGCGGTGTGGTTTGAGGTAGTGGATCTAGAGAGCCCTTACCACGTGTTGCTTGGCCGACCCGCCCTGGCCAAGTTCATGGCGGTACCCCACTATGCCTACCTCAAGATGAAGATACCGAGTTCCAAGGGCATGATCACCATAGTCGGAGACTACAAGAAGTCCTCCGAGTGTGCGGAAGCCAGCAGCCGGCTGGCCGAGTCCCTCATGATTGCTGAAGAGAAGAAGATACTGGACCGAGTTGTGGCTATGGCCGGCAAACAGCCGGCCCTGTCCCCCAACCCCAAGGAGTGTGATGCCCAAGGTTCTTTCCAGTCGGCCAAAGAAACAAAGAAGGTACCTCTAGATCCGGAGCACCCAGAGAGGTTTGCCACCATCGGGGCAAACCTGGACAGCAAATAGGAAGGTGAGCTCGCCGATTTCCTCCGTGAGAATTGGAACATCTTCGCATGGTCGCCCAAGGACATGCCGGGTGTTCCGAAGGAATTCGCCGAGCACAAGCTACATGTTCGAGAAGGTGCAAACCAGTCAAACAGCCCCTCCGCCGACTGTCAGAAGAGAAGAGAAGGATTGTAGGAGAAGAGATAGCCCGGCTTCTGGCAGCTGGCTTCGTTATGGAAGTTTTGTTTCCGGAATGGCTTGCCAACCCGGTCCTCATGCTGAAGAAAAATAACAAATGGCGCATGTGTATAGACTACACCAGCCTCAACGAAGCCTGCCCCAAAGATCCCTTCGCCTTGCCAAGGATTAATAAAGTAATAGACTCCACAGCCAGATGCGAGCTATTGAGCTTCTTGGATGCTTACTCAGGCTACCACCAGATAAAGTTGGACCCAGCTGACCGCCTGAAAACCGCCTTCATCACACCATTCAGAGCCTTCTGCTACCTGACTATGACATTCGGCTTGAGAAATGCCGGTGCCACTTTTCAGCGTTGCATGCAGAAATGCCTCCTCAAGCAGCTCGGCAGAAATGCCCACGTCTATGTAGACGATATTGTGGTGAAGACAGAGAAGCGCGGCACCTTGCTGGAAGACCTCAGAGAGACATTTGAAAACTTGCGCCGATTTCAAATCAAGCTCAACCCCAAGAAATGCGTGTTCGGAGTACCAGGCGGCCAGCTTCTAGGCTTCCTGGTCTCCGAACGCGGCATCGAGTGCAACCCGATGAAGATCAAGGCCATAGAGAGAATGGAGATTCCCACCAAGCTGCGGGACATCCAGAAGTTCACCGGATGCTTGGCTTCCCTGAATCGCTTCATCAGCTGGCTCGGGGAGAAAGCTCTCCCCCTCTACCGACTCATGAAGAAGTCCGCTTATTTTGCATGGAACGACTAGGCTGACCAAGCCTTCCACGAGCTAAAGAAGATGCTGACCACGCCGCATGTCTTGGTGGCACCGACTAAAAAAGAGCCCATGCTCCTTTACATTGCCGCTACTAGCCAGGTGGTCAGCACAGTCATCGTGGTCCAGCGCCCAGAAGAAGGCCGAGCTCAGCTGGTCCAGAGGCCAGTGTATTATTTAAGCGAAGTGTCATCCACCTCGAAGCAGAACTACCCACACTACCAGAAGATGTGCTACGGTGTGTACTTCGCTGCAAGAAGCTCAAGCCCTACTTCCAAGAGGACCCCATCACGATCGTATGTACTACCCCGCTCGCCGAGATCATAGGCAGCTGGGATGCATCTGGCCGAGTGGCAAAATGGGCCATTGAATTGGCTCCCTACACGATCTTCTACCAGCCCTGCACCGCCATTAAATCCCAAGCACTGGCTGACTTCCTCGTCGACTGGGCCGAAACCCAGTACCTGCCACCGGCCCCCGACTCCACTCATTGGCGGATGCACTTCGATGGGTTCAAAATGCACACCGGCTTGGGAGCCGGCATCATCCTCACCTCCCCCAAAGGCGACAAGTTCAAGTACACATTGCAAATTCATTTTGCCGCCTCCAACAATGTGGCCAAGTACGAGGCGCTCATACACGGGCTCCGGCTAGCCAAGGAGCTCGGCATCCGCCCGATCCTGTGCTATGGTGACTCGGATCTGGTGGTCCAACAGTCATCTGGCGACTGGGACGCCAAGGACGCGAACATGGTGAGCTACCGCTTCCTCGTTCAGCAAATCAGTGGATATTTGGAAGGATGCGAATTCCTTCATGTACCACGCGCCGACAACATGCAAGCAGATGCCCTGGCACGAGTAGGCTCCACCCGGCAAGCTATTCCAGCCGGCGTTTCTCTTCACCGCCTCCTCAAGCCGTCTATCAAGCTGTCTCCAGAATCTGATTCTATCTTCATGCCGCCTGACCCCAACGCAGTCGGATCCGACTTGGGGAACCAAGCAGGCGGCTCGGGGACTTCGACAGGCGGCCCAGGGACTGCCGTAGTCGCACCCGGCTCGGGGACTTCGGAACTCGGCCCGGGGGCTACTGCAGCAAGCCCGGGGACTGCATCGACGCAGCAGGTGGTGGCCGACTCCAACCCTTCACCACCCAGCCCACCCGCCCTGGTCACAGTAGCGGTTCTGACAATAGAAGAAGTCACAGCTCCATCATGGGCCCAACCCATCCTCAACTTCTTAATAACAAAGAGTTGCCAACCGACAAAATCTCGGCAAGACAAGTTCAACACCGAGCCGGAGCATACACAATAGTAAACCGAGAGCTTGTTAGGCGCAGTGTCACTGGAGTCTTCCAGCGCTTCGTCGAGCTAGAGAAGGGCATAGCAATCCTCAAAGACATCAACCAAGGCGAATGCGGCCACCACACGGCTTCACGATCACTCGTCACCAAAGCTTTCTGCCATGGATTCTTCGGGCCAACTGCTTTGGATGACGCCAAGGAGCTAGTCAAACATTGCAAAGGGTGCCAAGTTTTCAGTTCCAAGCAACATCTGCCGGCTTCCGAACTCAAGACCATCCCCCTCAGCTGGCCTTTTGCCGTCTGGGGGCTGGACATGGTAGGCCCATTCAAGACGGCACGCGGCGGCATGACACATCTGCTCGTCGCTGTGGACAAATTTACCAAGTGGATCGAAGCAAAGCCGATCAAGAAGCTGAATGGGCCGACTACCGTAACGTAGCAGATATCACAACCCGGTACGGCATACCGCACAGCATCATCACCGACAATGGTACAAATTTTGCAAAGGGAGCACTGGCACGTTTCTGCGCAACACATGGCATCCGGCTGGACCTAGCGTCCGTCGCCCACCCATTGTCAAACGGCCAAGTCGAGCGAGCAAACAGCCTCATCCTCTCCGGCATCAAGCCCCGACTGGTCGTGCCATTGGAGCGTTCGGCCGGCTGTTGGCTCAACGAGCTGCCGGCCGTCCTCTGGAGTTTGCGCACTACCCCAAACAAGTCAACCGGCTTCACCCCTTTCTTCCTTGTATATGGCGCCGAGGCGGTCATCCCAACTGACATCGAGTTCGACTCACCTCGGGTCACCATGTACACGGAGGCGGAGGCCAAGGAAGCATGTGAAGACGGCGTCGACCTACTGGAAGAGGGCCGGCTGTTAGCCCTCAGCTGGTCTGCCATCTATCAGCAGGGTCTGCGCCGCTACCACAGCCGGAAAGTCAAGCCAAGTTCCTTCCAAGAGGGCGATCTTGTGCTCCGGCTGATCCAGTGAACAGCCGGCCAGCACAAGCTCTCGGCCCCTTGGGAGGGCTCCTTCGTCATCAGCAGAGCTCTAGGCAATGACTCCTACTACCTAATCTATGTGTAGAAGCCGAAGGCACGCAAGAGAGATGATTCTGGCAAGGAGTCGGAACGACCATGGAATGCCAATCTCCTCCGAAGATTTTACAGTTAAAAAGTAGTATGTATCACGCTAACTTTTGTACTAAGTACGAGACAAAGGGTCCCCCGAGGAGCACTCGGGGACTACCCTTTTTTATCTATGGATAATGGGTGTCATGCCTATGAATATGTTACTGCATTTGTCTTTTCGTCCGGCACCAGGCCTGACCAGTCGGCCTGGGGACTCGCCGCCTTAAGTTATATATAAAGTTCTGCCTGCAGCGAGACAAGTAGTGTGCCGACACCCAAGCCCCCTCTTGCCAAAAGTCGCAGCTCGAAGAATTGACTGTCCGACTGGCAAGAGCCAAGGGCAGGAAAGGATGCCCACATGAAAAGCGGCTAAGGACCAACGAACTTATATAACGCAGGCCGGCCTCCCGCCCCGCCAGCCGGCTACTAGAGCAGTCGGCTGGTCGGCTTCCCGTTCACCTTGCTGCAATCTAAGAAAGCTCGAGTACTTGCCTTCCCGAAACAACCAAGTCCTTCTCCAGCCATAGACTGCAGAGCAGCTGTTCGGCTGGGAAGGCGGCGGCTAAGGAAAGGCGGCAAAGGAAAAAGCCAAAAGGATGAAAAGCAAACATGAACGGAAGCCAAACACATGCATAATATTTACACAAAAGACCTTCGAAAGGCCAGCATTCAACATAGTCTAAATACACCCCCAGTGGGTGGAACTGCGCAAACTTAAAGATTGTTCAAAAGAGTAACAAGCAGGAAAGCAAGGACGGCGGATCAAGCCAGGGGAACGACGGGCGAGTTAGGCAGGTTGGTGGAGTTGGCGGTGCCGACTGGAGGAGTGACCGGCTGGCAAGTCTCAGCATCGTTGCTAGAGGCACGATCAGGCTGAGCCGGGCTGGTCGCTTCACCGTCCGGCGCAGCGTCTTCACCATCCTCCCCCTCTTCTCCTTCGCCCTCATCACTGGAGGCAATCTCCTCCGCCGAGTCCTCACCTTCGGCTGGGTTCAGCCCGAACCACTCCTCCGGCTGAGCGACGCCGGCGTCATCCACCTCAGGAGCAAAGGCGCTAGTGTCGGTGTACTCGGCGATCACCGAGGCGCGCTGGATGATAGTCGGCCGCACCGCCTCCAGCTCCTCATCAGCCTCCTGCAGCTAGGTGCTCAGCTGGTCCAAGTTCAGCCCAGGATACCAAGCTCGGACGAACTCCAGTGCCCGCCCAGCGCCGGACCGGGCCGCTGACGCCTTCCAAGCCTCGAAGCGGCCGACTACAACCTCCAGCCAGTCGGCGATCCGACTTGGGGTGCGCAGGATCACCTCGCCTGGCGAGAGGGCGGCCAGCACTTGCGCCCCGGCGCACTAAAGACGGCGGAGCATACGGTGGGCCGGCTGCAGGCGGGCTTGAAGCGCCAGAAGCTGCTCCTCAAGCGATCGGCTGGCACCCGGTGCAACCACGGCCCCCGCCTGCCGTCGCGCGTTGCGGTAGGCCTCGGTGGCTTGAGTGGCAGCAGCAGAGTAACCGGGAAAGTAATCTGCAAAAAGAAGAAAGCAGTGGCACAAAGTCAGAAGACAAACCAGATAGTAGGAGGCAAGCAAAGAAACGACGAAGAGGGCGGCTCACCGTCGATCAAATCTTCTACCCGGCTGTAGCCTTGACTCAGCGCCTGCCTGGCCTCGGCCCAGTTCGCCGCCTCGGTCTCGTATTCGGCTTTGAGGGCGGCCTCGCTGTCCTGCGCCGCCTTCAGGGCTGCCTTGTGGCTCTCCTCCTGGTCGGCCAGCTTCTTAGCCAGGCGGTCACGCTCTTGAGCCAGGGCAGCGCACTCGGCCTCCTTGGCGCAAAGGGCGGTCTAGGCTCCACTCAGCTGGATCCTCAAGTCAGCATTGGCCCCTGCAGATATGAAGAAAGAAGTTGTCAGGAAAAGATCCGACCTGACTACTCAGCAATCGACCTGAATCTCGGGGACTACACCCAGTGGGTGCGCTGTCGCGCCCCCACTTGCGACAAAAGATGAAGCACTTACTCCGGCTCTCGGTCAGATCGGTGGTTTTCTGATTCAACTCCTGGGCCTGGGAGTTGAAGGCAGCCGCGCGGAGGTTATGATACTCCTGCAGACAAGATAAGTGATACAAGTAAGAACAAGACGACAATTAGAGTCTACCAAGAAGTTCCAAGCCGCCTGCTCAACAGCCGACTCGGAACTCGGGGACTACACCCAGTGGGTGCACTGACGCACCCCCACAGAAGAAATCAGGAGCAATTAATGACAAACAAAAGGACTCACCCGGATCACCGCTCGCGTCATGAGAAATTCTTGGGTGTACTGCTTCAGCGCGGTAGCTTGGTCCTGAAGCCGGTTCCGGACGTCCTGCGCCGCCACGTTCAGGACGGCCGTCCCACCGCCCGGTTTCCACCCGGACGAGCTATCACTAGCCGCTTCCAGGTCCTGGGCCGGCGCCAGTGGCGTTGTGCGGAACCGATGCTGAAGTCGCCTTCTCCGCGCGCCGACGGGACAGCGACAGGACCACAAGGTCCGCCCCAACAGTCGACTCACCTCCGGCCTGCTGCGCGGGCGGCGCGTCAGGCCAACTACCTTGGCCCTTTCCAGCCGGCAGCGTCGGTTCCGACTCCTTCCCCTTTGCCGGCTGGCCACGACTGGTCTCCTCCGTCGGGGGCACTGGAATGTCGGGTGCCGCGGCGCGAAGGGGGATGATGAGCAGCGGAGGTTGGTACCGCTGGGCCTCCGCCTCCTCCTCCGGGGCTGCGGCCTCCGCCTGGGCCTTGGCAGCCGCGTCAGCCCGTGCCTCCGCCGACTTCTCCCTTGCCTCCCGAGCCGCCCTCCGCTCCTCCGCCTCCCGCTCCTCCCGCGCTTCCCGCGTGTTTCGCTCTGTCGCCTCTAGGAGATCAGCGCGGGGATCTACACGGCGGGAGATTGAGGACCCTCCCGCGGGTCCGACTACGGAGGCGGCAGGAGCCCGTTCAAGAGAAAGTGGGGCCCTGTTTGATAAGTCAAGAAGAAGGCTTAGAAAGATATCAACCAAAGAAGAAAAAGAAAGATGTAAGAAAGATAACACTTACGCTGAAACCGACTGCGGCTGCTTCACCACCTTACGAAAGCGGGCCACCTTCGCGGCCGCCTCATCTCGCTTGGTCGCCGCCGCGGTACTCTTGGGCTTCTTCGACCGACCGCGGAAGTGGGTCGACGCGGCCCAGCGTTTCTGCGCGCCGCCATGGGGAGCCGGCGCGGCGGATGGGCCCGCGCCTTGATGATCGGGCGCCGGCTGACGGCGCGGAACGACTTCGGCCTCGGCATCATCTGGCCAATCCTCGAAGGCGGCCCCGAGCCCAGCGCCGCCTGCCTCGCCGCCCTCCCCTGCGATGTCTTCTTCCATGGCAGCCGCCCCCAGGTCTGGGTCGTCAACATCGTCCATCATGCGGTAAGGGAGGAACTGGTGTTCCACCCCTGCAGCCCCGGTTGCCGGCGGAAGCATGGGATTCTTCCAAAAACAAGCCAACTGGTGAGGAGTCAGCCATCATGAACCCGGCGACAAGGAAAGAAGAAAAGAAGAGAAACTTACTACCGACGGAGGATTGGCGCGAGAGTACGACACCTTGCCGTACTGCCACTCCCCGGTGAGCTTGCAGTTGGAAATATAGTTCACCATGTAAGACACCTCGGCGTGAGGCATCTCCTTGGTGCTTAGTCGGCACGGGTCGAAGCGGCCGCTCATCTGACAGATCATACGAGGTCGGCCCTGAAGCGGGAGCACCCGACACTCCACGAAGGTGGCCACCAGGTCAGACCCAATCAGGCCCTCCGATTGGATCATCACCCGGAGCCGTGCAACGGAGGCGGCCCCACCCTGAGACAGCGACCTGGCCCGGAAGGACCATGAGGGCTGCCTCCCAGCCGGCGGGCTGGCTACGTAAGCCGGCAGATTGACGAAGTCGCCTTGAGGAGCGATGTTCTTCATGTAGAAGTAGGATTTCTGCTAGAGCTTCACCGAGTAGATCAGCAGGATGGGCGGAAACGGGTTGTTGTCGCTCGTCCTCCGCATGGCGGTGAAGGCGCCGCATGGGGAGGGCACGCCCGCGACGATAGTGCCAAGCTTGCACTGGAAGAATTCTCGCCATAGTTCGAGGGTGGGGAGGACACCAAGAAAACCCTCGCGCAGGGCGGCGAAGGCCGACAGCAGCATCACCGTGTTTGGAGTAAGGTGATGCGGCTGGAGATGATAAAATTCGAGGAAGGAGCGGAGGAACCCGCTCGCCGGTAGGCCGAAGCCGCGCAGGCAGTGCGAGCGGAAGATTACCCGCTCGTCCTCCTCCAGCACCGGCGAGATCTCCCTCTCCGGCGCAAGGCGGACCCACACGAAATCCGCGCCCGGCAGCCACCGCGTCCGGCGGAGGAAGTCGACGTGGTTGTCGTGGACGTTGGAGCCATCCCAGGAGCTCGACAACGCCATGGGAACGGCGCGGCGATGAGAAAGGTGCGGCGGAACAAAGGCGCGCGACCCTGCTACGACGAAGCAACGACAAGCCAAGAAGATTGGCGGGAAGGCCGAGTGGCGGTGGGTGGCTATGGCGGTGGAGAGGGGGAAGAAGAAGGAAGGGGCAGAGCAAGGGAGAGCGCGCGAGCGTCTGGAGCTCCCCTCCTCTCCTCCTACTTATAGCCTTGTGCAGCGAAGCCGAGGAGGCAGGGCGTGGGGGGATGTGGGATTAACTGCACCCACTCCCCCATGCCCCGCGATTATTGGGCCTTCACGGCATGCGGAAACCGCCGCTGGGAGGCGTGCGGTCTATCTGGGCCACAGAAGATCCTCGCGTGGGCCGAGGCCCTGTAGTGGCGGGCCCCAGACTACGGCGGCGTCCCGTTGCGCGTGTGGGCTGGCAGGCCCCTCCAGCCGTGGGGTGCCACATGGCGCGCAGGCGACGAACGGCCAGCTTGCAGCCTGACCCGCGCGCCGACTGGAACCCGCCTTCAAGCTTCGAAATCTGTAGAAGACGGCACGCCTAGTCAAAGCCGGCTCCCAGTTCCCGGCCCCTCAAGATAGGAAGCTGACTGAGCTCCTCATCTTTTTTTGCCTCGGAGCCCAACCAACTTCGGGGACTACTGTCGGAGTAAATGACCACTGGTAGCCTAGATGGCTTCCCTGGGCTCTTTAGAAAAATTATAGGCCGATTGAGCCTCCAAGCGTCCAAGACGTGGGGCCGCCTTCCCCCAGCTGGCTACCTCTCAGGGCGGCTACGCAAAGGCGGCCCAGCCCTGAAATCCTTGAGAAACAAGACCATGAGAAGGCCGACTCCAAGAAGCCGGCCATGAGAAGGCCGACTCCCAGGAGCCGGCCCCTTAGCAGGCGGCCAAGATCGTGCCTCAGAGTCTGCACCAACATAACAGCGACAAGATGGGGCGTGGCTACAGTGAAGCCTGCCACCCCCGAATCCCGGGGCACGCAAGGCCACAGTGCGTCGTACGGGGCGGCCATCACCCGTCCACCGCGGCACTGTTGCCACGTTGATCATGACGTCACCCACGACGAGCGGTTAGTATGACCCGTGGGTGGCAGGCCCCCTCAATCAGGGAGACCCCAAAGGCGGCCAGGCTTCCCGCAGTCGGCCTGGGGTGCGGCCGGCTCCCAATAGCCGGCCAGCTCTCTCCCTCGAAGGAGGTGCCTCATTAAGGAGATAAGACAAGGTAAGGCTATAGTGATGAGCCGCCTCGTGAAAACATTGTAGCCATGCTTACCCCGACAAAGCCCTCGTCACCAGAGGCAAGGCAACAGTAACCAGCCTCCGACAAAACACCCGAACAGTGGGGCCGGCCTGTCGACCAGAGGGCCGGTAGCTGGCGGGGCATACCGGGCAGCGAACCCATTAGTCAGCGGAGAAGCGGGCCAGCATAGACACAGACAGCTAGGGCCCGCGCCTAGCCGGATTACCATTGTACCCCTGGGGGTAGGCCTATATAAACCCCCCAGGGCACCCATGCAGGGGGGCTCTCTCTTTGGATAGTTTTTAGAGACCGAAACGACAGGAGGAGCAGGCAAGCCTCGCCCCTCTCCATCCTTTCACCAAACAGCTCAAGCAGCCTCTTGTAGCTACTTGCCAATCTAGTGACCATGCAGAGACCCCGCAGAGCAGCACTAGGGGTGTTATCTCCACGGAGAGCCCTGAAGCTGGGTAAGATCCGCCAGCATGCATGTCTTCGCCTTATCCCGTTTCCAGGCACCGGCGATGTTTTATTGGCTCCCACAATGATAAGCAACCCGTTGGCATATGTCGCACCAACCACCCGACATTTGGTGCCCATCGTGGGGCCAGGTGCACCGTCGTCCGGAGACCTGCTCTGGACGGGAACCCTCTTCCTCCCCAGCGTGCGTAGCCAGCCCGGCTCGCCCAATGGCGCTTGCCCCGACGCGCTGCAAGGCGTCGCTGACGCATGCGCGGTGAGCTGGCTCGCCGATCTTCTTCGCGAGACTCGCATCTCTGACGAGCCCGCTTCCGACGCGAGCACAGGCTGCCCCGAAAGCCACCTCGTCAGCCTCCTCGACCAACTCCACGTCTCCGGCGAGCTGGCTACGGACTTGGAGTCGGTTGGCTCGACCAACCCGATGCTTGTTGATTCCGACACGGCATCACTTGACGCCTTCCCCTCCAACGTGGTAATCATCAACGACCCTCTTCCTCGAGTCGACAGCAGCGACAGCGCCATCACCGAGGTACTCGTCATCAGCCACGGCGCCGCCTCTGGCGAAAACACCCACGACGCCCTACAGGCGGCGCTGCACGACTTATCCGCCCCCATCCCGGCTGACGCCGACGCACAGACACTGGAGGCGCGCCGCCTCTCCCTCATTGCGGAGGGCCAGAAGCTAGCCTCCATGAGACGCCTCACCGAGGCTCACCAGCGCGAAGTCGACCGCGCCGCCTTCGGCACGCCGCCTCCCGACGGGCCGAGCCGCGCCGGTATCATCAAGAAACGCGGTGCAGCTATTACTGGTGCGCAGGGAGCAGATCGCCTAGTCTATGCCACACCTCTTGAGAACCTACGCGCCGCCCAGGCGGCTGTAGATGAGCTGGACGGACTAAGGGCCGATGAGCTCCCCTCCATGACCAAACGCATCCAGCAGCATATCGACGCGGCCACAGAGCGGCACAAAGCCGGTGCCCGCGCCGAAAGTCCTCCCCCGCGCCGAGAGCATGGTGCGACACCCGCGCAAGGAAAGAAAAGGAGCCGGCTGCCAGCCGCAGCCGGACTCGAATCTCCATCGAGCGTGACGCAGAAGGCCGTCCTCGAGCTGTGGAATGGCGGGGCAATCCGCCCCCTCCTCCGCCTCATGGGGAGAGATACCCCACTCCGCCGCCTGTCACGCATCCGACTCTCAGCGGCCGACTGGGTCGTCGAGAAGGAGTCGGCGAGAATGACGCCCGCCACCAGATCGACCGCCTAGCGCGATCCCTGGCTCCGGAAGAAGAAGATGATGTCGGCCCGCCCTGCTTCGGCCCCCGCATCCACGACGAGCCCTTCCCTAAAGGGTTCTCGCTCCCAAGAGACACGCCCAAGTACAATGGCTCCGTGAAGCCGGAAGACTGGTTGATCGACTACTCCACTGCGGTTAGCATCGTGAATGGCAACAGACGCGTTGCCGTGAAGTATGTTTCCCTCATGCCCCAAGGCACGTCACGTACCTGGCTCAACAGCCTCAAGCCTTACAGCGTGAACAGCTGGCTGGACTTCACAGAAGCCTTCATCTGCAACTTCACCAGCACCTACAAGCAGGCTCCTAATCTCCGACAGCTCTCCTTGTGTGTGCAAGAGCCCAGTGAATCAACTCGCAACTACCTCACGCGTTGGGCCAAACTCCGCAACTCCTGCGAAGGGGTGCACGAGGTTCAAGCTATAGAGTACTTCACCGCCGGGTGCCGAGAAGGCACCCTCCTCAAGCACCGACTCCTCTGCGACGAGCCGACTACCCTCGATGAGCTGCTGATCATAGCTAACAAATACGCCACGGCCGATTCCTCAATGAAGACCGAGCTCCGAGTAGACGCCTCTGGGAAGGTACTCGCTCCGAGTCCCAAGACGCCGGTAGGAGACTGCAGTCGATGCCCATACCCGAACGACCACAAGCGCAAGGCTCCCCCGCCGCCTCCCATCTGTCAGCTGGTGGCCACCGCCGAAGACGAACAACTAGAAGGGTGGCCCACGCCCAAGAAGCAGAAGGGCAGCAGGCCGGCGTGGCAGCCGGCTTTCTCCCACGAGCAAGCACTTGATGCCCCCTTCAAGTTTCACAGCGGCGCGAAGCCTTCAAACCACACAACCCGAAAGTGCCACTGGCTCACGCCGATCTCCAAGGGACTAGGGGATAGCGCCGCCTCCACCTGCCGGTCAGCCGCCTCCGGCCCCTCCGCAGCCGGCTGCTCGACCGGCAGTCGAGGCCGTTCAAGACGAATTCCCCGACGAGCATGCCCCCTGCGTCATCTTTACGAGCCTACTAGAAGATCGGCGTAGCCGGCACTGGCAAAATCAAGAAGTCAACGCAGTTGCCTCCAACAACCCTGAGTTCATGCACTGGTCAGAAAGGCCTATCAGCTGGAGCTGGACTGATCAACCAGAGGTGATGCCGTCTCCCGGCTCTTACGCATTGGTTTTGGATGCCACCCTCGCAATGGAAAGGCGAGCCACCCGTTTCTCCCGCGTGCTGATAGATGGTGGGAGCAGCATCAACATCCTATACCGTGACACCACGGAGAAGCTGAGCATCAAGACGAAGCAGCTCATGCCTAGTCGGACTATGTTCCATGGCATCGTGCCCGGCCTGTCCTGCTCCCCAATCGGCAAGATCAAGATAGATGTCCTCTTCGGGGACAAGGATCATTTCCGCCGAGAGGCGGTGTGGTTTGAGGTAGTGGATCTGGAGAGCCCTTACCACGCGTTGCTTGGCCGACCCGCCCTGGCCAAGTTCATGGCGGTACCCCACTATGCCTACCTCAAGATGGAGATACCGAGTTCCAAGGGCATGATCACCATAGTAGGAGACTACAAGAAGTCCTCCGAGTGTGCGGCAGCCAGCAGCCGGCTGGCCGAGTCCCTCGTGATTGCTGAAGAGAAGAAGATACTGGACCGAGTTGTGGCTATGGCCGGCAAACAGTCGGCCCTGTCCCCTAACCCCAAGGAGTGTGATGCCCAAGGTTCTTTCCAGTCGGCCAAAGAAACAAAGAAGGTACCTCTGGACCCGGAGCACCCAGAGAGGTTTGCCACCATCGGGGCAAACCTGGACAGCAAATAGGAAGGTGAGCTCGCCGATTTCCTCCGTGAGAATCGGGACATCTTCGCATGGTCGCCCAAGGACATGCCGGGTGTTCCGTAGGAATTCGCCGAGCACAAGCTACATGTTCGAGAAGGTGCAAAACCAGTCAAACAGCCCCTCCGCCGACTATCAGAAGAGAAGAGAAGGATTGTAGGAGAAGAGATAGCCCGTCTTCTGGCAGCTGGCTTCGTTATGGAAGTTTTCTTTCCAGAATGGCTTGCCAACCCGGTCCTCATGCTGAAGAAAAATAACAAATGGCGCATGTGTATAGACTACACCAGCCTCAACGAAGCCTGCCCCAAAGATCCCTTCGCCTTGCCAAGGATTAATAAAGTAATAGACTCCACAGCCGGATGCGAGCTATTGAGCTTCTTGGATGCTTTCTCTGGCTACCACCAGATAAATTTGGACCCAGGTGACCGCCTGAAAACCGCCTTCATCACACCATTCAGAGCCTTCTGCTACCTGACTATGACATTCGGCTTGAGAAATGCCGGTGCCACTTTTCAGCGTTGCATGCAGAAATGCCTCCTCAAGCAGCTCGGCAGAAATGCCCACGTCTATGTAGACGATATTGTGGTGAAGACGGAGAAGCGCGGCACCTTGCTGGAAGACCTCAGAGAGACATTTGAAAACTTGCGCCGATTTCAAATCAAGCTCAACCCCAAGAAATGCGTGTTCGGAGTACCAGCCGGCCAGCTTCTAGGCTTCCTGGTCTCCGAACGCGGCATCGAGTGCAACCCGATGAAGATCAAGGCCATAGAGAGAATGGAGATTCCCACCAAGCTGCGGGACGTCCAGAAGTTCATCGGATGCTTGGCTTCCCTGAATCGCTTCATCAGCCGGCTCGGGGAGAAAGCTCTCCCCCTCTACCAACTCATGAAGAAGTCCGCTCATTTTGTGTGGAACGACTAGGCTGACCAAGCCTTCCACGAGCTAATGAAGATGCTGACCACGCCGCATGTCTTGGTGGCACCGACGGTTGGGGGCCGCGCCCAGCCAGATTACCATTGTACCCCTGGGGGTAGGCCTATATAAACCCCCCAGGGCACCCATGCAGGGGGGCTCTCTCTTTGGATAGTTTTTAGAGACCACAACGAAAGGAGGAGCAGGCAAGCCTCGCCCCTCTCCATCCTTTCACCAAATAGCTCAAGGAGCCTCTTGTAGCTACTTGCCAATCTAGTGACCATGCGGAGACCCCGCAGAGCAGCAGTAGGGGTGTTATCTCCGCGGAGAGCCCTGAAGCTGGGTAAGATCCGCCGGCGTGCATGTCTTCGCCTTATCCCGTTTCCAGGCACCGTCGATGTTTTATTGGCTCCCACAATGATAAGCCACCCGTTGGCATATGTCGCACCAACCACCCGACAACGCAGCAGTGGAAGCCCGCGCGGAGTGGAGTACGAGGGTTCACTGGTTCAGTTGTGGTGTGAGGCTGCCGTCGCCGCAGGGCCTAGCCAGCGGTGGGAATAGTAGGGGGTGGTGAGGCCTCCGCGGCATCACAGCCGGCCATGGGAGGCAGGAGCAAGCTGCACGACCGGTGCTGCTTTGGGCGGCTGGAGCAAGAAGACCAGAGGTTGAAGAAGCACTACGTCCGTCGGATGGACATCGTACGGTCACTAGAGCTAGAATCGTTCATATTGACTAAAGTTGACAAAGGTCCCCGACCTAGTCAACTTAGTAGGTCCCAGCTAGCAGGGGGAGTATTCATTTTTTTTGTGCGT